>NW_023425515.1:93247731-93697774 GCF_014108245.1 Pipistrellus kuhlii | reverse complement strand
GTTTTTTGTTGTTGTTGTTGTTGTTTTTCTTTTTTTTCTTTCTGGAAGTTTAACATAATTGAAATGATAAAATCACTTTAAAATGAGCAACTAAGACCAATTTTTGTTGTCAAGATTTATGGGGGAAAAAATAACTGACTGACCTGTCAAAAATAATTTTAATTGGTGTCTTTTGGCTAACATTTTTGAATTAATTGTAACTACTCTTTTGAGTAAGGATTTCCTTATGAATGTTAAATTAAAATCTTAATTCAGTGGTAATATAATAAAGACTAGAGGCCCATGCACGAAATCTATGCACAGGGGTGGTGGGGGGGAGTGTTGTCCCTCAGCCCAGCATGCACCCTCTCCAATCTGGGACTCCTCGAGGGATGTCCAACTGCCCGTTTAGGCCGATCCTGATTCAAGACTGCTCCCAACTGCTCATCTGCCTGCCTTCCTGATTGCCCCTAACCACTTCTGCCTGCCAGCCTGGTCACCCCCTAACTGCTCCTCTGCCAGTTTGATTGATGTCTAACTGCTCCCCTGCCAGCCTGTTTGCCCCCAACTTCCCTCCTCTGCCGGACTGGTCACCCCTAACTGCCATCTCCTGCAGGGTAGATCGCCTCCAATTGCCCTCCCTTGCAGGCCTGTCCCTCCCAATTGTCCTCCCCTGCTGGCCACATGGGGGTAGGATCTTTGACCACATGGGGGCAGCCGTCTTGGGTGTTGGGGTGATGGTCAATCTGCATATTACTATTTTATTAGATAGGATAGAGTCCTGGGGCATGGGTGTCGGTCTGCTGGTTTGCCCTGAAAGGTGTCCCGGATTAGGGTGGGGGTTCCCTTGAGGTGTGGGGTGGCCTGAGTGAGGGGCCTGCAATGGTTTACAGGCTGGCCACAACCCCCAACCCCTTCCAGCAACCCAAATGGAGACCCTGGTATCTGGGATGTATTTACCTTCTACAACTGAAACTTTGTAGCCTGGAGCGGAGCCAACCCTCCTGCTCACTCCATGGTAGCAGCCTTTTCTGTTTGGAACTTATGTATCTTTTATAACTGAAACTTTGCAGCCTGGAATGGACGCATAGGCCTGCTAGGGCAGGTGGAAAGCTTGGCTTCTTATGTTACCAGAGAAACCTAAGCCTCTGTGGTGGCAGCCATCTTGGATGGGGTTAATTTGCATATACACTCTGATAGGATGGTGGACATGCTTGTGGACGTGGCTTGTGGAGCAGAATGATGGTTAATTTGCATATTACTCTTTTATTATGTAGGATAGTGTGTGTTTTGGGAAAGAGGGGCAAAAGGTTGCTTTCTTTAATCAAACAAAAACTGTTTTAAAAGTTGATTTTGGTAATAACATGTCAGCCAATGGCCCAGGGTTAACATACTAGATATTATTAATTCTACTAGAGTTCTAGTGCAGAAATGTTATGCATGGGAGGGTTTCCCTCAGCCCAGCCTGCACCTTCTCCAATCTGGGACACCTCAGGGGATGTCTGACTGCTGGTGTAAGCCTGATCCTGGCCTATACCAACAGTTGGACATCTCTCTCACAATCTGGGACTGCTGGCTCCTAACCACTCACCTGCCTGCCTGCACCCTGCCCCCAACCACTCCCATGCTGGCCTGATTGATGCCTAACTGCTCCCTTGTAGGCCTGGTTGCACCCAACTGCCCTCTCCTGCCGGTCATCTTGTGACAACATGGGGACAGTGATCTTGTCACGATGTAGGGGCAGCCATCCTGTGATGATTTGAGGGCATTGCTCGAAGACGAGAGGGCCACCTCGGCTTTCATTAGTATAGATGTGTTATATTATGACACTAAGACTTTAGTTTTTTGGGTCAGGCACTAATATAGAGTTAAATCCATTGTGTTGATTTAAGTTCAAACCTCAACTCCATCATATACCAGCATAGAATCCTATGAAAGTTATTTTCTAAGTCTCAGTTTCCCCATCTGTTAAAGGACTGTTAAGAAATCTTGAAGAGATCCAAGATGTCGGCTTAGGTAAACACACCTATACTGCTGCCATGCACTACAATTTCAAAACTACAACTAAAAGACAAAACATCTATCACCCAGAAGCATGGAAAAGCTGGCTGAAAGGAAGCTCTATAACTAGACAAAAAGAGAAAGGAGGACTCAGGGCACAAGTGCTGAAAAACTGAGGTACAGGTCATGCGTGATATAGGCTGATGGCCGATCCTGGCTAGCAGAGAGCGTTGCTTTCTTCAATAAAAAGAGAGACAAGCTCCCAATCTCCATGAGGTCCAGTTTCTAGAGAGAAGCTAGACTGTCTGCCATTGGATCAGAAAGTGAGGGTGGTTTACTTGCAGAGCTGCATGTAAGAATAATTGTTTGCTGTGCTGAGGTGAGAGAAGTGGGGACCCAGTCAGAGAGGCAGAGACAGCTGACGGGCAGCCATTGCTGTTTGCGATGATCTAGCCTAGTGGTGCTGAGTCCCTGCCCCACACCATCTACAAACACACTCAAGCTCCAAGCAGCGGCTTTTGCATATGAATGGCCTTCTCTATTGCAGTTTAACCTAGCAAACTTGCAACCAGGTACTGACAGCTCCAAAGCCTCCAAGCCCCGAGGAGGGAGGAGAGAACTGTGGTTCTCACTGTAGCTCCTGTATGGTGGCCTCAGACAGTACCTGAACTTTACCCCATTGGAGATCCAGAAGCCAGTGTACCTAGTGGTAAGTGTGAGACATCAGATTTCAACCTCTCACATCCATAAGTGACACATTCAGGAGGCAGATTCAGTGAGCACCAAAATCTCACTGAAACAAGGCCTGCACCATAAACGTGTCTCCAGCACAGCAGTTCTTCCATTATAGACACAGTGGGTCCTCACAGCCAATTGGCATGGAGGTCAATTCCTCCCAGTGTACCAACAGCAATCAAGGCTTAACTACACCAAGACTTTGCACCCAGCCCACAAAGGAGTGTACCAAAAGCAACCACCTCAGGTGATAGGGAAAGCTGAGCTACTGGCCCTTATAGGTCACCTACCACACAAAGCCACTACATCAACACAGGAAGGCAACCAAAATGCAGAGACACAGAAGCATGTCACTACTGGACGACACAGAGTTCAGTATGACATTTATAAGGTTACTCAAGAATCTTCTAAAAACTGCTGAGAAACTTGAAGAGACCTTCAAGGACCTTAATAAGAATACAAAAAAAAAAAAAAATGGAAAAGGACCAGTCAGAAATTAAGCAAACACTGTCTGATATAAAGAATATACAAAAATTCAACTGTAGATCCACATACCCCAAGAGTCAAACCAAAGATCTGGAATATGAGGAAACAAAAACACCCAACCAGAAAGGCAGAAAGAAAGAAGAATCCAAAAGTGTGAGGATAGTGTAAGGAGCCTCTAGGACAACTTTAAGTGTACCAACATCAGAATTAGGGGTGGGGGGGGTGGGCAAAAGGAGAGAAAGAGCAGAATATTGAAGGCCTATTGAAAGAAATAATGACAGAAAACTTCCCCTACCTGGTGAAAGAAATAGACTTACAAATCCAGGAAGCACACAGAACCCCAAACAAGAGGAATCCAAAGAGGACCACACCAACATACATCATAATTAAAATGCCAAGGGCAAAAGACAAAGAGAGAATCTTGAAAGCAGCAAAAGAAAAACAGTTAGTTACCTACGAGGGAGCACCCATATAATCATATCAGCTGATTTCTCAACAGAAACCATGCAGGCCAGAAGGGAGTGGCAAGAAATATTCAAAGGGATGAACAGCAAGAACCTATAACCAAGATTGCTCTACCCAGCAAAGCTATCATTCAGCATTGAAGGTCAGACAAAGAGCTTCACAGACAAGAAAAAGCTAAAGGAGTTCATCACCACCAAACCAGGATTACATGAAATACTGAAGGGTATTCTTTAAGAGGAAGAAGAAAAAGGTAAAGGTAAAAACTATGAACAATAAAAAGACATCAAATACATACCTACCAACAAGTGAATCTAAACATCAAGTGAATAAAAAATCTGAAGATCAGAATGGACTGGTAAATATAATAGAATCAGGGACATAGAAAGGGAGTGGACTGACAATTCTCAGGGGGATGGGAGTCTGAGGGGTGTGAGAAGAGATTGCACAAAAATCTTATACCTATGGATGAAAACAGTGGCGGGGGATAGGGGGTAAGGGCATGGGGTAGGGTGAAGAATCAAGTGGAGGGGAGCTATGGGGTGGGGGGAAGAGGAACACCTGTTATAATCTGAACAATAAAGATTTATTATATAAAAAATAAAATAAAATAAAACCTATAGGTTTATAGTCTGGTTTAAAAAAAAAAAAAGAAATGTTGAAATCTCAAGGATGAAATCAGGAGGCCTATGGGATTGTCTACAGTGAGGACCTCAGCGGGAGTTACAAGACAACAAGTCTCACCTCTGCACCTGCCATGTTCAAAAGCACACTGACAACGAGGCTTCTCATAGCCATTAACAAAGCAATTACCAATCATCCCTGAGTGCTGGCCACTGGGAGATGACCACTGAAGACTTGAGGAGTTACACATCTTTTGATTTTGCTCTTACTGTAATGAGATCTCTGAGATTAAAGATCAAACCTGGCACTCAACAGAAAGGCGAAAAGGCAAGCAGTTATGCATTACGGTCTCCTTGAAGGACCCGTAAACACACACACACACACACACACACACACACACACACACACAAATCACTCATTCAACGGAAATTTTGAAAAGATTTGGAACAGTGTACTAGGCATTGTTCAAGTTCCTAATATAAAATAACACAAAATCCCTTGTCCCACAACACTGACAGCCAATGGGACAAAATAACAGAAGTGAATTATCCTCACTCTTGTATGGAGTGAACTGCTGTGGAGGAAGACATGGCCAATAAGAAGCGAAGGAAGAATTCACAAACAGGGAGAGCATGAACATTTACTGACCAGCTATGAATTGAATTACTGGGTGTTCTTTATAGGTCTCTCCTCTTCATCTTCACTCTCTCATTGTACCCTTCCTTTTATTATAATAGCCAGTCTTATGTGTAAAGAAACTGAAGCCCAAAACATTGGAAAACTTGGTCCAGGTGTTAATAGCTGCATGCACTGAACTTCTTAACTGGTTGTAGGAACAAAGCCCAGGATGGACTTGAAAAGGAGACTGCTCACACCTGCCCCTTCTTACCACTCACACACATCTTCCCTGGAACTTGCAATGCTGCCTGCAGTGTGCCAACTCACCTTCCCATTAGTACTCCCCATATCCTCATTCTCTGAAATGTGTTCCTCTCTGCTCATTCCATGATGCAGTTTCTTTCTACAGTGCAAGGGCTTAGTGACAGTTAACCTCTGCTAATTACACAAATAATTTACTCAATTTATAGCCCTACAGTCAAATTGTTACATAAAACTGGAGAAAAACCAAGCAATGCTTAAAGAAATGGAGTTACATAGCTTTATTTTGCTAGCGGACTCAGAGGAGGTTGTCTCTCAAATTCTGAGCAAAGCTATCTGGCGGAAGATTTCCTTTATATCTTTTTTGCTTCTTTGTCCCCTAAATATGGGGCTTCCAGTCTCTATTGCAAGTTTTCAAAAGAGCCCTGTGTATGCTTAGCAGATATCTCTCAGGAAGCATGTAGCCTTGAGAGTACAACACAGTTCAGTAGCCTTGATAACAGATAACTAAAAGACACCTGCTATGGTGGTAGCTAGGGATGGCAGCAGAGCAGTTTGCAAGTCGGACCGTTGAGCTTACTTTCCTTATCAGTAGAGAAAGCATGGTTACAGAAGCTAATAGCAGAATTGATTCAAAGAACCTTCTATGTCTAGTGAAAATTTCAAACAGCGGTTTTTACAAAATAGAGGTTATTATGCTTCATTCCCTACTGGTTTTATATACATGAGTCAAATCATTGACTCTTGTAAGCCATTATTGGGGATGAGGTTATATTGATCTCTGATGTAACAATGAACAGGGACGACGACTGTTCTTAGTTGCTTCCTGCTTATAAGGAATGACAACCAAGTGGTTAGCATCCCATTTCTTCCTCTTGGAGGGGATTTTAGGGAATTCTTCTGGTTTGTAGAACCATTTGAAGTTTAAAGGCATCTAGGCAAGATGAGGTAAGGTGAGTTAAGAAATTTAGAAAACATGGTCCTAAGGTTATGGTTATGAGTAGCATTAACAGTAATCCTGTCAATGGGAGAAGTCATTTACAGACCTTCCCCCTCTCGCCCCCCCCCCCCCCAAGAAGCTCAGGATCAGATAGCTCCTGTATTATTTTTGTTGCTCTTTCTATTAGATCCTTAGCCTTATCTCTGACAATGCCTGATTTGTTGGCATAAAAGCAGAACTCTTCTCCTAAGAAGAGGCAGATTCCACCTTTCTCTGACATTAGTAAGTCTAATTCCCTTCTATTCTGTAGTACTACTGTGGCTAAGATATCAACTTGATCCTGAAAGGCAATTAGGGTCTCAGCTACTTTCTCTATGTCTTCTGAAAATTCTTGGGTCAAAAATTGATAAGAGGAAACAGGGTGAACTATTCCTCCACCCCAACTCCTATGCCACCCACAATTCCAAGTGCTATTAGAAGGAGAATCACTTGCATAGCCCTTTTATATCTAGTTACTGCTTAAAGAGGGGTTTCTAGGAATTTGTTGTTGGGTATAATAAACAAATATGATCTCCAGGAGTGCACACTCCCATCCAGTTTGCAGGCAGGCAGGGGTAAGCAATGGTCCCACACATGTACAATAGAATGTTCCTGCACGGGGGGAATCAGTAGTTGGTGGTGTTTTCAGCCTGGAAAGTAGAGTTGCATAGATCATTTGGGAGGCGATCTGTTGGATGTTGGCTCTGGGTACTGCTGAAATAAATAGGAGCAACATTAGTTAGCTGCACAATGGCCATAACAGGTCCTATTATTTCTTCCGCTAAGTTCCCTGGTTTAGTTATGTTTACTGGGGTAGCCATTAATAGGAGTGGTCCTGGGGGCAGATATAACCAGCAATCCCTAGCCAAATTAGGCTTGGTAATATTGAGGAGGTGGTGGGTTGAATCAAGGAGCTGATAGTATCGGAAGTCCAAGTCATATTGTTTCTGTAGCTGAGTTCTTAGTCTGGGTACCAGTACCTTGTATGTTCCCTGTCATTGCTTGATTTTTTCTAGTCCAATGACTTCCCTGGGTCAGTCAACAAAACTTTGGTCCCCCCATGGGTCCAACTTATGTTGGGTCCCAGGTTCAATTTCGGTCAAAGGCATGTACTTTGGTTGTGGGCACAACCCCAGTGGGGGGTGGGCAAGAGGTGGCTAATCGATATTTCTAACTCTCTATTTCTCTCCCTTCCTCTCTGTAAAAAAATCAATTAAAAAATATATATATTTTTTTAAAGAATAGAGACTTGAAGGGGAGAAGAGCTGTATGTGGGCTTGAGAAAGAGACCTAAGGAGCAAAAAAGCAGGTGGGAGTACAGTAAGATTCCTAGGACACCCATCCTTCAAGGACTTTTAAAAGCCCTAAGAGGGCTCATTTTATCTGTCAGCCTGCGAGCATTTTAATGTTTATTTTTCCTGTTCTGAAATACCCCTTAGACATTTACCTGCCCCTTTAGTAAAGAACTTTGATACAGTGGGATAGGGCATGGAGGAAGGACATCATAAAGATGAATGGGAATTTAGATGGACTGGGTCAGATTCATTTCTGAAGTAAGCATGTTAGGTGAAAGTTGTTTATATTCAAATTTTACCTTGAAAATCATATAAGTCTTCCATAACAGAGAGAATATGTGGTTACTTCAAAATGAAGCAGTTCACTTCTTTGTTCAAGATCATTTGCACATTTTTTCCTGGATCTTTCTCACGTACATAGCCTGTGTACCTACATGGACTCTGTTGGGCTTAACTGTATCCTTGGGTTGATTATTATAATTGAGCAAGCAACCGCATATAGGTAAATTCCCTTTAACAAATGCTAAGACTTCACTGTGTGTGCATTCTAATTGGCGTGTCCTGCTGGAGGATGATCAGGAGAGGACTAGTGTGATCCTCATCATTAGTTTCAAGCCTTGATAGAGAAAGGCTTGAAATACTTTAGTGGGTATTTGCTCTTTTCTTTGGAATCACATTTGGTATTGGCAAGAAGAGGGGGAGTGAAAGGGAGGAGAGATAGATAAGAGAGAGGAGAGAGGAGAGAGGAGAGAGGAGAGAGGAGAGAGAGAGAGAGAGAGAGAGAGAGAGAGAGAGAGAGAGAGAGAGAGAGAGAGAGAGAGAGAGAGAGAATGAATCCTGGGAGTGGAGTGGTCAGTGAAGACTTTTAGGCATGAGAGATCATAAAACCAAAACCTGTAAATTGTTTTCTACCTTGATAGGTTAGGGAAGATGATTACTACAGGCTAGAAAACAGATGCACCCTGCCACACACAGGTTATATTTTGTTAATCTCATAACACTTTTTAAGAATTTATTAATATCTGTTCTTCCTGCCTATTCTCCTAACTTCCCCAGGCATGTAGCAATTGCCTATCTCAGACCCTGAATAGGTATCTCTACTTCATGGTACTTTTTCTGTAACATCTCACTATTCCTGAAATGATCACTTTCCTGGTGGAGAAAACAAATGAAACATTTTACATTCTATTGTAAAGAGAATGCCATTTTGGTCCTAATTTTTGGGATGGAGATGAGATTGCTGTTTAAAAGGTATGACTTTTCTACTCTTCATTCCCTCTCTAAGAGGGGAAACTTTTCCACTTGAGAACCATGTCCAAATGAAGTATTTTTCAGTTATTTTCTCATAGCTATGGGGCAAATAGACAGTGAGACTTTTCTATATGAGCATAATTTTGTTTAAAACATAACCATGATTAAATAAATAAAAACTAAAACATTAAGTCTCAGTGGGAAGTTTTAAAAAAATAAACTACTTGCCCTGACTGGTTTGGCTCAGTGGATAAACCGTTGGCTTGCGGACTGAAGGGTCCCAGGGCATGGGGGGAGGAGGGGTGCAGGAGGCAGCTGATCAATGTCTCTCTCTCATCGATGTTTCTAACTCTCTATCCCTCTCCCTTCCTCTCTGTAAAATATCAATAAAAATATATTTATTAAAAAATAATAAAAAATAAACTACTTTTACCTCATTCTCTTCAGATGGACCCTCTGATTATAATGAACGCTGAGTCTAATTGTTAAGCTGGAACCTGCCAAAGATTCAACATATACTGTAAAATGTAAAACTTGCTGAAACTCACAAAGTCACTATGCTTGAAATTGAAATTATATTTTCAAATAGGAGGATAGTGTTTTTTCCATTACATTTTTTCTAGTAAATGCTTAAAATATATGTTGCTTCTTTAATTTTATTATAAACTAAAGCAAATATTTCTAATGCTTTATAGTCTATAAAACACACATTCATTTATCACATTGGATAATCTTCACAATCAACTTTTGAAGCAGGTATAAGTATGAGACTGAGAGAAGTTAATTTGAAATGCAGGCAGATAGGGCAGAGGTCCACTGGAAAGCAAAGGCAGGTAGAACAGAGACAGGGGCAGACATGGCAGTTTGAGCAAGCCTAGCCATAGGAACCAACCACCCAGAAATAATAAAATGTTTCTGGATGCAAAGTGGGAGGCATGGGAAAACAGGGAAGTGCCTGCAGTAACAAGGTGTACATACACATAGAAACAGAGAAATTTCAGGTCCATTGCTGGGAAAGAACGATGAGGGAACCAATCAGGAGATGATAGATAGATATGGAGTGGGCTTGTAGCACATACATACTCCTAGAATGAGTTGCTTCACTGACACCCCATTATTTGGTCCCCCTTTCATTGGGGAGTCTGAATCTGCTTGTAATAAATGTTATGCCCAGACTTCGTGATCCCCAAGGACCACCAGAGAGCCGAGTCCAATGCAATAAACAAAAGAGCCTTCTACATGCTAGCATGGACTCTGTCCCACTCACGCCGGCAGCATGGTGGAAGAGAGAGCGAATTTTGCCCAGTCCAGGGGTTTTACTCCAGTCAGTGGTGATGTCACTGCCTCGGCTAACCTGATTGGTTGTGTGAGGGCTAGTGTTCAATTACAGAATGGAGGATAACTCTGCCCTACCCTCTCATTCCCCCCTTGTCTAATGTGCCTAGTCAAATCATTGACTCAGCCTACTTCCTTTCAGCATAAACAACAAATACAGTTACCAAGACCCTTAGTACCACAGTTCCCATCAGTATTGTCCTCACTGAAGTCCAGTTCCCCTCCTGCAGGCATCAGTTCTCCTCCTGGCCTGTAGTTGCCAGGATCCAGGCCATGCAGGAGCTGGGAGTCATGTAGTCAGGTCTGGGTGCCATCTACTTCAACGGCAGTGGGTGTGCTCAGGATAACAGTGCAGCGTCCCTTTGAGTCCTTGGGCAGTGAATTTCTTTACCCACATTGAGTTGGGACTACAGGGTCTGTGATGGGCACTGGCAGTGCATCTGGAACACAAACTGCAGAGCCTGTAAGGACTTGAGCAAGGGAATGGTTACAATACATGATCCCCTCCCAAAAAGGGAAACTTGTCCCAGTAAGGGGTACACCTGGCCCTCAAGAGGGCGAAGGACAGGGCGTTGGTCCAATTTTCACTGATTCTAGGACACATTTAGTTAAACCCCTTCTCCAGAGTCTCACTTACCTGTCCTAAGGCTAGAGCTATACTCTGAGATACCTTAGCTACCAAGGTGGGGCTGTTATCTGATACTGGCAGCCCTAATCTAGGTATAATCTCCTGGAGTAATCTCTTGACTACTATAGAGGCAGTTTCTGTCTTAGTGGAGTATACTTCAAACTAATCTGAAGTGTCTACAAAAACTAGACCTTAATGCTGGTGGTTTAATCTCTGAAATCCACCTACCAATGCTCTCCTGGGGAAGTTCCCTGGGACCCAAATTCCCAGGGGGACTCCCTTACCTTGTTTAGCATTTACCTGTGCACAGACAGTACTTCTAGCAACTCTGCCTCACAGAAGTTCAGAAGTCTTGGTGACACTTAAGTGGGTAATGTGGTGTCACTGGAAACTCTGACCTAGAGCCTTTAGGACCAACAGTCTTGACATCTGGAGGGTCCACCAATAATCTGGTCTGTCAGGGGCTTGCTTCTGTTCAGCCAATTCCTTCCGGCTGCAGTTAGTAACCCTCTTTTCTCTTTGGATGGCACAGTGTCTCCATCAAAGGGCCTGGATTAAGGCCAAAAGTTCTGGAGCTGTGCCCAAATGGTGTGGTCCAGGGTGACTATTACTGCCCCTGCATATCAGGTCCCATCCTGAACATAACTGCTCCCATCCGTGAACAGTACCTTGTCGTCTTCTACCTCTGTGCAGTCATGAATGGGTTCCTCCATCATCATCTGGAAGCAGGCTGGCAGGATTGATGGTCACAGTCTTGTGAAACCGGACACAGGGCTGGTCCAGGAGAAAAGCTTGGCCCATCCAGGTTAGCTCCTGGCCCAGAGTCTGCTTATCTGCCTCCTTCACCAGCAATGCTGTGGTGGCCACTGCCTGGAAGCAAGCTGGCCACCCTGCTGCCACAGGGTCCAGTCTCTTAGACAGATAGGCAACAGGTCTCTTCCAGGGATCTAGAGTCTGAGTGAGAACCCCTTTGGCAATGCCTCTTACCTCACTCACTTAGAGGTGGAAGGGCTTCGCGATGTCTGGCGAGGTTAGGGCAGCTGCTGAGATGAGAGCCTTCTTTAGCTCCTCAAAGGCCAGTTGTTCCACTATGGACCAGTTCAACAGCTGCATTCCCCGAGTACGTGTTCCTTCTGAGGACCACAGTCCTTCTTGATGTCCAAGGAAAACAGGCAGTTTGTCCGGTGGCTTCCTGGGCTGATGTACGGGTCCTATTGGCTATCTCAAGACTAAATAGGGTGCCCCAATGCCCATAAGGAAACTAACTGGCTTGCCTCTCCTAGCTAACCTGTCAGGACATTCGCTTTATAACTTTTATAAAAATCTTATCTTCCAAAATTACATAACCATGCCTCAAATTTTAAAGAAAAGGCAAGGGAGGAGGGAGCAGGTCCAGTACCTGTTCCCAGGCCTCTAAGCGCTTGAAATTTAAAATGCCACATTTTTCATACAGATACAGATTTATCTGCATTTCTAAGCCCCCTCTACTCCTCCCCAGCAGAACATCGGTGAAAATTGTCCAAGTAGTCGAGGGGGGTTAAATCATACAAATAATTGTTTTCACAAAATTCTAAATAAATTATAAACCTTTGTGATGAAGTCTACTTAAACCTATAAAGTAGAGACACATGACTGAAACCAAAAATGATTCCCAAAGTTTAAACAACCGAATGTACAAAATACAAGCCCAAATTCAAGCTTACAATGCAATTACAAATGACAAAAATAAAGCAAAACAAAACAGATCAAATATAAAAGTTTCATATGTTACATTAAACATTACTTCAGAAAAACTGACTTAAAAAATACTACATCACTGACTTAAAATAATTTTTTAAGTGTAAGCATTACATACTTTTTCATCTGACAAATGAGAATAAATCAATCCTTGAGATCTTTGATCATTACTGCTTATTCTTAACACATATAATACAGTTTTAGCCTGCCATATTCTAGGCATCTAGTTACTGCAATTAACTTTTCCTAATTCAATTTATACTTTGAACTTTTAAAGCTGGCAAGTCAAATATATTTGTCATTTTTTAGATTAATAACATTACATTTCTAATACAGCCTGCTTACTTAGGTTAAAGTTTCAGCAACAGATCTGGTCACACATTTTTTTCAGATCTCAAAATTTTTCCTGAAGTTCAAACAAAGCACTGAATAATCTCTTTGCAGGAGAGCCAATAGTCTTGCCCTCTCCGGCCTCCCCTAAACCTCTCCACACCAGTGGCAGTTTACTAGGATTTAAAACAATGTCAGAAAAAAGAATGAATTTTGTTCATAGGTCAATCACAATTCATACTTAAGTAGCGATATGACTCTGCTTAGCTGATACCAATGACAAGGAAGACTAAACAGTGTAAACAAGGCCATTTGGGCAGCTTCACCACAGAATCACCTGCCACTCCCTGCAGATCACTGGACTAGCATTCAAATGCAAATGAACACATTCTTTAGCTCACATGTGTCAAACAGAAGGCCCGTGGGCCAAATCCGTCCCGCCAGGCCTTGCAATGTAGCCCGCACCGCGCTGTCATCACTGCACTCCGCTGCGTTTCCATCACAATGACAGTTTATGACTGTTCAGTAAACCATTCGGCCCGCGATTTAGGCTGGATTTTAGATTTTGGCCCCTTCTCTGATTGAGTTCGACACCCCTAATTTGGCTGAAGACACCCAGCCACTCATGGCCATTCACGTAAACTTGTTACCATTACCATCTAGTTTCCACTGGGGAATTTCAAAAGTGTTACAATGACTTGGGAAACTGTAATCTCCACCACTTTAAAAAAAAAATTATTATTTTATTAAATTATTACCTGTGTACATATTTTAACATTGCCCCCCCTCCCATGCGTACCCCCCCTCGCCAGAGTTTTGTGTCCCTTGGTTGTACTTATATGCATGTATACAAGTCCTTAGGTTGATCTCTTATCTCCCCCAGATCTCCCTACTCTCCCCGCTGTAATTTTACAGTCTGCTTATTGCTTTACTGTCTTTATATCTGACTTTTGGTTTGTCAGTTTATAATGTTCTATAATACCCATAAATGAGTGAGGCCATGTGGTATTTCTCTTTCATTGACTGGCTTATTTCACTCAGCATGATGTTCTCTAGTTCTATCCAGGTTGCTGCAAATGATGAGAATTCCTTCTTTTTCATGGCAGCATAGTATTCCATTGTGTAGATGTACCACAATTTTTTGATCCAATCATCTGCTGAGGGGAACCTAGGCTGTTTACAGATTCTAGCTATTATAGATTGTGCTACTATGAACATAGGGGTGCATATATCCTTTCTGATTGGTGTTTCTAGTTTCTTGGGATATATTCGTAGGAGTGAGATTACTGGGTCAAATGGGAGTTCCATTTTCAGTTTTTTGAGGAAACTCCATACTGTTCTCCACAGTGGTTGCACCAGTCCGCATTCCCACCAGCAGTGCACAAGGGTTCCTTTTTCTCCACAACCTCGCCAACACTTGTCGTTTGTTGATTTGTTGATATTGGCCATTCTGACAGGTGTGAGATGGTACTGCATTGTTGTTTTGATTTGCATCTCACGGATAATTAGTGACTTTGAGCATGTTTTCATGTGCCTTTTGGCCTTCCTTCTGTCTTCTTTTGAATATATTCTATTTAGGTCCATTGCCCATTTTTAATTGGATCATTCATCTTCCCTTTATTTAGTTGTATAAGCTATTTGTAGATGTTGGAGATTAAACCTTTATCAGTGGTAACATTTGCAAATATGTTCTCCCACACAGTGGGTTTTCTTGTTGTTTTGTTGATGGTTTCTTTTGCTGTAAAAAAGCTTTTTATTTTGATGTAGTCCCATTTGTTTATTTGCTTTTTAGCTTCCATTGCCCTAGGGGCAGTATCAGTGAAGAAGTTCTTTTGGCATATGTCTGAGATTTTGTTGCCTGTGGATGCTTCTAGTATTTTTATAGTTTCCTGTCTGATGTTTAAGTCCTGTATCCATTTTGAGTTTATTTTTGTGTATGGTGTAAGTTGGTGATCTAGTTTCATTCTTTTGCATGTATCTGTCCAATTTTCACAACACCATTTATTGAAGAGACTGTCTTGACTCCATTGTATATTCGTGCCTCCTTTGTCAAATATTAATTGAGCATAGTGATTTGGGTTGATATCTGGGTTCTCGATTTGATTCCACTGATCTATATGTCTGTTCTTGTGCCAGTACCAGGCTGTTTTGAGAACAGTGGCTTTGTAATACAGTTTGAAGTCTGGTATTGAGATCCCTCCTACTTTACTCTTCTTTGTCAGGATTGCTGTGGCTATTCGGGGACTTTTATTGTTCCAAATGAACTTTTGGAGAGTTCTTTCTAGGTCAATGAAATATGCCATTGGTATTTTAATGGGGAGTACATTGAACCTATAGAGGAAGTATGGACATTTTGATGATGTTGATTCTACCAATCCATGAACATGGTATGTTCTTCCATCTGTTTACATCTTCCACTATCTCTTTTTTCAGTGTCGTGTAGTTTTCCGTGTATAGGTCCTTTACTTCCTTAGTTAAGTTTATTCCTAGGTATCTTAATTTTTTTGGTGCGATGGTAAATGGAATTGCTTTTTTAGTCTCTGTTTCTAAAAATTCACTGTTGGTGTATAGAAATGCCATAGATTTCTTGGCATTAATTTTGTATCCTGCTACATTGCCAAATTCATTTATTAAGCCAATTAGTTTTTTAATGGAGTCTTTTGGGTTTTTTATATACAATATCATGTCATCTGCAAATAAAGATAACTTTACTTCTTCTTTTCCAATTTGGATGCCTTTTATTACCTCCTCTTGTCTAATTGCAGTGGCTAGTACTTCCAGTACTATGTCAAAGAGGAGTGGCGATAGTGGGCATCCCTGTCTTGTTCCTGTTCTTAGAGGGAATGGTTTTAGTTTTTGCACATTGAGTATGATGTTGGCTGTGGGTTTATCATATATAGCTTTTATTATGTTGAGGTATGATCCTTGTACTCGCACCCTGTTGAGAGTTTTTATCAGGAAAGGGTGTTGGATTTTATCAAATGCTTTTTCTGCATCAATTGATATGACTATATGATTTTTATCTTTCAATTTGTTTAAGTGATGTATCACATTTATTGATTTGCGAATATTGTACCAACCTTGCATTCCTGGAATAAATCCTACTTGGTCATGGTGTATGATCTTTGTGATGCTCTGCTGGAGCCGATTTGCTAGAATTTTGTTGAGGATTTTGGCATCTATGTTCATGAGGGATATTGGCCTGTAATTCTCTTTCATTGAGTTGTCTTTATCTGGTTTTGGTATTAGGGTGATGCTGGCTTCATAGAAGGAGTTTGGAAGTGTTCCTTCCTCTTGAATTTTTTTGAAAAGTCTGAGGAGGATAGGTTTTAGTTCTTCCTTGAATGTTTGGTAAAACTCTCCTCTGAAGCCATCTGGCCCTGAGGTTTTGTTTGCTGGAAGCTTTTTGATGACTGTTTCAATTTCTTCCCAAGTCACTGGTCTATTGAGATTTTTAGATTTTTCCCGATTGAGTTCTGGAAGGTTGTATTTTTCTAGGAATATGTCTATTTCCTCCAGGTTGTTGTTTGTTGGAATAGAGTTGTTCGTAGTATTTTGTAACAATCCTTTGTATTTCGGTGGGGTCTGTTGTTATTTCACCTCTTTCGTTTCTGATTTTGTTTATTTGGGTCCTCTCTCTTTGTTTCTTGGTTAGCCTGGCTAGAGGTCCATCTATCTTGTTTATTCTTTCAAAGAACCAGCTCTTGGCTTTGTTGATCTTATGTATTGTTTTTTTGGTCTCTATGTCGTTTATGTGTGCTCTGATTTTTGTTATTTCCTTCCTTCTGCTTACACTGGGCTTTTCTTGTTGCTCTTTTTCTAACTTTTTGAGTTGTAGAGTTAGATCAATTGTTACCATTTTTTCTAGTTTTTTGCAATAGGCTTGTAAGGATATGAACTTCCCTCTCAAAACTGCTTTTGCTGTGTCCCATAGATTTTGGATAGTTGTGTTTTCATTGTCATTTATTTCCAGGATGTTTTTATTTCTTCCTTGATTTCTTTGGTAACCCAGCCCTTGTTTTATAGCATGCTGTTTAGTCTCCATGTGTTTGATGTCTTTTGATTTTTTTCATTGTAGTTAATTTCCAGTTTTATGCCACTATGATCTGAGAAGATGCTTGATATGATTTCTATCTTCTTGAATTTGAAGAGACTTTGCCTATGTCCCAAAATGTGGTCTATCTTTGAGAATGTCCCATGTGCGCTTGAGAAGAATGTATATTCTGTGGCTTTTGGGTGGAATGTTCTGAAGATATCGATTAATTTCATCTGGTCTAGCGAATCATTTAGGATTGATATTTCTTTGCTGATTTTTTGTTTAGATGATTTGTCAAAGGGTGACAGTCGGGTATTAAAGTCTCCTACTATGATTGTATTGCTATTAATCTCTCTCTTAATGTCCTCCAGCAGTTTTTTTATACATTGGGTTGCTCCCGTATTGGGTGCATATATATATATATATATATATATATATATATATATATATATATATATACATATATATTTACCAGGGTTATTTCTTCTTGTTGGATTGCTCCCTTCAGTATTATGAAGTGGCCTTCATTATCTCTTGTTATGTCCTTCACTCTGAGATCTAATTTGTCAGATATAAGTATTGCTACCCCAGCTTTTTTTTCATTTCCATTCGCCTGGAAAACCTTTTTCCATCCCTTCACCCTCAGTCTGTGTGCATCTTTTTTTCTGAGGTGGGTTTCTTGTAGACAACAGATATATGGGTCTTGTTTTCTTATCCAATCCGTTACCCTATGTCTTTTGATTGGAGCATTTAGTCCATTTACATTTAAAGTTATTATTGATAGAAACTTATTAGACACCATTGTTATTCTATACCCCTGTGTTCCCTCTTTGCTTTCTATTTCTTTAATTTTACAGTAGACCCTTTAGCATTTCTTGCATTGCTGGTTTGGTGGAGATAAATTCCCTTAGTCTGTTTTTGTCTGTGAAGCTCCTGATTTCACCTTCATTTTTATTGATGGCCTTGCTGGGTACAGTATTCCATTATTCTTGGATTCAGTCCCTTCCTTTGCATGACTTTGTATATTTCATCCCATTCCCTTCTGGCCTGATAAGTTTCTGTGGAGAAATCAGTTGCTAGTCTGATGGGGATTCCTTTATATGTAACTTTCTGTCTCTCTCTGGCTGCTTTTTAAATTCTTTTTTTGTCGTTGGTGTTTGCCAACTTAATTATAATGTGCCTAGGGGTTGGTTTTCTGGGGTTCATTCTGCTTGGGACTCTGCGAGCATCTTGGATTTATGTGGGTTTTTTCTTCTCTATCTCAGGAAAGTTTTCTGTCATTATTTCTTGAAATACATTTTCCATGTCTTCCTCAATTCCCTTTCCTTCTGGAACCCCTATTATTCTAATATTGTTTTGTTTTGTATTGTCCCAAAGTTCCCTTAGACTTTCCTCCTGTTTTTTAATTTTTTTCCCCAGAAGCTGTTCAAATTGGGTATTTTTTTCCATCTTGTCTTCTAGCTCACTGATGCAGTCCTCTGCTTCTTCTAATCTACTCTTGATGCTTTCTATTGAGTTCTTTACAGTAGCGATGTCATTTTTCATTTCCTCTTGGTTCTTCTTCATTTCCTCTTGGTTCTTACTCATACTGTCAAATTTGTCTTCCATTCTTTTTAGCCATCTTATGATCATTACTCTGAATTCTTGCTCTGCTAGGTTGCTTGCTTTTATCTCGTTTACTTCCTTTTCTGGTGAAGCCTGGTTTTCTTACATATGCTGGCTGTTTTTTGGTCTCCCCATGATCTAAGATGTCTGGTTGTGTAGTTCTCTCTCTCCTGCTTTGATTTAAAGGCACAAAATACAACACAACCAGGTACAACACACAAGGCACTGAATAGAAATGTGTTTGCGATATTAATAACCACCAATAATAGTGACTAGAACCCAGCTAACAAAAACATACAATCAAACAAAAAGCATAGGAAATCAATATTATAAAAAAAAGCATACAACTTCAGTATAGTTAACATTCAACATACAACTTCAAAGAGAGAGAAAGACTGTTTTTTTGTTGTTGTTGTTTTGTTTTGTTTTTAGGATAACTGCGAGGGAGGTGTGAATGGGCTTGGAGCAGGTAGTTGGAAATTAGATATATACAAGTAGGGTGAAATTTTAGGAGGGGGTAGACAGAAGGAATGGGGAAAATCTAGAGCAGGAAAAGGTTAAGATAAACGGGGTACCAAACGAAAAGATCGGAAAGAGGGTGAAGGCATAAAGGTAGGGTTGAGATAGAATAAAGTGTTGGAGAAGGAAAGGTAGATAAAGACTGTAGAACGGTAATCCTGAAATAAAAAAAATATATATATATAATAAAATGAAATAAAAATAATAAAAATAAACAAAGAAAATAAGATGAAAAAGGTAAATTAGTAGTAGTAATAATGTTGATTACGTATACAATGTAGTAATTATAAAGATAAAATCAAGTGAGGAAAAAGAAAAAAATAGTTTCTTGGGTAAACGTTGCAAATAATGAAAACAAAAATAAAAAACAAAAATTTAACAATTAAAAATATAATAAAATTTTAAAAATTTAAATAAAATTTGCAGTAATGAAGGTTATTTGCTTCCTCTATTGTTATGATCCAGTCCTGATTTTTAGGCAGGTTTGCTTTGTTTTTATTACACTAGAGTGAATTTGTGAATTAGTCTCTGGGTGGCAGTGTTTCTAGGTTGACTTCCCAGACTCTAAAGCAGGGGTGTCGAACTCAATCAGAGAAGGGGCCAAAATCTAAAATCCAGCCTAAATCGCGGGCCGAATGGTTTACTGAACAGTCATAAACTGACAATGTTAACCAGAAATGTGAATTTAAAATGAGTGGAACACTCTTTTCCTTAACAGTGCTGTTAACCAACTCACATGCTATCAAGCAAAACAGTCATATTGGTATCAAGCAAAACAGTAATATTGGAATGTACCTAAAATGCTCATTGTTTTGTTTTCTGGCTAGATGTCTGACACCGTTTTCCCCGGATCAATGAGTCAATGTTCGGTTTTATTTCTTGGGCTGTAGCAACCCGCAAAACAGCATGGAGGTTGTCATCGGTAATACGTGATCTGTGCTTGTTTTTGTTCAGATTCATTATTGAAAACATCTGTTCACAAAGATAGGTGCTCCCGAACATGGACAGAATACGGGCAGCATGAAGTCGGAGCTCTGGCATTGAGTCAGGGGGCAGTAGAGGGTAGAAGTCCTCAATTTCAACATCCTGAAACCTTGATTTCAGGCCACTGTCAGACTGAAGCTCGATTATCTCCATCTGAAGGTGATGGGGCACATTGTTGACATCAACTGTAAAAGGATTGGCAAAGATGTCAAAGCCTGAGTGCTGTGTTCTAAAGTCAGAGAAGCACCGCTCAAATTCACTTAGTAAACGGCTAACTTTGGTAGCCAGCCGACTGCAAGGAAAAGTACCAGAAATAGTGGTTGAGATACTCAAACAAACGGGAAAGTGGGCAAGATTGTCCTGTTCCAGTTGGGACTTCCATAGTTGAAGTTTACGCTGGAATGCTGTGATCATGTCAGACATCTTCGTGATGACTTGTTTGCATCCCTGCAGCTTCAGATTCAGTTGGGCGAGATGCTCGCATAGGTCACACATCATAGCAAAATCACATAGCCAGGCGGGATCCGACAGTTCAGGCAAGGGCTTTCCTTTACTTTCCATGAAAAGAGCAATTTGTTCTCTGAGCTCAAAAAATCTTTTGAGGACTGCGCTCTTGCTCAGCCATCTTACTTCTGTGTGGTATGGCACGTCTTCATGCTCTGCATCCACCTCCTGTAAAAACTGCTGGAACTGGCGATGATTCAGGCCACGTGCCCGTATAAAGTTAATAGTTTTAATGACTGTGGTCATTATGTCATTCATGTCCAGAAATTTTCCACACATAGCCTCTTGGTGGATAATGCAATGATAAGTAATCAAGGGTGTGTGGCAATGACTTTTTTGCATTCTTTCCTTCATTAGTCCAACCAAGCCTTTCTTTTCTCTGCACATTAAAGGTGCGCCATCGGTAGTTAGCCACACCAACTTTTCCCAGGGTAATTTAAAATTATTTATAGATTTTTCCACAGCCTCAAATATATCTCTACCAGTCATCGTCCCATGCATGGCAGCTACATCCAAAAGTTCCTCAGTGACAGAGAGGTCGGTCTTCGTAGCACGTATAAAGATGGACAGCTGCGCTGTATCAGTGTTGTCTGTGCTTTCATCGATAGCAAGTGAAAAAGCAAGATAACTGCATGCCTGTTCAGCCAGCTGTGATGATAGATTTCCTGAGAGTTCTTGAACTCTATGTGCAATGGTGTTTCTTGACAAACTGACATTTTGAAAACTCTGTATCTGGTCTGGGCATACTTGCTCACAAACTTTTAGCATACATTGCTTCAAAAAGGCACCCTCTGAAAAACACCTTGAAGTACGGGCAATTTCTTCAGCCACTATAAAGCTTGCTTTCACTGCAGCATCATTTTTCGCTGTAGCCTTTGTAAACATTTGCTGCTGTGATTGTAGTTTGCCTTTTAGTTCTTTAACAATTTTATGCTTTTCTTCCAAAGTATATTTGCCATACTTTATGTTTGATGTCAAAATGACGACGTATATTGTACTCTTTCATCACCGACACTGTCTCAGAACACAATATACACACTGGTTTGCCCTCTCTAAGCACAAACATGTATTCATTTTCCCATTTGTCATTAAATTGTCTGCCTTCACCGTCAACTTTTCTTTTCCTGGATATTTTGGGATCAATATTGGCAGTAAAAGATGTAGTTTATTGGAAATCTGCGTTAGAAGGAAAAAGTTGAAAACTGCACAGGCATAGCTTGATTTGGCAGATAGAGTGGAGAAAAAAAAAGTCAGTCAATAAATGCCTGGCTGGGTACAGATAGCAGATTCTGTTGCGATTTTTATGCCTTCACTTTATGCCAGGAACTGGCAGCTGCTGCTATGTATTTTTTATGCCCGCACACTCACTCTCTCCTCTACTCTGCCACCCGCACAACCACATCGGATGCCGGACTATAGGTCACGCCTCCTGAATCTCGCGTGACTTGTTATCTATGTGCATGCATAATAGATAGCAAGTACTGCGGCCGGCAAGGCGGCCAGCGAGATCACAAGCCTCCTATGTCACCGCGCGTCATTGTGATGGAACGCAGCGGAGTGCAGTGATGACAGCTTGGTGCGGGCCACATTGCAAGGCCTGGCGGGCCGGATAAGGCCCACGGGCCTTGTGTTTGACATGTGTGCTCTAAAGCCTCTACAGCTTTTTTTCTCTGCCCTCTCTGCAGCAGGAACTATGGAGGGGGTAGGCGGCAGGTCCGAGCAATTGCAATCTCCCGCAACTCTCTGATATCCCTCCCAGGCAGATCCAAATATGTTTCTCTTTAGATATCTCCCCTGTTAGGAGCCCTGTCCACTTTCACGGGTGACACCCTTCCAACAGCTGGGGCTTCTATTTGTAATCACCGCCCTTGTCCTCCAGCTTCCGTCCGCGCTCTGTGCACGCAGGCTTTTTGTTTTCGCAGCGAGCACTCTCCACCCTCTCCCCGTGAAATCTGACCTTTTCGCTGAGCAGTGGGGCACTCCTGTGAGGCCAGGTGTTAACCGCCTGGGATCCGCGTTCTGGGGGTCACAGATGCTTGGTGGTCGCTGCGGCTGTGGATATTCAGGCCTCTGACACGATCCTATCTTCCTCTCAGATGGCAAGGTTTCCCCGTCCAAGCCGGTAGGTAGCTCCAGGCAGGGACGTAGCCCGCGTGGGTTCTTCCCAGTGAGGGGTACCTCTGTCAGCAGCCCCCCAGCAGTTTCTTCTGGTGTTCGCTGTCTCCCAGCTTGCTAATAGACACTCACAGCTCAAGACCATCAGCTGCTCTCTCTCTGCTTCAGGAGAGGGCTCAGAATCTGCCCTTCTATTCTTCCGCCATCTTACCTCCTCCTCTCCACCACTTTTAAAGCTCATTCTGTACACAGAAAAGTGTTTTTAAGCACAGCCCAAAACTATGAGCACTCATTTTGAACTGGCCTTTTCTCTTTACTGAGCACAGAAATTCACCCTTGAGCTCTTCTCCCGTACCCGATGTTGCCATGGACCTGATGCCTCCATGCCGGCCCAGGCCCCCTGCGCCCAGGCCCCCGGAGTGAGGCTGCTTCGGAGGCCCCAGGCACCCTACTCAGGCGGTCTCCCGAGGAGAAAGCGAGGGTCGCCCCAGCGGCTTCCTGGCTCCGCCTCCCCTTCTCCAGGCAGCCAGCAAATTAACCCAGGTGCCTGCTCCCCAAGCAAGGCCACCACTGCCCAGCCGCTCTCCAACTCGCAGACTGAGCCACGCAGGAGCCCCCCTCAGAACCAACGCCACCAGTGGGCCCCACACCACCACGCTGGCCACACTTCGCCGGCTCCATCCTGGGGCACCATGTCGCCAGCAGGTACCAAACTCAGACCTGGGAAAGGTTCCGCAGGTGAGGCAACGGCTCATGCGACTCACCTCGTCCTGGGAGAGGCTTCAATTCCTCTCCCTACATGAGGGTCTCTCTAGGGCCCTCCCAGGAGGTCAGAACATCTGAAACCTCCTGCCTGTGGCCTTCATGGTGCATCCACCAGGCGTATTCGGGCACCAATTCCACAAGGGGTTTTACGTCCCTCCAGAGCGTGCACACAAGGATACAGACACACACACACCTACCACGCGGCCAGTCAGACTCTCCAGATTGGGATCCCTCATGGACCTGGCTGGGGATCCCGGACGAATTCCCCCATATGTTACGCCCAGACTTCGTGATCTCCAAGGACCACCAGGGAGCCAAGTCCGATGCAATAAACAAAAGAGCCTTCTCCATGCTAGCATGGGCTCCGTCCCACTCACGCCGGCAGCATGGCGGAAGAGAGAGCGAATTTCGCCCAGTCCAGGGGTTTTACTCCAGTCAGTGGTGATGTCACTGCCTCGGCTAACCTGATTGGTTGTGTGAGGGCTAGTGTTCAATTACAGAATGGAGGATAACTCCACCCTGCCCTCTCAAAATTTTCCACCCTTTTGCTTAAATCAGTGGTTCTCAACCTGTGGGTCATGACTCCTTTGGGGGTCGAACAACTCTTTCACAGGGGTCACCTAAGACCATTGGAAAACATGTATTTCCAATGGTTTTAGGAATGGAGACACTGTTCCTCTATCCCTCTCCAGGTGGGTCCACCCACATGCAGATATGCTCACATCACCACGCCAACCCCATCACATACACCCCGTACAAATATAGGTGTATGTGACAGGGTTGGCACCATAATGTATTTATGCGGACCAGTCACACATGTGTAGAGAGCAGCTGCTGTGTTGAAAGCAGCAGTATTAGAGATAAAACAGCATTTCGTGAATTAAATTACTGGGTAAATGTGAAATCATGTACTGTAAAATCATCAACTACTGCAAAATATATATATATATATATCTGCACCATCTCTATGGCCAAACCTCTGTGTGTTTTACTAAAGAACAACTCCTACCCAATTTTATGGAAAGAACAGGACTGACATAGCTTTAAAGCCTCAGAGGAGGGTTCAATGAGCCCACTGTCTTTGGGCATCCAATTATCACATCCCCTTTTTTCTTTAAGTATATGACCCACAGTGTATAACAGCAGCAATAGAGCCTTGTGGCCTAGGGACATTCCCTTCCTTAGAGCAATTATTGCCATTGTCCTTTTGGTTAAAGCCACTGAGGAAGTCATTGTGGGATCTCTTTTAACCACCTTTGTTCCCCATGCAATAGAAGCCCTTCTGAATTCTCATCAAACTCAAGATTTTTTTAGTAAGTTGCCTCACCCATTATGAAATCCTTTTGTTAACTGCTCCTCACATAAATTTTTCATGTTGTAATAACCTGCTACTCTCTTCCCCTCCATTGCCAGCAAAGCCCCTCCTGGTTTCTGGTCAAGATATTGGTGTTGGTAAATGCGGTGCTTGCATCCTCCCACAACCACATCAAAATTACAACTAAACTACAGAACAACCTTCATTCAGCACCCACAAAGCCCTTCACAACTGTTTAACACTGACGGATGGATCACCTCCTGACCCTTCGTGATGATCTACAGGAAACTCCTGGCTTCTAGTGGCTCACTCATAGTTCTTATTTAAAAGGTGACAATGGTAAGTATTGTGCAAGATATACAATATCAACAGTCTTTGTAACTGAAGCAGCATCTTTGCCTTTGCTACTCAGCCCCAAAAGTCTAATTATATGGGTTCATTCTTGTTTACACTGGCCTGCACCCCAGACAAGGTCAAAACCAACAACATTCATATTGATAGTGGATGTGCTTCAGAGTAACTCATGATACTGGAATGTTGTGGAAGCAACATGGCTTCCTTCCAGTGGAAATAAAGTAAAAATTGGCCAGTATGTTTGGGGATTATTGGCTTCCATACATTTACATTCTACTTTAACTATCATTAAGTTCCTAGGGCATTCAAAACTCAAACTCACTGGCAACTAAAGGAAATCAGCCTGCTGACACTTCTGCAGAGAAGACTGCTCTTTGAAACAAGTAGCAGTTAAAAAGATATTTTCCCAAATGATAACTTAGACAAACTGCTTAGAAAAAAACAACAATTGGCCTCAGAAAAGGAAAGAAAAGTTTGGAAATCCATAAATCATTTGCTTGAAAAAAGAGAAAGCTCTAGTTCAGACCAAATAACAACCTAATTCTGACACCCTAATATCCGCACTCCTAACTACTGTCCATGCATTACCATGATCCGCTGACAGAATGACAGCATTCATGAATCAGTATTAGTGGGGGAATATTAACAAGGCCACAAAAAGCACCTGTCTCACTTGTGTCATTTTTTTCAAAGTACAACCCAGGGAAACTGTTCCCACAGCTCCCAGACACTTTAAATTACCTAATGGACCATTCAAGGGTTGGCAAATGGATCTCATACAGCTCCTCATCTCATGGACCTGAATGTGTTTTAGTCTCATGGTCTACATGTTTTCTCACTAGACTACTACCTCTAGTGAGTAGTAGTCAAAATCCTTTTGGAAAAAATTGTCCCTACCTGAGGAACCACTCTCAAACTCCACAGTGATAAGTCCTATTGTATAGGTGTGGGAACCATGCCAGAGTATGCTGGATGTTCAAGGCTAATTAGAATGTGAAGACCTTTTTCAAAGTATTCTGGATATCCAAGGCCACTCTGAACATGGGAATCTTAATCAGGGTGTCCAAAGACTATAAGCAGGTGCAAGGATACAGACACTGTGCAGACGTGACCTTCTACAACCCAAATGATTTATGTCACTATTTGGTTAGAAGCCTCTTTTGTCTAAGTAGTATTAAAGTGTGTTACTGAAGCTAGAGAGCTCAAGGGGAGCTCAGATATAGCTACTATGCTGTAGTGAGCTCAGATGCAGCTACTATAAGAGGCTGCGGGTCTAGAGGCAGCGTGTGGTTGCTCAGTTAATGACTATGGGGACAGAGACTCCTGCTGCCGTGTGGGAAAGATCTATTGTTACCTAGCCAGTATGTGGCTATCTGTTTTATGGACTGCTTAAAGAACTGTTTTGTCCAGTGGGTTCTTGTTAGCAATGGCTACATAGCAATTGGCTCCTCAATAAAGACTTTTATATACCCACAGCTTCTCATGGCTTCTCTGTCTACCACCCGGTGTTCAGCAGGTCCAGCCTCTAGCAGAGGGGCTCAGACATGACAGCTGGTGTAGTGGAGCAGGAGGAAGAACCTGTGCTCCCACACTTGGACCAGATGGCAGGATGGAGCAATGCGTGTTCCCAACATTTAGTACAGTGAGCAGGGTTTGGGAGGAACTTACTCTAACAATTGACGCTGTGAGCAGGATTTGGGAATAAGTACTCTAAAAACTTGCCAGGCTCCCACTATGGGTCAGATGCTTTGACAAGTCTGTGCTGTTTGGTCAGTTTTATAACACTTTGACTGTACTTACTACCCTCACCCCATGCAATTTGAACACACTATCAGCATTAAGACAATTGGCAAAGATTTAAAAAAAAAAAAAAAAAAAAAAACTTAATTGGCAACATTTGTAGAGACCTTCCATGTTCATTGGTCCAAAGCACTGTCATTGGTCCTTCTAAATCTCAGATCCATCCCCTTTGGAATGCACCAACTCTCACCCTTTGAGATAGTTACAGGGTACCCAATGCGCCTGGTCCCTGACCCTTGATCCACAGCTGATAAAGGAGACATTTTTCAATACTCTGAAAGCCTGATTGCTTGTATCAAAATAACTAAGTTCTGTTGCAACAATCTTTACACAGGGCATTCCTTCAGCCCTTCAGCCACACACTCTACAGCCTGGAGGTTTTACCTGCTGAAAAAGACAACTTTGGAAAGACTAGCCTCAACCTCACTGAAAGACCTCTATCAGGCATTGCTAACCACTCTGTGCCAACAAACTCCAGGAAATAGATATCTGGATTCAGGTGACATATCTAAAGAGAGCTCTTCTCCTGCCTGGATTTGCACACCACCTGGTGACTTGAAAGCGAAGATTTTCTGAAATTGATGGCATCTGATGAGATAGCTTTCAAGAGCTATTCAGACCACACAAAATTCACAGAAGCTTTCATCTAAGCAATGAATTGACTCTAGATTCTTACCAAATTTCTAAGTTTCTGAATTCACCCTATAAGTTGTACTATTGATAAGACATTTTATTCCATTTTATAATTTCTTGTGAATAATATTGTTTAATATGTTTTCCCCCTACATTGATTTATGAGAGGCTGCAGGTCTTCCCAAAGCACTTGTTTTGCTTTCTGTTCTGAGGGTACCTTTGCTGTATTTATTATCTTTAATAAAAAAGATTGTAGATAGGAAATGCCTGCGAAATGTTCATCTGACCCCTCCTTGATATTCAAATGTGACTATAGTAGGTACCTAACTGTGCACTTTCTCTTTGAGGTGGAATATGCCGAGGAGTCATGAGGGCAAAAAGCGGTTCACCTGCAGACTTGCTCAGCTCCACCGCTTTTCCCAAGAGGCCCAGGAAATGTCAGGTCATGGCTGCACACAGGTTACCATCTACTGTCTACAGCCAGGTCAGAAAGGGCTCGCTTTTGTTCAGAGCAGACTCTACATCATTGAAGAGGGGGATAAGATCTTCAGATTCCAGAGTTCCGAGGTCCACATTGGTTCCTGGGAGACAGTCCAGAAAATCAGGGAAACGGGTCTGCTGAGGATTGATCTTCATGGGTGTCTGCCCTGCGTTTTCCCCTGCAACAGAATGAGAAGAAAACATTTTCACTCCTTTTTCAGGTTCTTGAAAGAGGGTCAATTCAAATGTGAACATAACTCTTGTCTTCACCTGTGCTATGCCTACGCGGAAACAGATTACGTTGCTATGGGTATAAAATATTTCATCTCTGGGCAAAATTTCAGCTACTACACTGACTCTGAGCTGGTGATGCTCGTCCCTGGGACATGCAGAGGTGCCAGGGGAATCCGCAACTGTCCTGGGTTGACATGGGCCAGAGGAACAAGTCCTGGGAGAGGGTAGGCACAGGTGAAGGCCCTGGGGGTCAGACCTATGACCTGTATCTTCCCCTGAGACAGTAGCATAAAGAGCTGTTTTATAAAAGAGTGGAAAGACCCTGCCTTTAAGAAATGCCTTATCTCAAGGCGATAATTTCAGGATTTAATTGTAAGCTTATATGTACCCATATCCTCCCTCTTATATTCAAAGATAATAGTGAGGAGTTCCTTTTTTTAATATATTTTATTGATTTTTTACAGAGAGGAAGGGAGAGGGATAGAGAGCTAGAAACATCGAGGAGAGAGAAACATCAACCAGCCGCCTCTTGCACACTCCCTACCGGGGATGTGCCCGCAACCAATGTACATGCCCTTGACCAGAATCGAACCTGGGACTTTTCAGTCTGCAGACCGACGCTCTATCCACTGAGCCAAACCAGCTTCGGCAGGAGTTCCTTTTAATGGTGTTATTAAAAGGCTGTATTCTGTTGAGAAATCAGCTGACATTCGTATAGGTGCTCCTTTATAGGTAACTACCTTCTTTGCTCTTGCTGCTTTTAATATTCTCTCTTTGTCTTTTGCTCTTGGAATTTTAATTATGATTTGTCTTGGTGTGGTCCTCTTTGGGTTCCTTTTGTTTGGAGTTCTGTGCGCTTCCTAGACTTCTAAGTCTAGTTCTTTCACCAGGTGGGGGAAGTTTTCTGTCACTATTTCTTTCAGTATGTTTTCGATATCTTGCTCTCTCTCATCTTCCGGGACTCCCATAATTCTGATGTTGGTTTGCTTGAAGTTGTCCCAGAGGGTTCTTACATTATCTTCAATTTTCTGGATTCTCTTGCAGGCCAGATGGGAATGGCAAGAAATATTCAAGATGATGAATAGTAAGAACCTACAGCCAAAGATAATCTATCCAGCAAAGCTATCACTCATAATTGAAGGTCAGATAAAGAGCTTCACTAATAAAAAAAAGCTAAAGGAGTTCATCAACACCAAACCAGAATTATATGAATTGCTGAAGGGAATTCTTTCAGAAGAGAAAGTAAATAAAGATAAAAATTATGAACAGCAAATACGTAACTATCAACAAGTGAATCTAAAAAACAAGGAAATTTTTTTAAAAATCTGATGAACAATATTAACTGTTGAATATAATAGAATCAGAGGTATGGAAGGGGAGTGAACTGACGATTCTTGGGGAAAAGGGGAGAGAGGGATATGGGAAGAGACTGAACATAAACTGTGCACCTATGGATGAGGACAATGGGGAGTGGGGAAAGGGCAGAGGGTGGGGTGGGAACCTGGTGGAGAAGAGCAATAGTGGGGGGGGGGAGGAACATTTGTAATAATATGAACAATAAAAATTTATTTTTTTAAAAAAAGGCTGTCTTCATTGAAGGCACTAGGGATCAATGTCAAAGCATTTCATAAAGTGGGTTCTGCAGACCATGCCCCTCCCTCTACTCCACCCCCCACACCATCTGCCTTTCTCACAATGCACAAGGGTCACAATGCCTGTGAGCTCAGGAAGGTTCTGAGATGTCTTGCAGTGAAGAAGTCTGCTTTATTTTGTTTCAGCCATTGTTACCTAAGCTCATGTAATCGCCTAATCCAATTTTGGCAGAACTTATATCCTAATAGAACTAGTCTATGGAACTCACTTAGTCTCCATGGCAAAATAGTTACTCTGATCCAAGGATAAAACACCCAGGACAGGGACAAGGGTATATAACCATCGGCATTGAGGTTCAGCTCCATTTCAGAAGCGGAAGCAACTCCAGAACTCAGTTCCCAGGCTGACTGGCTTCTCAGCTCCAACATGCGGATTGAACAGGGATATTGACAGGACCCTTTATTCATAACTTTGAAGAGACCCCGTGAAAGAGGCAGTGAGGGACGATTCACCAGGTCCTGTGCCATCTTTCCCCAACATGTGCACCGGGGTGTTGGCCAAGTGCCTGGGGGTCACCCTCATTCTGCTTTCCATGATTGCCTTCCTGGCTAACATCCTTTTGTTTTTCCCTGGAGGAAAAGAGATAGACACCACCAATCACCTTTCTGAAGAGGTCTGGTATTTTGGAGGAATAGTAGGAAGCGGGTTCTTGGTGAGTATTAAAATCCCCCTGAAGGAGATTTTCTCCCCATTCTTCCAAAATTGGACACTTACTAACCAGGGAGATACTTAGTTGCTAACAAAAGCCTACGCATTGCTTGATGAAAAGTCGGTGCCTTAATTGTTCCTTCTCCATTAGGGCCTGACAAGGACCTGTCTGCTGTATTTCTGGGCCATTTAAACTTGGTCTGGCGATTCTCATGGGCCAATTAAGCTCCAGGAACCAAACTGAAGGTCTCAGAGTTTCTTAATTCAAACAAGAGAGGGTGCTATGGGGAGGAGGAGGTGAGGGTGGAAATACACTTTAGAGCAAATTGATTGACTGAACCACCAAGAGCAAAGGGTGTCAGAGGATTCTTCTTCCACTCCTACATGAAGGCTTTCGAGCTTCTGCTTTAGAGAGAGATCCTTATCATGACAATCCAGGACACCTGTTTTTTTGTTTTGTTTTTTTCTTTTCTTTTTCTAACCCACCATCTAAATGGAGACTGGAGGTGTCAGAGCTTGCAATCTTGGTCCATTGAAACTGCAGCTAAGTCAAATGGCATCAAAATATTTAATTACACTGATCCACCTCACCAGCCACGCTCTATCATTCCTGCCATAACCTTCAGCCACCAAGGCCCACATCATGACTGTGGCTCCTCACACGGCCAGGCAGGTGGGGGCCTTGCTTTCACATCCCGGACCCATGTTGAGGTGCTTCTCTTGCTGACAGATGCTCCTTCCTGCTAACGTGTTCTTGGACCTGAAGTACAATGATTGCTGTGGGTGCTGTGGCAATGAGAGTTGTGGGAAGAGATTTGCGGTGAGTTACCAGGGGGAGGCAGACACCATAATTATTCCCAAGTACACTGTCCCCTCCTGCTGAACACCTCAATGGGTGCAGAGGAGTAACCAGCCCCAAGCAGGACTCTGGGGACAGCTGGTGCAGGGATAAAGATGTAATTCTTCCTGTGGATGGAAAGTAACCATAACAATACATTTAAAATGCCACCTCTGATTTCACAAACAAGCAGAGTTGTCAGAGCTGGAGGGCTGCAGTGGAGCCATAGAAAGTACCAGGATGGGGAGGCAGAGATGGGGAGTGGCCCTCTCCTCCAGCCATGAGAGGCCTGAGACCCTAGACAAGTCATTTCCTTCTCTGGTCCATCTGTAAAGAGGGGTAGGAAAGATAACAAATGTAACCTCCTCTCTTCTTTAGCTCCTAAATCCCCCATGCACACCACTGCCAGTTCACTATCTCAGTGCCCAGCTCTTCCCACTTCTCCCTGCATTTTCCCTCAGGACTTCTTCCTTCATGCAGCCATCCATATTTTCACAGACAGGTAGAGAGATTAGGCCTTTCTGTTCCTCTCAGGGTGGGAAGAATTCTGGGGTGTAAGGTCACGTCCCATTTTCACAGCTGGCCAAGTCACTGTCCTGCTCTCTGCCTCCCTTTGCTTACCTGTAAAATGAGGAAGTTGGACTAGATCAGAATTTCCCAGTTTAGGACACGCTTTGCGGGTATTCAGATGTGCTATATTTTTCAATAGCAGAGAAGGTTAGCCCCTTTTCAATTCTCCTTCAATCTTTTGAGTCTATGATGAAAAAGAAAATCTTATTTTGATGGAACAAAGTTCTTACTATTCCTAACCCCTCATGATCTCCTTTTCTAACAAAAGAACAAGCCCCCAGCTCCAGGATTGCCAGCAAATTAACAAAGAATGATATTGTGCTCTGTTTGCTAAAGATCCTAGCTTTTCATTCAGATGATGATATGAATGAATGAAAGAGAGGGTTGACTTAAAGAAAAGTATTAGGAGATCAATACATTGATGTGGCAAAGGTGACGGTAGAACTGAAATGAAGGCGGGGTGAGGAGGAAGGCCAGCTCCTGCTCCCATCTCCTGAGGTTCAGTTGAACCCCTAAGAGAACTGAGAGCCCAGTGATGAACTATACCTTCACATCTTCAAGGGAAAGCTATCTGTTCTGAAATAAAATCATGTCATCATTGTTTCTCACCACATTTGCTCATTTATTGAATCAAACAATACTTACTGAGCACATATGAAGGGCTGAGGCTGGTGCACAAAACAGCACACGGATTTTCATGAGAGATGAAAGATCATTTAAAGAAAACGATCTCACCTTCTTAACATCATCATGAGTCCCAAGTAAGCATCAATTATTATAATAATCTTTAAATCTCATTTACAAAAAGATGTAAAATAACCACAATTTATGTGATATATATGCCTAATACACTAATTGTCCCTCTGACCATTCCACCATTCAACCAGTCACTATGATGTGCCCTGACCACCAGAGAGCAGATGCTCCAATCAGTAGTTATCTTGCTGCTGAGGTCCAGCTTATCAGGACTGGGGGAGACAAGACAGACACTCCCTGGAGCCCTCCTGTGGTCCCTCTGACAGTCCCTCCCTGGCCCTTATCATGTACTGGTGGGGACCCTTAGCCTGGTCTGTGTCCTCTCCCAATCCTCAGGCCAGGCTGAGGGACCCCACCGGTTCATGAATCCATGCACTGGACCTCTAGTATAATTATATTACATGTGCCTCCCTTTGCTTACCTGCAATATGTGTAATATTTACAGTAGGTCCTCGGGTTACATCGGAGATCTGTTCCTACAGCTCGATGTAACTCAATTTTCAATGTAAGTCAGAACCCACCTACTTAAACACCTATGTCACTCACATGGAGCACATCATACACAGTAGTAATGAAGTGAAACGGTAAAAAAAAAAAAAGCCCTGAACTTTACTTGTGGTAAATAAATAATAAAAGACAGAAAGTACATATGTACATATATTGAAATAATGAAACATTTTTTACAAATAAATGGGAGATAGCGACATAACCACAAAATGACATACATCAAATTCAATGTAACTGAGGACTGCCTGTATTTTTATATTAATAAGATAGGAAAAAATATATAATCCACTTTCCCCTTGAAATGTAATCTTGTACAACGTGGAATATTTGGGAGAATAAGTTGAAGGTGAGAATTTGGGGAGGAGGGGAAGGGAAACAATTAAGGATATTGAGTGAAAAGAAGACTCATTGTTTAAGAGTCCAGCAGCTTATTCCTTGGTATTGAATAGAGGTGAAGATTAACCTGTTAAAACAAGGATGGTTTTTTTTTAATCTTTATTGTTGAGATTATTATAGATGTCTCTCTTTCCCCCCCACATTTGGTTCCAACTCTATCTTAGGCCCTTGCCACCTATTGTCTGTGTCCATAGGTACTGCATAAATGCATATAAGATATTTTTCTAATCTCTTCCCACATCCTCCCACACCCCCTTTCCTCTGAGAATCATCAGTCTGTTCCATTTCCATGCCCCTGCTTTTATTTCACTCCCCCTTTTATTCTGTTCCTCAAATTTTTTATTCATTTGATTTTTAGATTCACTTGATAGTTATGTATTTATTGTCACCTTGTTGTTCATAATTTTTTAATATTTACCTTTTTCTTATTCCTCCTCTTCTTAAAGAATACTCTGCCATATCCTATCTAATAAGAGTAATATGCAAATAAATCATCACTCTGCTATACCCACAAGCCATGTCCACAAGCCAATCAGGAGCAAATATCCAAATAAGCCCAACCAAGATGGCTAAAGCCACAGAGAGCAGGAGGGAAGCTTGGGTTTCCCAGATAATGGAGGAAGCCAAGCATTCTGCTTGCCCTTGCTGGCCTAAGCCTCCACTCAAGACTACAAAGTTTCAATGATAGAAGATATATAAATCCAAACAGAAATGGTGGCAGCCACAGAGCTGGAAAGAGCAGGAGGCTATGGTTTCTCCTGGAGATGGAGGAAGCCAAGCTTTTCACACACCCTGGCCGGGCCAGGCCTCCACTTAAGGCTACAAAGTTCCAATTATAGAAGATACATACATCCCAACAGAAATGGCTGCCACCACAGAGCAAGCAGAAGGCTTGGCTCTGCTCCAGGTTACAAAGTTTTAATTGTAGAAGATAAATAAATCCCAGATACCAGGGCCTCTGCTTTGGTCACCAGGGGGCACGGCCAGCCTGAAAAACTACCACAGGTCCCCCTCCCAGGCCGCCCTATGCCCCAAGGGAACCCCCACCTTGATACAGGACATCCTTCAGGGCAAACCAGCCGGCCCCCACTCATGCACCAGGCCTCTATCCTATCTAATAAAAGAGTAATATGCAAATTGACCATCACTCCAACACACAAGATGGCTGCCCTCATGTGATCAAAGATTCTGCCCCCATGTGGACACAAGATGATCACCACAAGGTGGCCAGCAGGGGAGAAAAGTTGGGAGGAACCCAGACCTGCAGGGCAGAGCAGTTGGGGGGGGGGGGGGTAGACCATTTCTTTCAGGCCTGCAGAGGAGAGCAGTTGAGGTGGACCAGCCCTCGAGGGGAGGACAGTTAGGGGTGACCAGGCCTGCAGGGAAGGGCAGTTAGGGGCAAACAGGCTGGCAGGGGAACAGTTAGACATCAATCAGGCTTGCAGGGGAGTCGTTAGGGGGTGATCAGGCTGGCAGGCAGAAGCAGTTAGGAGCAGTCAGGCAAGCAGTTGGGAACCAGCTGCCCTGGATTGTGAGAGGGATGTCTCATATTGGAGAGGGTTCAGGCTGGGCTGAGGGACACCACCTCCCTGTGCACAAATTTCATGCATCAGGCCTCTAGTTTCATATAATACTGGTTTGGTGGTGATGAATTTAGGTAGCTTTTTCTTTTCTGTGAAGCTCTTTATATGACCTTCAATTCTAAATGATAGCTTTGCTGGATAGAGTATTCTTGGTTGTAGGGTCTTGCTATTCATCACTTTGAATATTTCTTGTCATTCCCTTCTGGCCTGCATAGTTTCTATTGAGAAATCAGCTGACAGTCATATGGTACTCCCTTGTAGGTAACTAATTGTTTTTTTCTTGCTGCTTTTAATATTATTTCTTTGTCTTTTGCCCTTGGCATTTTAATTATTATGTGTCTTGGTATGGTCCTCTTTGGATTCCTCTTGTTTGGGGTTCTCTGTGCTTCCTGGAGTTGTAAGTATATTTATTTCACCAGGTAGGGGAAGTTTTCTGTCATTATTTCTTCAGATAGGTTTTCAATATCCTGCCCTCTCTCTTCTTTTAGCATCCCTATAATTTAGATGTTGGTACCCTTGAAGTTGTTCCAGAAGCTCCTTACACTATCTTTATATTTTTTATTCTTTTTTTTAATGCTCTTCTGGTTAGGTGATTTTTTGCTTTCTCATATTTCAAATCATTGACTTTATTCTTGGTATCCTCTAGTCTACTATTGAATTCCTGTATATTATTCTTTATTTCAGTGAGTGAATGCTTAATTTATGACTAATTATTTTCCCCTTTTTTGGCATTCTCACTAAGATCTTTGAAGGTCTCACTAAGTTCCTCCAAGGTTTCTAGAAGATTCTTGAGTAAACTTATAACTGTGGTTTTGAACTCTATATCCAGTAGTTTGCTTTCTTCCATTTCTTTCATTTGTGACATGTTTCTTTGTCTCCATATTTTGGCAGCTTCCCTGTGTTTGTTTCTATGTATTAGGTAGCTGCTAAGTCTCCTTGAGTTGATAGAGTGACCTTGTGTAATAGGTGTCCTATAGGACTCAGTGACTCAGCATCCCCAATCACCTGAGGTAGACACTATTGGTGAACCCTTGTGAGCTATGTTGTAGTTGAGCCTTGATTGCTATTGATATCACTGGGAGGAATTTACCTCCAAGCCAATTGGCTATGGGGACCAGTTGCAATTACAGTGGGAGAGCTGCTATGTAGGAGACACCCTTATGGGGCAGGACTTGCTTCAGTGGGGCTCTGGTGCTCACTGAGTCTGCCCCTTGTGTGTGTCACTTATGGATGTTAAGAGTTGTAATCTGATACGTTCTCACACTGACCACTGGGTACACTGGCTTTTGGATCTCCAAGGAGGTGCAAAGTCAGCCACTGCCTGGGATCACCCAGCAAGAGCTACAGAGAGATCTTCAGATTCCTCCTCTTTGTATCAGGTTTGGAAGTGTTCAGATGAGGCCAAGTTATGAAGCAAGGCAGGCTGGTGCTGGTGCCAGCCTTGGCCTTTTATTGATAGCTTTGGGGCTCCCTGACCCAGCACAGCTTGTTTGATGGGCTTTAGGCTGAGAAAGGACAGGCCATTCATATTCAAAAGCTACTGTGCTCAGCTTAGGTGGGGTGAGGTCTCAGGGAATCTCCAAGACAGAGTGAACAGAAATGTCTCCCAGCACCAGGGAAGTCCCAGCACAGGAACAATGACCATTGTGAGCACCTTTGTCTAGAAGAAAGCCACCCTCGAGATCCTGCCTGATGCCAAACAGTCCAGTTTCTCCCCATTTGTGTCTGGGTTCCCAGAGCCTCACCTGGCTCTGGAGCTCAGAGTAAGTGGGAGCTTGTAAATTCAGTTCAAAGTGCTGGCCTTTTAAGAGGAGCAGCTGAATCACTCAGCTCCAATCTACACTGTTTTTTACAGTCTGAAGTTCTTGCTGCCTATATGAACTTCTTTCCCCAGCCCTGGAGCCCTGAGATGGAGGTCTGGTGTGGCACTAAAACTCTTTGCTCCTTTGGAGGTGACCTCCAAAGAGACAATCTCCCTCCTGATTAAAAAAGCGACACACCCAAATGCCAGACCAACTCATTCCACACCTCCCCACCTCTTACCAGTCTCAATGAACTTCCTTCTTTACCTCTCTAGTTGTAGCTTTCCCATGGTTCTGGATGATAGTTGTTCTATATTTTAATTGTAATTTTGATGTGTTTGTGGGAGGCAGCAAGTACAGGTGTTTACCTATGCCACCATCTTGGTTCATCTCAAGACAAGGGTTGTTTTTTTTAATCTTTTGTCTTTAAATTTATATATAACCTTAGCAAAATGTAAAATAACATTCAAGTATCATACAGAATTTGTTTTTAATTAGATTTAAGTGCAGTCAAAAAGGAATGCTGATAAATCATGCTTTTACAAGTCCAGTTGAGTCAAATATGATCTGAAACATTTGCTCTGCCCAATTCTAGTTGTCCAGCTGAGCTCCCTAAACTCCCTCATCCACATACCGGGTTGTGACTGACCTTGGTTTGAGTTGAGGATGACACCTTCAAATGATTGTCCAGCTGTCCACAAGGCCAATGCCCATCAAAGGAACAGCCAAGTTAATCTGTAAACCCAGCCACATATGCCATGGGCCAGGGGCCACTATCCTCCAAGTGGCCAGAAGAAGCATTTGTTTTTGTTTTGTTTGTTTGTCATCTGTCAACTTTTCAAAATAGAGTTCACTTAAGTATATAGACTCCTTAATTCTTTTTCAAAAAGTATTGTACTGCAGGGCTGAGCCCTTCAGTAGCAGTCCCACCTCACCCGACCCCTAGGAGCCATTGCATCATGCCTTGCTCAAGGCCAGGTTCCCTTCTGAGAATCTGGACAAAGCAGCAACCATTGTAAAAAGACAGGTATCCACAAACATTTGTCAGGCAAAGAGATGTGGGTTGGAAGCCAGGTCTCCTCAGAATATCAAACTATCCTGTGTAATAAAAGGCCAAAGACCATAATGGTGTCACAACCATAATGACAGTTAGACCAGAATTACCATGACCTCTTGTGGGGCTGGCCCCACCCACCAGCAAGCAGTTAGGGATTATCAGGCAGGCAGGCAGGCAGAGTGGTTGGGGCAATCAGATAAGCAGGCCAGCAGTTAAAGGTGATCAGGTAGGCAGACAGCCCCTCACAGGGCTGGCCCCGCCCCCCAGCAAGCAGTTAGGGATTATCAGGTAGGCAGGCCAGTGGTTAGGTGTGATTAGATAGGCAGACAGCCCCTTGCTGGGCTGGACCCGTCCCCAATCAAGCAGTTAAGGGTGATTAGTCAGGCATGGAGAGTGGTTAGGGGCAACCAGGCAGGCAGGCAGGTAAGCAAGCCAGTGATACAGGATTGTGAGGGGAATGTCTGGATTGGAGAGGATGCAGGCCAGGCTTAGGGATACCCCCCTCCATGCACAAACTTCATGCACTGAGCCTCTAGTCCTTCCTATAAATATGATCTTTTGTTGACCTTTAAAAAATAGCCTATTTCTCCAGCAAAATGGGTTTATTTGGAAACAACAAAAAGTTGCAACTCAAGACATGCAGTTTAATGGTGAACCATGTGCAAGTCCTAAGAAACAAAGGAGAGGACCCTCTTTTCTGGAGAAAGGTGGTTGGAAGAACTCTTGTAAACAGTTCTTACTGATGGTTCCATGGTCGAAGTAAGGCTTAAAAGCTCCCCCCAGCCTCCTGACTTCAATTTAAAGGAAGTTTCTCTTTATTATTTTATACTTTCTTTTCAATTACATCTAATTTAGATACTCTAAGATTCTTAATCAGTAGTTTAATAACTCCTGAATAATAATTAAAACTCAAATAAAGTAAGCAAAAAGATCTTTTTTTATATGCTGTTTTAGTACTGTGAGAGAAATAATACCGTCCACGGGGCAACTTGAGAATAAGAGTATCTGGTGTTAGTGGAAGTATGTCATGGGTATGCATGTATTTGAATAGTGGAAGTTACAGGACATTAGACTTGGAAAGAGGAGACCCAGACTCATAATCTAGCTCAGCCGTTCTAGACATGCAACATGAGAAAGTCCCAAATTAAGAGCATGGGCTTTGGAAGCAGTATTCAGGGACTCAGCCCCATCCTTTAGCTTCACTATTTGACTTAAAGCAATGATCTTAAGTTCTATTTGTCTCAGCTTTCTCTGGAAAGTGTACATTATACTACTCACATCATAGGTGAGCTAAGAGGACTAAATGAGATTATGCATATAAGGCTCTGATGGAATGAAGCTAGTTGTATTAGAAAGTGAGGTGCTTGAAGTAGATGATTATTGAAATATTTTTTACAAAAATATAATTATAAGAATATTTAATCATTTAGGTAGTGGCAATTCTGGCTTTGAAACACTTTTGACCACTTTTATTTTTTTTTAAACTTATTTGCATTCTTTTTTTTAAAATATATTTTATTGATTTTTTTACAGAGAGGAAGAGAGGGGGATAGATAGTTAGAAACATCAATGAGAGAGGAATATTGATCAGTTGCCTCTTGCACACACCCTACTGGGGATGTGCCCACAACCAAGGCACATGCCCTTGACTGGAATCGAACCCAGAACCTTTCAGTCCCCAGGCTGAAGCTCTATCTACTGAGCCAAACTGGTTTTGGCTTGACCACTTTTAAGATGTTAGAAATCCTCCCTTTATAGAATCTGTTTTTTTGGCTTTGCCACTGAGCCTCAGGAGGAATCTGAGGAAGAAGTAGAGGAACCTAAAGGAAGACAGCAAACACCAGAAGTGGTACCTGATGGTTTTGGAACTTTCTATGATCAGACTGGCAGCAATGACTTGAAAGAACATTTAGAGAAACCTGTTGCAGAACCTGAGCCTGATCCTGAACCATAACCAGAGCAGGAACCTGTATCTGAAATCCAAAAGGAGAAGTGTGAACCAGTATTGGAGGAAACTGCTCCTGAGGATGCTCAGAAGAGTTCTTTTCCAAAACAACAGACATCGCTCAGACAGTGCAGGAAGACTTTAAGATATTTTCCTGAGCATCTATTACCAGTAAGAACCTTCCACCCAGTGGAGCTGTTCCAGTTACTGGAATACCACTTCATGTTGTTAAAGTATCAGCTTCAGGCCTTGCCCAGAGTCTAAGCCTGAATCTCAGATTCTACCACGGAGACCTCAGAGGGATCAAAGAGTTCATGAACAACTGATAAATATTCCTCCCCAGAGGGTACCTAGACCAATCTGTGAGTCTAGTGAGCAAGGCGATGTTGAACCTCAAAGAATCGTGAGATACCCTGACAGTCACCAACTCTTCATTGGCAATCTGCCTCATAAGGTTGACAAGTCAGAGCTTAAAGGTTTATTTCAAAATTATGGGAATATGGTGGAGCTGTGTATTAACAGTGGTGGGAAATTACCCAATTTTGGTTTCATTGTGTTTGATGATTCTGAGCCTGTCCAAAAGGTCCTTAGCAACAGGCCCATCATGTTCAGGGTTGAGGTCCACGTGAATGTGGAAGAGAAGAAGAGTCGAGCTTTCTGGGAAGGAGACCAGCAAGATAACTGCCTGCAGGGACCTGGAGGCCCTCAAGGTGGGATGGGTGGTGGAATGAGAGGCCCTTCCTATGGAGGCATGGTGAAGAAACCAGGATTTGGAGTGGGAAGGGGAATTGCTCCAAGGTAGTGAATTGCTCTTCACTGATCTTCATGCAGTAGTTCAAACCCCATTCCTACAGAATGATGATTTCTTCAACCATCCTTTGGTATCTTGCAGTATGACCCTGGTCTCTTATAAACTGTTTAAGTTTGTACAATTAAAATTAAAATATAAAATAATTTTACTATATTTATTTTTGAAGTATGACTGCTCCATCCAGATATTTAATTTTTACAATAGACATTTAGGTAGGCGTTATGGTGCCCATTTTATAGATGAGAAAATTAATACTCTGAGGAAATACATTATGCATAGTCATCACAGAGAACAGTAGCAAAGCTAAGATTTGAGCCTGAGTCTGCAGACTTTTTTTTTCTAATAAATTTTTGTTGTTCACATTATTACAAATGTTCCTTTTTTTCCCCTCCCCCCCTCCATTGCTCTCCTCCACCAGATTCCCACCCCACCCTCTGCCCTTTCCCCACCCCCCATTGTCCTCATCCATAGGTGCACAGTTTATATTCAGTTTCTTCCCACATCCCCCTCTCCCCTTTCCCCAAGAATCGTCAGTTCACTACCCTTCCATACCTCTGATTCTATTATATTCCACAGTTAATATTGTTCATCAGATTTTTTTTTAATTTTCTTGTTTTTTAGATTCACTTGTTGATAGTTACCTATTTGTTGTTCATAATTTTTATCTTTATTTACTTTCTCTTCTGAAAGAACCCCCTACAGCAATTCATATAATTCTGGTTTGGTGTTGATGAACTCCTTTAGTTTTTTTTATTAGTGAAACTCTTTATCTGACCTTCGATTCTGAGTGATAGCTTTGCTGGATAGATTACCTTTGGCTATAGGTTCTTACTATTCATCACCTTGAGTATTTCTTGCCATTCCCGTCTGGCCTGCATGGTTTCTGTTGAGAAATCAGCTGACAATCGTATAGGTGTTCATTTATAGGTAACTACCTGCTTTGCTCTTGCTGCTTTAATATTCTCTCTTTGTCTTTTGCTCTTGAATTTTAATTATGATTTGTCTTGGTGTGGTTCTCATTGGATTCCTTTTGTTTGGAGTTCTGTGCGCTTCCTGGTCTTGTAAGTCTAATTTTTTCACCAGGTGGGGGAAGTTTCTGTCACTATTTCTTTCAGTATGTTTTCGATATCTTGCTCTCTCTCATCTTCTGGGACCCTCATAATTCTGATGTTGGTTCGCTTGAAGTTGTCCCAGAGGTTTCTTAGATTATCTTCAATTTTCTGGATTCTCTTGCCTTCTAGTTTCTGCGGAGGAGTGTCTTCTGGCTCTTTATGTTCCAAATCTTTGACTTGATTCTTGCACTCTTCCATTCTGTTTTTAGGACTCTGTATAATATTTTTTATTTCAGACAATGTATTCTTTATTTCTTGTTGATCCCTTATCATTTCTTGTTGATTTCTTATTAATTCTAGTTGATCCCTTTTCATATCCTCATAGGTCTTATCAATCTTTTCTAGAAAATTCTTGAAAAACCTTCTAAGCATAGACTTGAACTCTATATCCAGTCACTTTTTGTCCTCCATTTTTTTTCCTTTGTGATCTATTTTGTCTCAGCATTCTTGCAGCTTCCCTGATGGGGCGAGGTTTCAGGGTGGAGCCTACAGCTTTGGCTTCCGTCAGCCCCACCCTATGTGGTCCTGAGTCTCAGTGTTTCTCAGGGTCCTTCAGTACTCGTTGCAAGCGCCTCTGAGAAAAAGGTGCCCTCAATTTTCGCCTGCTACCAAACAGTCTAAGCTCTCCCCCAATGAGCCCTGAATTGGGGTTCAGTTCAGTTGGAAGTGGAGTTGGAGGTGGCGTTCAGAGCAGTCTGGAGCCCCTGTCTCCTTCCTGCCAGGGCAATCCCACTGCACAGCCAACCATCCCTTCTCTGAGCGCAATGTGCGCGCCTCCGGGACCTCCTTTCGCCGCTCCCCCAGGGTTCGGCCTTACAGCCCAGCTCCCTCTGTTTGAGCCTGGGTCCCCGGGGTCTGGCCTAGAACTGGGGTTCAGAGTAGTTGGAACTGGGGCCCAGCGCAGTTGGAGCTTTTATCTCCTTCCCACTAGGGAACGCCAGCCAGGCACTTAGCCGCCCCTCCTCTCCGGCTCAGTCCTCTCAGCGCAAACAGCGTGTCTCAGTACCTTAGGCTTTTACAGCTCCTCCGCGCTTCCTTCTGGCTTTCTCCTTGCTTCTCGTTGTAGAATTTCCAGTCATTCGACTTTCCTGTAGTTCTGGGTAATGTCCATTTTATATTTTAGTTGTATTTTATTGAAATTGTTGTGTGTGGCTGTGGCTAGGTCTTTACCTGTGCAGTCATCTTGGATTCTCCTGAGTCTGCTGACTTTTAAAATCATGTGCTTTGAAGTACACCTTCATGTCACCAAAGTAAAGCAAAAGAGGTGATAATTTTCTGACTCTATTTTCAAAATTATTAATGTCTCCAACTACTCTTTTATTACTGTTTAGAATGGAAATTGCATCTCTGGGCCTAATTTTTTTTTATCTGTAAGAAACAGCTAAATGGGTTTCAGAATTCTTTATGCCTTTCATCCTATATAATAAAAGCCTAATATGCTAAGTGTCTGGTCATCCGTTCAACCAATCAAAGAGTAATATGCTAATGATATGCCACTCAACTTCTTGCTCTGATGTGCACTGACCACCAGGGGACAGACGCTCCAACCAGTAGGTTAGCTTGCTACTGGGGTCCGGCCAATCAGGACTGAGTGAGATGGACCAGCCACAACCTGGAGCCCTCCTATGGTCCCTCCGTGGCCTGGCTCATGCACCCTCTCACAATCTGGGACCCTTCAGGGGATGTTGGAGAGCTGGTTTTAGCCAGTCCCACAGGCAAGGTTGAGGCACCTCATGGAGTATAAATTCATGCACCGGGCCTTTAGTATTAACAGGTATATAATTCTATTTTTATTTTATGATTAAATAAAAAAAGATGCTAATAATCTCTGTCATATAAAAACATTTGAAAGAACTGAATGTTGGGCTTGTTTAACTCAAAGAAGAGAAAACTTTTAGAGAGTGGAAGGGGAGGAGTTATGTTAAATGTAAAACATGTTTAAGATACAAAAGATCTGAGATATTTTAAAGGCTGCTACTACATGGAAAAGAGATTGGACTTAATGATTTCGATCTCAAGGAGAATTTTTAGACTTCTGATTTTTCTCATAAGCAGAGTCTGTGTGCTACATGACACCAAAATCATTATAGGAGACCCCAGAGGCCCCATCTTTTGGAAAGACTGACATCTGCCTGTAACGTCTCATAGCTACCTGTACTCAACAGCAGGCTGGTTAGGTGTCCTGAGAATAACCTGTGGACCAACTTAAAAACCTAACTGTCTCTCTTCTTCTCTTTCAGATGTTCTCCTCCATAATATTTGCTGGGATTGGATTCTTGGGTGCTGGGTACTCATTTGTCATCTCACTCATCTCAGTCAGACGTGGTCCTAAATGTCTCATGGATAATAACAAGTGGGGCTACCCCTTCCATGATGGGTAAGGTACAACCTGCAATGCCCATTTGTCACCATAAGGGGCACAGTCAAATAAATGGCCAAAGGGGAGACACTGCACTTCTCCTGTCCTCTTTTTCTTTTAATTGAATTTATTAGCGTGACAGTGATTAATAAAATCATATAGTTTTCAGGTGTACAATTCTATAATACATCATCTTTATATTGTATTGTGGGCTCAATACCCCAAATCAAGAGTCCCCTTCCATCACCATATACCGTTTTCTATCTCCATACCCTGCCTTTCCCTCTGGTAATCACCATCCTGTTGTTTGTGTCTATGAGGTGTTTTTTATTTTTTAGCTTAATCCCTTCACCTTTTACACCCAGCCCCACAACCATCCTCCTCTCTGACATCTGCCAGTCTGGTCTCTGAGTCCATTTCTATTTTGTTTGTTTACCTGATGTTTTGTAAATTAGATTCCACATATGAATAAAATCATACGGTAGTTGTCTTTCTCCGATTGGCTTATTTCACTTAGCATAATGCTCTCCAGGTCCATCTATGCTGTTACAAAGAGTTAGATTTCCTTCTTTTCTTATGGCCAACTAGTATTCCATTATATCAATATACCATGGCGCTTTTTTTTATCCACTCATCTACTGGTGGGCATTTGGGTTGTTTCTAGATCTTGGCTATTGTAAATAACACAATATAAATAACACAATACAATATAAAGGTAGTATGAACATAGGTATGCTATGAACATAGGGATGCATGTATTTGTAGAGGGCCGCCTGGAAAGGCACATGGGCAGTATTCCTTAATTATCGTGAGCTGAATTCAAGATGCAGGCAGAACCACACCTTGGAAACATGTTTTCCCAAGATGGTGGACATGTTGTCAGCTTGGCCGTCATATCAGCCCAGGCGTCGGCAGGGGCGGGACTAGATATGTAAATCCAGGCATGGTAAGGCCTACTTAAGAATGCAAATAAGTTGGTGTTACTTCCTGGTATTGGGGGTATAAAATAAATGCTCTGGGAGGGGTCATTGTCTTCTTCTTCCTGCCTCTCCAGCAGACAGTATGGTGACCCACCCAGCTACCAGCCTGAAATCTATCTCTGTGTCTTCTCTCTTTATTTCTTTTATTTCTCAATCCCTGGCCGCCTCCACTTAGAACCAGTTCGTTCATCTCTCTTTCCGTGTGGGACACGGAAAAGGTAGATCCTCACCATGTCTGGCCCCCGCCGCATCAGGACCCCGCATATATTCTTTAGAATTAGTGTTTTGGGGTCTTCAGATATATTTCCAGAAATGGGATTTCTGGGTCCAAAGGCAGTTCCATTTTAAATTATTTGAGGAAACTTCATACTGTTTTCCATAGTGGCTGCACCAGTCTGCATTCCCACACAATGCACAATGGTTCCCTCTTCCCCCCGCCCCCATCCTCACCAGCACTTGTTGGTTAATTTATTAATAATAGTCATTTGACAGGTGTGAAGTGATAGCTCATTGTGATTTTAATTTACATTTCTCTGATGATTGGTGATGTTTAGTATCTTTTTCTGTCATCTTAATTTGCAAGTCTCAGGCATGTTGCTCTGTGAACAGAACTGGAGCGTGGACTTAAGTTGCATAAGATCTCACCTCTAACTGCTGCTTTGACAGAGACCAGGAGAAATCATGAAAGAGGGCACCTCAGCTAGCCTGAGGGAAGGAGATTTGTGGAGTCTCCACTGACATTCAAAGTTTATTAGCAAATATATGAGACAACTAACAATATTAATAAAGTACTAGCTTCCATTGCAAATCTTAAAACAGAAAACAAGAATGATTTATGATAGATCCTCCTTTCCAACCAGGTTGGAGAGAGTCTTTTATCTGGTGTCTTTTCCAATACACCAAGTCTCCTGGTTATAAGCCATGATCTTTGAAATCTTCGTCTTCCAGGAGCGCACTGTGAAATGAATCTGTTACCAATTTATCAATTTCTTTAAGTTGGTTAATAAGCCCTTGACAATAATGTAAAATGTCTCCTTTTAGTAAAGTTGGTTCATATGCCCCTTCATCCAGATGCATAGGGTGACCAGTGATTATTTCATAAGGAAAAAGCCTATTTTTACCAAAAGGAGTAGATCTCACATTGAGGAGTGCTATAGGGAGAGCTTTTGTCCAGGAGAGATTAAAGGGTTCTGAAATTTTGGCTAGTTGAGTTTTGATTATACTGTTGGTATGTTCCACCAGTCCAGAAGACTGGAGGTGATAGGTACAATAGAAATGCTGTAGTTTAGGCCAAATATTACAGGTGGATTTTATTATTTGCCCAGTGAAATGAGTCCCTTGGTCACTATGCAACTCAGAGGGAATTCCCCAATTAGGAATTATTTTTTTCTAGGAACAATTTACCAACTGTTAAGGCTGTTGCTCTCCTGAAAGGGAATGCCTCAACCCAGTGAGAAACATACAAATCATGACCAATATATATTTATAACCTTGAAATGATGGCATTTGGATAAAATCCAACTGCCATATTTCAAATGGGCCCAAAGGAAGCGGGAATTGTTCTTGAGATCCATGGAGTGGTTTTCCTGGGTTATATTTTGGACAGATAGAGCATTTGCTGTATACTTTATGAGCTACTGTAGGAGAAGGTTTCCAGTAATATTGTTTACTCCATGAAATCATTTTTTCAAGACCCCAATGTGTTAGCTCATGTACATGCTGAAGTACAGATATCTGGGCCCCTACAGGTAAAATAGGTTTCTGATTGGGTCCAAGACATATCTGTCTGTCTAGGTCAAAAGTTCCCCCCTTTTGTTGCCATATTCTCTTTTCATCTTCCTTGGCTGTGTGTTGAAACTTTAAAAGATAATCTTTTATTGATTTAATAGGAAGTAAAGAACATTCTTGAGTCTGGATAACTAGACTGTTCAATGCTGCATGCTTAGCTGCAGCATCAGCAAAATGATTTCCTTTTGCTTCCATGGTGGTGGCTTTAGAATGCCCTGGGATTTTTATAACTGCCAATTGTTTTGGTTGTTGTATAGCATCTAAAAATTTTGCAACCAGTTTTCCATTGAATCTATCAGATTACTTACTGCCCAACCTGTATGGCTCAGAGGCTAAGCATCAATCCATGAACCAAGAGGTCACTGGTTTTGATTTTGGGTCAGAGTACATGCCCAGGTTGCAGGCTCTATTCCCAGAAAGGGCATGAAGCAGACATCTGATCAATGATGTTTTTCTGTCATCGATATATTTTTTCTTTTTTTGTATTATATTTCATAGCATTTTAGTGACTTTTTATCTTTCCATATTCTGTAATATGGTTACAATACTTTATAATTCTTTTTAAATTTTATTTTATTGTTTAAAGTATTGCAAATAGTAGTACATATGTCTCCTCCCCTCTCCTACGCCCCAATGACCTTCCCCTGTCCTCTCCTACCCCAGGCACATGCCCTCATCTCACCCCAATGTCTTGCATCCATTGGTTATGCTTATATGCATGCATACAAGTCCTTCGGTTGATCTCTTACTCCCCCCCAACCTTCCCCCACCTTCCTGCTGTAGTTTGACAGTCTGTTTGATGCTTCTCTGCCTCTGTATCTATTTTTGTTCATCAGTTTATAAATGTACTTGATTATCCATAAATGAGATAATGTGGTATTTTTCTTTCACTAACTGGCTTATTTCATTTAGCATAACGCTCTCCAGTTCCTTCCATGCTGTTGCAAATGGTAAGAATTCCTTCTTTTTTATAACAGGGTAGTAGTATTCTATTGAGTACCATAGTTTTCTAATTCATTCATCTGCTGATGGACATTTAGGCTATTTCCAAATCTGGACTATTGTAAGTTGTGCTGCTATAAACATAGAGGTGCATATATCCTTTCTGGTTGGTGTTTCTGTTTGGATATATAGGGGTGATATATCCCAAGGAAACATATCCCAATGTTTTCTTGGGATATATTTCTATAAGTGATATTACTGGATTAAATGGCAGTTCCATTTTTTAATTTTTGAGGAAATGCCATACTGTTTTCCACAATGGCTGCACCAGTCTGCATTCCCACCAGCAGTGAAGGAGGGTTCCTTTTTTTCTGCATCCTCTCCAGCACTAGCCATTTGTTGATTTGTTGATGATAGCCATTCTGACAGGTGTGAGGTGGTACCTCATTGTTGTTTTGATTTGTATCTCTCAGATAATTAGTGACTTTGAGCATGTTTTCATATGTCTCTTGGCTTTCTGAATATCCTTAGAAAAGTGTCTATTTGGGTCCTTTGACAATTTTTTATTGGATTGTTTGTCTTCCTTTAGTTAAGTTGTATGAGTTCCTTGTAAATGTTGGAGATTAAACCCTTATCAGAGATAACATTGGAAAATATGTTCTCCCATGCAGTGGGCTTTCCTGTTGTTTTGTTGATGGTTTCTTTTTCTGTGCAGAAGCTTTTTATTTTGATGTAGTTCCATTTATTTATTTTCTCCTTAGTTTCCATTGCCCTAGGAGCTTTATTGGTAAAGACAAATGTCTGCTATTTTGCTGCTTATGGCTTCAAAATCTTCTAAGATTTTTATGGTTTCCCATCTTACATTTAAGTCCTTTATTCTTTTTGAATTTATTTTTCTTTATGATATAAGTTGGTGATCTAGTTTCATTTTTTTTTCAAGTATCTGTCCAGTTTTCCCAACACCATTTATTGAAGTGACTGTCTTGACTCCACTGTATGTTTTTTCCTCCTTTGTTAAATATTAATTGAGCATAATTGCTTGTGTTGATTTCTGGGTTCTCTGTTCTGTTCCACTAGTCTATATGTCTGTTCTTGTGCCAGTTCCAGGCAGTTTTGAGAACAATGGCTTTGTAGTATAGCTTGACATTTGGTATTGTGATCCCTCCAACATTGTTCTTCTTTCTCAAGATTGTTGCAGCTATTCTGGGTCTATTTTATTCCAGATGAATTTTTGGAGAATTTGTTCTAGGTCTTTGAAGCATGCCATTGGTATTTTAATGGTGATTGCATTGAGTCTATAAATTGTTTTGAGTAGTATGGACATTTTAATTATACTGATTCTACCAATCCATAAACATGGTATATTCTTCCATTTGTTTGTGCCTTCCTCTCTCTCTTTTATCAGTGTTCTGAAATTTTCTGAGAACAGGTCCTTTATCTCTTTGGATAGTTTATTCCTACATATCTTAGTTTTTTTGTTACAATGATAAATGAGATTGCTTTTTAAATTTCTCTTTCTGTGAGTTATTATTGGTGTATAGACAAGTTATAGACTTCTGGGTATTAATTTTGTATCCTGCTACATTGTCGAATTTATTTATCAAGTCAAGTAGTTTTTTTATGGAGTCTTTGGGGTTTTCTTTCATATCATCTGTGAATAAGGACAGTTTTACTTCTTCTTTTTCAATTTGGATGCCTTTTATTTTTTCTTCTTGTCTGATCGCTATGGCAAGCACTTCCAGTACTATGTTGAACAGGAGTGGTGAAGGTGGGCATGTCTGTCTTGGCCTTGTTCTTAGGGGAAATGGTTTTAATTTTTACCCATTGAGTATGATTTTGGCTGTAGGTTTGTCATATATGACTTTTATTAATGGTTTTAATTTTTACCCATTGAGTATGATGTTGGCTGTAGGTTTGTCATATATGACTTTTATTATGTTGAGGTATGATACTTCTATTCCCACCTTGCTGAGAGATTTTATCAAGAAAGGGTATTGGATTTTGTCAAATGTGTTTTCTGCATCAATGGGTATGATTATATGGTTTTTATCTCTCAGTTTATTTATGTGGTATATCACATTTATTGATTTGCAGATATTGTACCATCTTGCATCCCCAGAATAATTCCCACTTACTGATGGTGTATAATCTTTCTAATGTAATGCTGGATTTGATTTTCTAGAAATTTGTTGAGGAGTTTAGTGACTCATCTCACAAAAGACTGCTGGGGCCCTTGGCCATTCAGCTGTCTTGCCTGAGCATAGCATTCAGATTTCAGAAGGCTGAGCCATCCCCTGAGGTTCTTCCCCTGATGGCTCCCTCTCTCCCACATGGGGTGTGGCTGAGAACAACAGATTGTCTTCTTCCAAGGACCCTTTTCTTGTTTCTAACAACAGTATCAGCACAGCACTAAACAGGTTTTTCTATTTATTGTGTTATGTGAATGATACTATCCTTGATGAAATTTAAAATGATTTAGAGGAAATCTATGTCTAAAACTAAGGGGGGGAAAAGGGCCCTAACTGGTTTGGCTCAGTGGATAGACTGAAAGGTCTCAGGTTCAATTCTGGTCAAGGGCATGTACCTTGCTTGCGGGCACATCCCCAGTAGGAGGTGTGCAGGAGGCAGCTGAATTGGTGTCTCTCTCATCGATGTTTCTGTCTCTCTATCCCCCTCCCTTCCTCTCTGTAAAAAAATCAATAACAAACTCCTCAACAAGAAAAGTGTCCTTGGAAGAAGACAATCTGTTGTTCTCAGCCACACCCCATGTGGGAGAGAGGGAGCCATCAGGGGAAGAACCTCAGGGGATGGCTCAGCCTTCTGAAATCTGAATGCTATGCTCAGGCAAGATAGCTGAATGGCCAAGGATCCCAGCAGTCCTCTATGAGATGAGAGGGCTTTTCACAGTAAATTTGGGGATCCCTGCCTGTGATATGAGGATGTTATAGAGGCCGCGTATTCCCATTTAGCTATAGAGAAAGGTGGGGATATTTTATGTGAAACTTGTGAACTCACTTGACCTCAGGTCAGACTCATAACAGAACCAGTACTGCCACCTCCGCTGCCTGAAGCCTGCTCTGAGTTCTGAACTTTTAACTGTAAATTAATAAAAGGGTTTGAGTTAATAAACCAGTGCCCTATAGGTTTTCTAGTAATGAACTCATCTTCCATGTGCAGTAGAACCTAACAACCATCTTTCCTGACCTTCTGTCATTGCAAACATTTTTCAAATTTTTACACAGAATGTATTAAATAAGTGTGTTCTGATTACTAAAAGATTCATCATGTCAGAAAGGTCTAAAAACAATAAGATGGATGTTGACCTAGTAGCCACATGAAAATGGTTTCCCATGGAGGTCTTGAGAGGATAGGCGAGGCATAAAGGAAGAAGAGCAGACAAATCTGTGGCTCTGAGAATGTGAGAGGAAGGATAATGACCCAAAGGTCAGACCATTTTCCTGTGTTTGGCGTTGAAGACAGCGAGCTTCACTTTCCTCCTTCATTGCATGATACCCATTGTCATGCAGTGGACTCCCTATACACAGAATTTATAAATGTATTGCAGTTCTCCTATTTCAAAATTTTTATAAAATACACTAGAAGCCCAGTGCACGAATTCATGCACCAGTGGCGTTCCTCAACCTGTCCTGAGGGATCGGGCTGAAACCAGCTTTTCAACATCCCCCAAGGCGTTCTGGATTGCGAGAGGGTGCAGGCCAGGCTGAGGGACCTCACTGGTGCATGATCAGGGCCTAGGAGGGATGTAGGAGGTTGGGCAGCGGGGGAGGGACCAGAGAAAGGCTCTAGGGTTTGTCCAGCCTGTCTCACTCAGTCCTGATTGGCCATACTCCAGCAGCAAGCTAACCTACCAGTCAGAGCATCTGCCCCCTGGTGGTCAGTGCACATCATAGCAAGCGGTTAAGCAGCCTTAGCATGATATGCAAACAGCAGAACAACTGAACAACCAGTTGCTATGATGTGCGCTGACCACCATGGAGCATGTGTAGAATATGGTTGGCATTGGCAGAAGGTGCAGAACATGATGGGCATCAGCTATGGCAAGATGGTATAGCAAGTAAGCTGGGGCACCAGACCAAAGTGGGACGCTAGTCACTGTCATCAGGGAGAGCCTCTGATGGTTACTGAAAATTCTTTGCTCCTGCACCAGCTGCTGTCACTGGCCCTGCTCACACCTGCAACCAGAGCCACCACTCACATCTGCTGCTGGCACTTGGTGCCAATCTTGATCTCTTGGTGCCATCAATGGGTGCAAGCAGGTGCTGTCGGCCCTGATCACCCCTGAGGGTTTCTCCACTTCCTCCTGCTCCTGAAGGGTGATTGCGGCATCAGCCACCACTTGCACTCACTGCTGGCTCTGGCCCCAATCACTCCAGGCCATCAGCAGTTGTAAGCAGGGCAAGGATCATCAGCACCAGCATATGGGATCAGAGGTGGGCGTAGGGCTGCTGGCAGACAGGGGGGCAGGGGCTGAGTGGGAGGGGCTCGGGAGGATCATGGAGGATGGGCCACCCCTGTACTCACCGCAGCCTCACGGCCCACAGTTCCTTTCAAGGTGCACAAATTTGTGCACTGGGCCACTAGTATATAATAATCTATAATAAAAGTGTATTATGCTAATTAGACCATATAGTGGAACAACCTTCTGAACATCATTTCGGATGGAGCTGTGGCAGAAACCAAAGCAGAGTGATTAGGGGCAATGAAGAAGATAGGCAGAGTGGTTAGGGGTGATCAGGCAGGCAGACAGGAGAGCGATTAGAAGCCTGTGGTCCTGGATTATGAGAGGGATGTCCAGCTGCCTGTTTAGGCCAGATCTGGTATGAATTTTGTGCACTGGTTCTCTAGTTATTAGCATATTATGCTTTGATTGGTTGAACAGTCAAACAGACACTCCAGCATATTAGGCTTTTATTATCATAATATATAAAAAGCCAGGGGCCATCACGACCTAAATGACCAAATGACCAAACAGGAGGCTGCATGGGGCAACCAAGCCATTGGGGGGACAAGTGGGCCCTGGGTTTGGCCGGGGCACAGCAGCAGAAGGGAGCTCTGGACCCTGGCTAGAGTATGGTGGAACTCTAGGTCTCCCATGATCAGGGGCTTGACCAGCCTTCAAACCCGAGGCCCAGAGCTCCCTGTTGCCACCACACCCCAGCAGTGGCTCAGAGTTCCCTTCCACTGCCACACCCCACAGGGGGGAGCAATTAAGGGCGACCAGGCCAGTGGAGAGGCAGTGAAGGGCGATCAGGCCAGCAGGCAGGTAAGCGGTTAGGATCCAGCGGTCCAGAATTGTGAGAGGGATATCCCAGATTGAAGAGAGTGCAGGCTGGGCTAAGGAGAACCCTCCACCCCCGTGCACAAATTTTGTGCACTGGGCCTTTAGAATAGAATATTAAGGCAGCAGATTATTTACTGCTTCTAGTTAATTAAATCTTTTTATAAGTGGAATTCCCACATGTTGACAAAAACATAGGTTACATCAGAGATCCATTCCTATGGCGTGACATAACTCGATTTTTGCATTAATCAAAACCCACCTACATAAGCACCTATGTCACATGGAGCACATACACAGCAGTAATGAAGTGAAACAGTAAAAATTTTTAAAGAAAGATAACAATTCCTGACCTTTACTAGTGGTAAATAAATAATAAAAAAAAACATAAAGCACATATGTACAAACGTCAAAATGACTGAACTTTTTTAAAAATAAATACTGTAAATGAGATGGCTACATAACCATAAAACAACATAAGTCAAGTCCAATGTAACCTGAGGACTGCCTGTATACTTGAGTCAAATTCACAATTTGATTAGAACTCGGCCTTTAAAAAAAGACAAGCTCTCTCCTTTAGCTAAGCAACACCGTTATACTTCACATGGCTTCAGACGGCCACTTAGACATGGCAGAATTGTGGCTGAATTATGTCAAATGTCCAAGTGGTCCCAAATCACAGTAGGTAGGACCAAGCCCAGGTGGTGAGATTCTGTTCCTGGAGTGTCTTCATTTTCCTGGCTCCCCGATCGATACTGAATTTACCCATCCTCTCCATCAACTCTGTCACTTAGCTCTGTGACCTATGGAAACTCACTTAACCTCTGTGCCTCAATGCCTTTATTTGTGAAATAGAATAAAAGAAGCCTAAGGCTTCTATAAGAAATAAAATAGTGAAAATGTAAAATATTTGGAACAGAGTTTAACACATAGTATATAATATATAGTATATAGTATATACCCTGTTTCCCCGAAAATAAGACAGTGTCTTATATTAATTTTTTCTCCCAAAATTGCTCTAGGTCTTATTTTCAGGAGATGTCTTATCTTTCCATGCACTAGGTCTTATTTTCGGAGGATATCTTATTTTCAGGGAAACACGGTAGTATTATAGTATATAGTATATAATATAATGTTACATATTGTTAAAAATATGTGTATTATGTGATATATTCTTATGAGATTATGCTTTAGATAAAAAATATTTTAAAAGAAAAATTATTAGTGTGACTTTCTAGTCTAGGTATTGCCTACATTTTACAGTTGTTTCCTTTCTTTCCCATGCCCTGACAGGGATTACCTCAATGACGAAGCCTTATGGAGCAAGTGCCAGGAGCCAAAAAATGTGGTGTCCTGGAATCTGACCCTTTTCTCCATCCTGCTCATCATAGCAGTGCTCCAGATGCTCCTCTGCACCATCCAGATGGTTAACGGCCTCCTGGGGACCCTGTTTGGAGACTGCTGCGGGGTAAGTTGAGGTCTTTGTCTTTACTCCTCAGGATGGGAAGCCAAGGCTAGCCTCCAGCACTAGTGGAATGACGCAGCTACAGAAAGCCACAGCCAGGCTGGACTGTCTGGCAGCCCCCTCTGTCAACTCAGGGAACAGTGACATTGTGTTACTGGAACCCAGAAACTCTGTTCTCTGTGCATGTTAACATTTCCAGGCTCAAGTTGATGCAAATTTTTAGCTTCACACTCATTTGACCATAATCCTGGAGACAAAGGCCTGAATGTGCACATTCACATGTGCAGTGACGTCATGTGAAAGTCCCCGGGAAGTGGGCATGTGTCACCATAGCGCATCACAGTCTGGCCTGAAATGTTCTCCCCATTTCCTAACTAGAGCTACAGAGAAGGTTAAAGTTGCCATGTAATATATGGCATAGGCTCCAGGAAAAGAACAGAACACACCAATGCAAAACCTATATTTTATAATCCAGATGAGAGACATATTTATATAGGAGAAAGCATTGAGAATTGGGTATAGGTAACCAGTAAGTGGCAGGAGTAATCTGTAGAAGAGGGGTGATAGGGAGGGGGGGAAAGAAAGGGAAAGCAAGCAAAATAACAACAATAATACTACTACTAATAACAACAACAATAATATAATTAGCTTTTTCTGTCTTATAGGGATATAGAAGAGTTTAAACCACTATGATGACCTTCATTACACGTGGAAAGACACATTAAACTTAATCTTCTCTCTTTGGGATTGTGAGTTTCCATCTGCTTTCACACTGTCCAAGCTTAATTATTCCTTCTCCTTTCCAACCAGCCTAGCTCGCCTTGGAGCTTTATGTTAGTTTCAAATAGAAACAGGTTGCCCACCTAAGTTGTACTTATAAATCTTTCAAATTGACTTCCCTTTTGGAATTGAGCAGATTAAAAGTAAATGTACAAAATTTTTCTATAGAAGTCAAAAATGTATAAAATCACATGTACCACCACACTGTTACTTTCTTACATATGGTGTTTACATTTTTGGAAGTTTAAGATAATTCAAAGGAAGGAAGCACATTAAAAATGAGAAAATAAGAGCAATTTTTATTTTCCAGGTTTATGAGGGGAAAGAGTGACTGATGTATCATAAATAATTTTATTTGGTTTCTTTTGACTTACTTATAACTAGTCTTTTGTGGCTGTCATTATTAGTAAGCATTTCTTTGTGGATATTAAATTGAAATCCTAATTCAGTGGTAATATAATAAAGATGGTGAAGGAGGGGCAGAAGGTTGAATGAATTATACCTCTTTTCACCTTTCTACAAATTCTTCCTTTGATCAAACAAAAAATATGTTTTAAATGTTAATTTTGGTAATAACTTGTCAGCCAATAGCCCAGGGTTAAGATAATCAATATTATTAATTCTATGTATTATATTATGACACTAAAACTTTAGTTTTATGGGTCAGGCACTAATATAGAGTTAAATCCATTGTGTTGATTTAAGTTCAAACCTCAACTCCATTATATTTATATTGCATAGAATCCTGTGAAAATTACTTTCTAAGTCTCAGTTTCCCCATCTGTAAAAAGATGGTTAAGAAATGTCAAAGTTTCAAGGATGAAACCAATAGGCCTATGGGATTGTCCACAGTGAGGACCGCAGGGGGAGTTACAAGTCAGCAAGTCCCACCTCTGCACCTGCCACGCTCATAGGCACAGTGAGGCTTCTCATAGCCTTTAACAAAGCAATTACCAATCACCCCTGAGTGCTGGCCACTGGGGGATGACCACTGAAGACTCGAGGAGTTACACGTCTTTTGATTTTGCCCTCACTGTAATGAGATCTCTGAGATTAGAGATCAAATCTGGCACTCAACAGGAAGAAGGAGAAAAGGCAAACAGTTACGCATTACGGTCTCTTTGAGGGACCTGTAAATAGTAAATATGCGCGCGCGCGCGCGCGCGCGCACACACACACACACACACACACACACACACACACACACACACACACAGTTTCAAATTGGTTTAGATTTCTTGTTCTCAAATGTGGCTGATCATCAGAATCACCCAGGAAATGTCCTAAAATTATTATTCCTGAGCCCTAGCATAGACCTACTGCGTCTGAAATCTCAGGCATGAGGCATGGATGTCTATCTTTTGTATTACTGACTTTTTAAAGCTGCTGAGTTTTAAAAACTAAAAACTAGCCACTGTGAGCAACCATTGACTACACCACAGACTGGCAGGCACCAAGGATAAAAAGAAGTAAGACCCCTCTGGGAGCTCACACTCTACAGATTAATGTTTAATACAACATAGTATATGACAAATCCTAAAGGGTCACACAGGTAACTATGTGCCAGAAGTTCAGAGACAGCAGACCATTGGGATTACTCATCAACCTAAGTTCTTTGATGAGGAAATAAGAATGTGAGTGAGGCATCACTTCCTTATTTAGGGTTTTTCATTGAAGCAGATTTTAGAAACGAAGGTTTGTATTCATCATCAAATCCAGTCTCATTATTTTATAAGTCAAGAAGTAACACACAACTTTGACACATTTTTACACAAAAAGCCATTTTTCAAATGCAATTTTATAAAATTGGGAAAATAGCTTGCAATGGATAAGAGGACTTGGAAAGAAGAGACAGGAAACAAAGGATAAGGTTGAATGGGCCCTTCCTTTGTAAATCCTCCCATACACACACACACACACACACACACACACACACACACACCCCTAGGTTGGTAATAAAACTGTTCAGAAATTTTCCTTATGTGAGTTCCTAACTTGGTATTCCTTTCTTGGGTATGTGATTGTTGTCTCTACATTTTGGAGTACAAAAGCACACAGGAAAAAACAGTATCTCATTCGAGGCTACACCCCAGTGCCTAACAAGGAACCTCGCACATAGTGGGCAATCCATAGATGTGCTGTGTCAGTGGAGGTACCCAGAACCCACATCATTTCTTGCAGCCTCAGGCTGAGTAAGGTAGTGTTCCTGGCTGTAAGAAGATTTCCATACTGAGCCAAAAAAGTAACAAGTGGGCATCTAAGCTAGAAATTGGATGAGGTGCTGACATGAGCTTATTGATCTATGACTGGTCCATGAGTATAGAAGTTTAAACTGTATTTTCTACAACTGCATGTGGTTCCTGACTCTGAGTACATGGCACTGGGCATTAACCTGGGCCATTCGTGGAACTCTCCTTCTGCTTCAGTCCTACTGAGTCCAAAAGCACAAGGCCAAAGGCCCACTTGGTAGGTGTCTGCCCAGGAATGGGACAGCTCTGCTCTTCACAGCTCAAGGAAGACACTAGGACTCGAGATCTCCAGAGGGGAACCAAAAAAAAAACCAAACAAACAAACCTGAACACCAGTGATTAGGTGGACCATCCCAACAAAATGGGATCATCCCAATTATGGCACCATACTTCTTTAATGGCCTACTTGTAGCTTCAAGGCTGTGACAATTGTGGAGAATCAGCTGTGCAGATTTATTTTAATGGGGCTCTTGTGCCTGCTGAGTCTGTCCCTTGAGTGTGTTGCTTGGGGTGGTGCTTTGACAGAGTCTGAAGCTGTCCACTGAGTGCAATGGCCCTGGGACCTTTCAGGAAGTGAACAGAAGTCCTACAACTAAGGTGGAGGCCAAGGTCAGCTGCTGCCTATTTTCTTCTTGGGAGCCACCTGGTATGAGCTACAAAGTGATCTGCAGATGACTATGACTGGTGCTGGGATTGGAGGTGCCCAGGAGAGGCCAAGCCATGAACCAAGGCCATCTGCTTCTAGTTCCAGGGACATGCCGAGGCTAGATACTGCTTGTTTAAGAAACTTTAAGAAAGTCTAAAGCATGAGTCAAGATAGGCCATCTGTACGGAAACAGCATGGATGGGCCCACAAGCTAGATGGGGAGGGGTCTTAGGGAATCACCAGGGTTAGGCTAACAGTGAGCCAGGTTGATGGAGACTCAGATATGGCACCTGCCTACTAGCTCTGCCATCATTTCTGTCAGAGAGAAAGCTGCCTCTCCAGCTCTAGCCACAATGCCAGAAAAATCAGTTCCTCTCAGTATGCCCCTGGTGCCTCTCAAGCTGCTATCTAGTGCTGAAGCTCAGAGGGAATGATCCAAGTAAGTTCCTTTGAGGGCCCTATAGCAGGAACTGGCTGGGACTCCAGCAGCCTCCATCTCACTCAGGCTCAATCCCCAATGGTTTTTACAGCTAGAAGTTATGGGGAACTTCTCTTTCTGGCATTGGATCTGTGGTCTGGATGACCTGGTATGGGGATGGGACCCTTCACTCTAAGCAGCCAAGATATTCCTCCCAATTTTTAACTGTCACATGTAGAGGTGGGACCAGCCCGCTCTGTGTCTCTGTCTCTCCTACTAAGCTTGATATATCCTTAGTTGTAGGACTTCTGTTCAGCTAAATTTTAGGTGTTTCTGAATGATGACTCTTCTGTAGTTTAGTTGTAATTTTGATGTGGCTGTGAGAGGATGGGCGTATTGCATTTACCTATGCTGCCATCTTCACCAACCTAAATTTTTTTGAAGATTAAGTTTTATTACAAACATGCAGTTTCAAAAAATATGTAGTCAAATTTGGTTTATATAAACTCTAACTTTTTTGTTTTCTCCTAAGTTTATACTTTTCACAAAATATTAGAGAAGATATGTAGAATATGTAAATAATAATCAAAATTTGAATGAAAAATATATTTTCTATTCTAATAATAATATACAATGAAAGTGAATTCTGTTTTTCCCCAGTTTTATTTAGATATTGACATATAACATTAGCGTGTACAACATAGTGATTTTATATATGCATATATTGCAAAATGATTGCCACATCAAGTTAGTTAAACATGCATTATTCAAATAGTTGCAATTTTATTTTTGTGATGATAAATTTGGTCTAATTCTTAAATCTTTGTAAGTATGACAGGTATAAAGTATCTTACTGTTATAATTTATACTTCTGCTTTAAATTTTTTATTGTTTAAACTATTACATGTATATCTTTTTTCCCCCATTGACCTCTCCCTGCCTATTCCCACACCCCAGTATATGCCCTCACCCTGATACTGTCTGTGTCCATGGGTTATGCTTATATGCATGCAGACAAGTCCTTTGGTTTTTCTCTCTCCCCCACCCACCCACCTTTCCTCTGAGACTGGACTGTCTGTTCAATGCTTCTACAATATATCTCTAGATTTATATATTTTCATCAGCTTATGTTCTTCATTATATTCCACAAATGAGTGAAATGATCATGTGATATTTATCTTTTTTCAACTACCTTATTTCACTTAACATAATGCTCTCTAGGTCCATCCATGCTGCTGCAAATGGTAAAAATTCCTTCTTTTTCTCAGCAGCATAGAGTTCCATTGCATAGATGTACCACAGTTTTTTTTATTCACTCATCTGCTTATGGGCTTAATAGTGAAATTGAATGCTTTTTATAATACTACTAGTGACCTGGTGCACAGATTTGTGCACATTGAAAGAAATTAATTAGAAGGTGGCCAATGGGACAGGACTGGATGAGTCAGGCCAGACACCCTAAAGCCAACCTTCCGTGGTCCCTCCCTGGCTGCCACAACTGGGGCTGCACTGGAGCTACAAGGGTGTCTGGGGAGTGAACAGGGTCCCTCCAGCAAGTGGGATCCCTTGTCTGGATCTGCAGGGATTGGGCCAAAACTGGCTCCAACATCTTTGAAAAGGTCCTGGAGTGTGAGAGTTGCTGTCACTGGGCAGCTCCTGCATTGAGCATCTGCCCCCTGGTGGACAGTGCACATCATACCCACTGGCTGGTTGGATGGATAGTCACTTAGTCTTTTATATATATAGATTTGACCTCTGAGTGAAATCTTAGTGATATGTTGTGTTTAAATCAGGGTCAGCTTATTATCATTTCTAACACAAAACAAAAGAATTTTATAGAAAGGCAAATTATTTTTTCTCCTTGAGGTCCAATCAGTGGTCCTTTCCCATGAATTGTTCTAAATCCTGAATTTATTTTGGTCTTCCTTCTCCTCTTCATCCTCTTCCCCCTCTGCCACCTCTTCCCTCTTCTTAATTTTGTTCCATCTCACCTCATGGATTACGATATGTACTAGATAGCAGTCTCTTCCTGCATTCACAGGTGTGTGCCAAGACAGTTATCCAGGGTATGTTGACATGGTTTGTATGTACTTCCACATGTGTTTTGCCTGAGATCAACACCAAGTCCCCAGTCTTCTCCTGCCACCACCTGGAACTTACTAGTAATTTGAGATGGAGCAGCACTTTTCTTCAAAATAATGAGTTAAAACTTCCCGCCAATGCTCTTTTTTGGTATGAAATTCAACATTTTTAAATGTAAACATATCTATGATGTTAACACATTCAGAAAATTTGACATATGAAGTTTTGAAGCTTGTTGTCAATACAACAAAATAGCATACATATCAAATTACATATACATCAACATATGTGTAACTCCATCTATTGAAAAAAAATCCACAATATTAACTAGTACTCCTGGTCTGGGGGGGGAGGGGGGGGTAAGTTCCTTCCATTGAGATGCCAATAGTAATCAAGTCTCAACTACAACAGGAGGGTGTACCCAGCCCTCATGAGATGGCATACACGTGGAGTGCCCTGATTGGATGAATGGGGAGGCTATGCCCTTGGACCATACAATATGTTATGCCCAGATTTCAAGATCCCCAAGGACCACCAGGGAGCTGAGTCTGATGCAAAAAATAAAAGAGCCTTTTATTCCATGCTATCATGGGCTCCCGTCTCCAGCAATCACCAGTGCAATGGCGCACTAGAGAGAGAGGGAGAGAGAGAGAGAGAGAGAGAGAGAGAGAGAGAGAGAGAGAGAGAGAGAGAGCGCTTTGGGAGAGCAAGGGCTTTTTATAGGATTTAGGGTTGGGTGGTGGGGTGATGCTTGGACCATTGTGTTGGCTGGTTTTGATTGGTGGGATGAGGGCTAGGGTCCAATTACACTGGGTTACTTCCCTCTTTATTTTTATTTGCTGATTTAAGGGTGGTTTGGGTAATTGATACATTTTGTGGTTTTTCCGGGAAAGGGGCTATGTCAGAGACATAGTTATACAAGATAGTTATACAGTACAAAACGAAGTCAGTCCTGCTCTGCCTTTCAAAGAAGGTGCCATGAGACCGTATCTCAAGGCCTGGCCTGGTGTCAGCACTGATAATTTTTCTGGGGCACAGTCCACGGCCTCTCTGGAAGCATGTTCTAATATTTTTACTCTCTAACAAATATACATACATTAGGCCACTCTATTGAGCTCAGTCTACCTAATATATAAAAACAAATACTGGGCACAAACAGGACTTTTCTAAGGCAAGACTGACAGGGAACCAAAGATTGTCTGCGTCACCCTGAGACCTCGCCCTATTCAAGCAGAGTACAGAAACCCTCCTAGCTGAGACACTGCTGATCCTCACAGCCAATTGGCTTGGAGATCAACGCTTCCCAGTGATACCAACAATAAGCAAGGCTTAACAACAAGACTGCACACACAGCCCACAAAGGGCTACACCAAGACTGTCCACTGCAGGTAACTGGGAAGGCTGTGCTACTGGGCTCTACCAGAACACCTAGCACACAAAGCTATTCCATCAAATCAGGGAGACAACTAAAATGCAGACAAGAAGAAGGACACAAAGGAAGGAGATGGAGGAAAAGAAAAGATTGGACATTGAGTTCAAAACTACAGTTATAAGGTTATTCAACAATATCCTAAAAAAGGCCGATAAAATAAATGAGACCTATGAGGATATGGAAAGGGAGCAACTAGAAATAATAAGGGATCAACAAGAAATGAAGAAAACATTGTCTGAAATAAAAAATATTATACAAAGTCCTAAAAACAGACTGGAAGATCGCAAGAATCAAGACAAAGATTTAGAACACAAAGAGCCAGAGGACACTCCTCTGCAGAAGGGAGAAGATAAAAGAATCCAGAAAGTTGAAGATAGTGTAAGAAACCTCTGGGACAATTTCAAGTGAACCAACATCAGAATTATGGGGATTCCAGAAGAGAGAGAGCAAGATACCGAAGGAGTACTAGAAGAAATAGTGACAGAAAACTTCCCCCACCTGGGGAAAGAAATAGACTTACAAGTCCAGGAGGCCCACAAAACCCCAAACAAAAGGAATCCAAGGAGGACCACACCAAGACATATCATAATTAAAATTCCAAGAGCAAAAGACAAAGAGAGAATATTAAAAGCAGCAAGAGAAAAGCAGGTAGTGACCTATAAAGGAGCACCCATAAGATTGTCAGCTGGTTTCTCAACAGAAACCATGCAGGCCAGACGGGAATGGCAAGAAATATTCAAGGTGATGAATAACAAGAACCTACAGCCAAAAATACTCTACCCAGCAAAGCTATCACTCAGAATCAAAGGACAGATAAAGAGCTTCACAAATAAAAAAAAGCTAAAAGAGTTCATCACCACCAAACCAGAATTATATGAATTGCTGAAGGAGGTTATTTAGGAAGAGGAAGAAGATAAAGATAAAAATTATGATCAACAAATACATAGCTATCAACAAGTGAATCTAAAAACCAAGGGAATTTAAAAATCTGATGAACAATATTAACTGGTGAATATAATAGAATCAGAGGTATGGAAGGGGAGTGGACTGACGATTCTCAGGGAAAAGGGTTGTGGGGGTGCGGGAAGAGACTGAACAAAAACTGTGCACCTATGGATGAGGACAATGGGGGATGGGGAAAGGACAGAGGGTGGGGTGGGAACCTGGTGAAGGGGAGCAATTGAGGGGGGGAAGAGGATCACATTTGTAATAATCTGAACAATAAAGATTTATTTAAAAAAAAAAAAAACAAATACTGGGAGGCTGCCAAACTGAGGAGACAAAGAACTACATCCCTAATGAAAGAACAAAATAAAACACTAGAAAAAATACTAAACAAAATGGAAACAAGCAATCAGTTAGAATCAGAGTTCAAAACACTGGTTATTAGGGTGCTCAGCTAACTTAGGGGAAGAATACATGAACTTAGAACTTCAATAGCATGAAAAGGATATGGAAACCATAAAAAAGAACCAGTCAGAAATGAAGAATACACTAACTGAAATGAAAAATTTATAGGGAGTCAACAGTAAAGTAGATGAAGCCAAGAATCAAATCAGTGTTTTGGAATATAAGGAAGCAAAAAAACCAAGAAAACAAACAAACAAACAAAAAAAAAAACACCAAGAGCAAAAATGCTTTTTAAAAGAATCCAAAAATGAGGCAAGTGTAAGGAGCCTCTGGGACAACTTCAAGCATACCAACATTCATATCATGAGGGTGCTGGAAGAAGAGAGCAGGAAATTGAAAACCTACATGAGAGGGGGGTGAAGGGTAATGGGGGATAAAGATACATATGTAAAAATAATAATAATAATAATTAAAAAAACAAAAATAAATAAAAAATAAATTGTGAGGTAACCAGAAACCCAAGAATGCCTAAAAACATCTTTCTTGCCATGCTAGCAGTCATCAGCTGTATGGTAATATTGCCTGGGGCAAACAGGGAAGTATTTTGGACTTATGTTCCTGACCCTTCATGGGTAAGAGCTCTTATGTGGGCTGATCCCCCGCCTAATGTAGTCACCAATAATACCAAACACCTTGGTCATTCAGGAAAACCATGGGTAAAGCAAGGAAGTATAATTACACAGGGGTCTCCATCCAGCTTCCCTTTTGTATGACACAAAATCAAACCATTGCCTCTTTGTGTATAAAATTCAAGAGAGGTTTCTGGCTTGTGTGGACACCAAAGGAAGGGACCATCACTACTTCCTCCTGGGAGAAGTGCAGAAATGTAACTAAGACCTTGTCTATACAAAAAGAAATTGACAGCCAGTTTGAAATGGAATTGCCATGGCCTAGAGCAAAGAATATCCTTACATGATATTATTCTATAAGGTCATTATCATTTCCCCCAGATTTGTGTTACCTCCATTACCTGTAATAGTACCTCACACCCTTGGGAATCAAAAAAAAAAAATCATCTTTTTGGTGCTTGGAGACAAAGGTAACACATCTTTTGATATTTTAGAAATACAACAGCATAATGTATAATTATCACAAACAAACTTACAAACTTAATTTTTTAATGTCTGGCAGCAATTTAAAAAGGACATGAAAGAATTTAATCCCTTCTATTGTGTAGAGGACCCCCTTGGGAAGGCATCTGAGCATTCTATATTGGCCCTCCTTGCCCTTTTGGCCAAGAAGGACCCTCTTCTCACAATCCAATTGTCCACAGCTGTTGCCTGAGCTTTCTGTTCATGCCGAGGTGAAGCCTCGTGATGGCTGGTACCATGGATCTGTCTTTCGCCCAGTGAGGCAAACTGGGCCCTCCCTGGAGAAGAAACCTGGGTTCCCCAAGATATGTGATCAGTGCTGGGGCCCTGCCAGCAGGTGAAAGGATCCCAAGGCAGATGCTGGGCATGGAGGCTACAGGGACATAGGCTATTAAGGAGACAGAACTGAACCTCACATCACCCTGTTTGGCCCCGGAGGATGGCTGGTTAGCCAAGATGGGTAAGATTCCTCAGGGAAGGAACAACCTAAGACAGGCATAGTCGCAGAGGGGCCATGAGGATAGAACTTGGGGGTCAACAGAGGTAGGGCACAGACCCTCATCCCCCCCAACTTTTCAGGAGCCTGAACCCTCACCCCTTCTGAGGGAGGTCTCCTGCCCCCATGGCTGCTTATCTTCCCATGCCCAGCTCAAATTGGGACCCAGGTAACAGACAGAGACTTGGCCAACAGCAGCTGCCCTCTCACTGCAACAAGACTTATTTGAGTTGTCTTGTACCTATGGTGTGGGGAAATAGGTTTTTGATATCTAAATCCAGCCTAGCACCAGGAATGCTCAGTGCCTACTAAAGAAGGAAAATAATCCTTTTCACTAATATTTACAGGGTAAAATAAGATTGTTGTTAGAGTATTAAATTTGACAGTAAATAGTAGTCAAGTTTTCAGGCTAATTTAAATTGGCTAATTGAAATAAACGAATATTCTAAAAAAATTAATTGTACTGGACAAAAAGCTATTCCTAAAGTGTTAACTAAAATTTTATTGGTAGTTCATCTCATGGTAAAATTGAGTAAGATACAATGAACCCAAAGCAGTCATTTTTTAGTGCACAAAATTAAAATTTAAAAGCTATCAAGATTACGTTATAAAATTTCCAAAAGCCTCCTAATATTTAAATCAAAAAAGGGGGTAGTAGAAGAATATAATGTAAGGAAAAATATCCTGTAAGTGAATTACATATAGAAAATTTTTACTTTAGAAAATTAACTTTCATTTGTAATGCTAATAGCAAGATACTCATGTAAAACACATTTGGTGTCAAAACAAGCCAAAGGAAAATTGTTAGGGCAAAAAATGAAAAAGGATCCCAAGTCAAATTTATAGAACATATTTCTTTATTAAATTTTGGTCTAGAATATGTTTGTATATTTGCAGAAAACAACTCAGAGACTATGTGGATTTCTGCAACAGAGAGGGATTGACAAGCCTACTCCAGCCATGAAGACAGAAGAGAAACAGTCCAGCAATGGAAGATGCTGACGATGCCTTGCCATACTAGCAGTCAGCAGCTGTGCCTCACTGCAGGTTGCCCAGGACCAAACCAGAGAGGATCGGACCTGAATTACCACCACTTGTCCACCATCCAGAACTGAAATATTGCTGACATGTACACATAAGGAACTGTTTGACATTGAAATTGGAACTCAAAAGAACTGTTGGCCCAGAAAGAAACTCACTACAGACTGATTCATTTGCCTCTCAGTATAACCATTATTGCTTGTTTCACTTTTGATTCTTGTAAGTATATGTCTAATAGCACACGATCTCACTCATCTAGGGGAAATGTTGAACAACATAGGCTGATGAACAAGAATATATCCGGAGACAAGAAAGCATAGATAAGACTGTAGGACCTCAGAGGGAAGGTAGGGGAGGGTGGGGATATGAGGAGAGATCAACCAAAGGACTTGTGTGCATACATGAGCCTAACCAGTGGTCATGGACAACAGGGGGGTGGGGGCATGCATGGGGAGGGGTTTGGGATGGGAATTGGAGGATGAGGACAAATATGTGATACCTTAATCATAAAGAAATTTTAAAAAATATTTATTGACAATCTATTATTTATTGGACATAACACTAGGTTCCAATATATAGAGTAGATACCATAGACACAGTTCCTCCTAGAGATTGGGACCATCCTAGATATTAAACCATTACACAGTTAATTGATTTTTTCATATGATACTGGAAAATGGAACAAAAGCACAGAATATTGTTATACTATATAATAGGGTTCTGACCTACTTTGATGAGGTCAGGAAAGTCTTCATTGAGGAAACTAATATTTAAGTTGAGGTTTAAGGAATAAGTATGGCAGAATCATGGGTGGGGGAGACAATTCCAGATAGAAAGAGTTGCAAATGCAAGGACCTGTAAAACAGGATGCCTTGAGAAACTGAGAGAAATGAGAGACTGAAAAATAAGGAGTGAGGGGATTTATGTGAGATGCAGCTGGTGAATTCAGGACAAATTAGGCCACCAAGAGCTTTGCAGGCTCACTCAGGGACTTGTGGACTTGATTCCAAAAACAAGGCATGAAATTATCCTATCTGAATTTTAAAAAGCTCCCTTTGAATTCAGTGTGATGGATGGAAGGAGATGGAAGAAAGCACATCTACTTCATCTAAGAAACAAATGGTGTATTCCAGGGCATGGTGTTTCCTTTGCACACAATATTGTGTGCTTCATTCTAGAATACATGTTAGGCCACAGAAAGCTAGTGGGAGCATGGCCATTTTAGGAGAGATTCTCGGCACAATGGTGAAACTGGGGAAATAGTTTTGGAGGCATCTAGTTTTTCATTAGTACACCTTTCCTTTACTGAATTGTGACCTTCTTTAGGTATACTCAGGTACACACCAGGTCATCAACGACTCTCTTTTAAGAGGCTGACACATTTTCATTAACCTCTACTATATGCCAGGCTGTGCTAATAGGCTGAAGAAATCACCCCTTTCAAGGCTTCTTGCATACTTAAAGGCAGGGGGAACTTTCAACTTAAAAAACAAATAAATGGGAAAAATATTGAACAGTGGGTATGCTATTTTGGTAGCTATGGGAGCTTGCCTCACACTCCTCCCACCTTCTATTTGGTAAGCAGCAACCAACTCTATTCATAAATAAATGACCTTTGATGCATGCATGATATTTGATATATATACAATTGTTTCAGGGATGCACATAGTAGATAAAATAAAATGAATTTCAATGTGTTTTAGGGGACTATCTTCTGATTACTGTGAGAAGGCATTGGAATAAATGGCATTTATGTTGAATTTCCAATTATATATATGTTAATAAATTAATGAAAATATTAACAAATTAAGAAAAGAAAGAAAAAGAAAACCTATGTGAAAAATGATGGAGAGCTTCCCTAACCTGATGAAGAAAACAGACACTCATGTCAAGGAAGTACAGAAAGTCCCAAAGAAGCACACGTCAAAAACATCATAATTAAAATGCCAAGGTCTAAAGACAAAGAGAGAATCTTAAAAGCAGAAAGAAAAAAGCAGTTAATTACCTACAAGGAAGCTCCCATAAGACTATTAGCTAATTTCTCAACAGAAACTTTACAAGCTAGAAGGGAGAGGCAAGAAATAAAATGATGAAAGCAAAGACCTACAACTAAGATTACTCTACCCAGCAAAGCTTTCATTTAGAATCAAAGGTCAGATAAAGACTTTCCAAGACAAGGAAAAGCTAAAGGAGTTCATTACCACCAAACCAATATTACATGAATTAAAGAATCTTCAAGAAGGGGCGGGGAAGGGGGGAAAAGGGCAAAGATATGGCAATAAATACATATTTATCAACAATTAAAGCTAAAGAACAAAATAAAGAAGCAGAATAAAAACAGACTCATAGATACAGAGAACATATTGACAGTTACCATATGGGAGGAGGAATGGATGGGTGAAATGGTGAAGGGATTAAGAAGTGCAAATTGGGCCCTAGTTGGTTTGGCTCGGTGGATAGAGCCTTGTTGGCCTGCAGACTGAGGGGTCCCAGGTTCAATTCTGGCCAAGGGCACATGCCCAGGTTGTGGCCTCGATCCCCAGAAGGGGGTATGCAGAAGGCAGTCGATCAATGATTCTCTCTCATCATTGATGTTTCTATCTATTTTTCTCCAAAATCAATCTTTCTTTTTCTTTCTTTCTTTCTTTCTTTCTTTCTTTCTTTCTTTCTTTCTTTCTTTCTTTCTTTCATCTCTATTTTTAAAAGTACAAATTGGTAGTTACAGAATAGTCAAGGGGATTTCAAAATACAGTATAGGGAATATAGTCAATTATCCTATATAAGAAAGAGGTGATATGCAAATTGACCCTCACTCGCTCACACAGGATGTCTGCCCCCATATGGTCAAAGATGGCCACCATAAGATGGCCCACAGGGGAGGGTAATTGTGGGCAATCAGGCCAGCAGGGAAGGGCAGTCAAGGAGAACCAGGCCTGCGGGGGAGGGCAGTTGGGGGCTATCAGGTCAGCAGGGTTGCAGTTAGGTGTCAATCAGGCTGGCAGGGGAGTGGTTAGGGGGTAATCAGGCTGGCAGGCAGGCGAGCAGTTGGGAGCCAGCAGTCCCGGATTGTGAGAGGGATGTCCCAGATTGGAGAGGGTACAGGCTGGGCTGAGGGATACCCTGCCTCCCACCCCATTCACAAATTCCATGCACCGGGCCTCTAGTACTCTAATAACTATGTATAGTGTCAGAAGGGTTTGAGATTTATCAGTAAGTTTTATAATGTCTAATCACTGGGTTGTACACCTGAAACTAATATAATATTTTGTCAATTGTAGTTAAAAAATTTTTAAATGATGTTAAAAAGTTAGGCATTATCCAGCTTTAGGTTGGCAATGGTGAAACAGGCTTTTGTATATATTGTTGCTCAAAGTAGAGATGGGTAGGTCCTTTGTAAAAAATATTTGGCAGAACTTATCAATATTTAAAATCACATATCTTTTGTTGATGTAGTAATTTCTTTCCTATTAAGTTACTTATCCTCCAACCATATTCACACAAGAATATGCCATTTTCTAAAGCACTATTTGTAGCTACCACCTGGCTATCAATAAGGGACATCCATACAAATAAAATATTATTTGTTGATAAAAATAATGAAGTATAGCCGAAACCGGTTTGGCTCAATGGTAGAGCGTCGGTCTGCGGACTGAAAGGTCCTGGGTTCGATTCCATTCAAGGGCATGTACCTTGGTTGCGGGCACATCCCCAGTAGGGGGTGTGCAAGAGGCAGCTGGTCGATGTTTCTCTCTCATCGACATTTCTAGCTCTCTCTCTCTCTCTCCCTTCCTCTCTGTAAAATATCAATAAATATAATATATATATATATATATATATATATATATATATATATATATATATATATATATATATTTAAAAAAAATAATGAAGTATACAAATATATGTACTGGCATGAAAAGATGACCAGAAGGTATGGGATAATCTGTTGCTTATTGTGTGACCTTACACAAATTACATAACCTCTCCAATACTCAATTTATTCTTCTGAAAATTGAGGATAATATCATTAAAATAGTAGTGATAGGGAAAATGAGACATTGGGGGGGAGGGAGTTAGCAATCTGAATCTAGTCACTGGCCCTTTGATTATTTGATTCTGTAAGACCCATTTACCCAAAATACTACCCCCATTTTAGAGGCCATAAGCCATCCCCAGATGGAGTTATCAGTGCTGGCATCAAACCAGCCCTTTAGTTGTGGTCTCAAGGCCCCAACACCTAGGTCTTTTTGCAAAGCCTGCAAAAGGTCTGGAAGTATATTCCATATTTGGGAGACAAAGAGACTGAGAAACTATAAAAAGGGAAAGCCTCCTTCATGTTGGGACTCAGGATTCGAAACAGTCTCCCCTGAGTCCTGTACCAGTACATGTGAAATGTTTGGAACTAAATGGGTTTTTCTTGTACCTCTGGTACTTCTACATATTTTTTCAGTCACCTGGTAAATTCTGTAACAATAGTAATGTTGCTGTGCATATTAAATTAGATTATAGCTACTGTTTTACATAGCTTCTGGCACATAGTATATGCTCAATAGGTAGTAGTAATATCATTGTTATTAAGAGAAAAAAATGAAAGCTTCTAAACAGCAAGTACAAATTCCATTTACTAAAAAAAAAAAATCTCACGTATAGATAAAGCATCTAATGTACTTTTTATTTATTTTATTTTATATATATATATTTTATATTTTATTGATTTTTTATAGAGAGGAAGAAAGAGAGATAGAGAGTTAGAAACATCGGTAAGAGAATCATTGATCAGCTGCCTCTTGCACATCCCCTATTGGGGATGTGCCCACAACCAAGGTACATGCCCTTGACCGTAATTGAACCCGGGACCTTTCAGTCCGCAGGCTGACACTCTATCCACTGAGCCAAACCGGTTTCAGCTAATGTACTTTTTAAAAAATATATATTTTATTGATTTTTTTACAGAGAGGAAAGGAGAGGGATAGAGAGTTAGAAACATCAATGAGAGAGTCATCGATCAGCTGCCTCTTGCACACCCCCTACTGGGGATGTGCCTGCAACCCAGGTACATGTCCTTGACCGGAATCAAACCCGGGACCTTTCAGTCCACAGGCTGATGCTATGATGAGCCAAACCAGTTACGGCAGCTAATGTTCTTTTGAATTTTCATGTGCGATTTAGGGGATACAGAACTTTCAGTTTTACATTATACATGTTGTGATTTATAACATTTTCAACAATGAGCATGTTGCCTTACAAATAATGATGAAATATAGTTTTTAAAACAATGCATGAGACAGACCCTGGAATGTGGGTAATGTTTCCACTAGCATCTCTTCTCTCTGCTGTTTAGCTGAATGTTTCTGCTTAAATACTCTCTGCCACAAGTGCGCTCCCCCAGTGCTCCTGTGCAGTGACAAAAGGGTCACAGCAGTGAGTCAAGGGACTCAACAGGCAGAGAAAAACACATACCCAGTGCACAGAGTGTATGACAACAAGGAAGTATACCATACTTTGTATATCTTGGTATACAATAGAAGAAAAACTAAATTCTTATACTTCTGATGTGTGTCAAATTTGTAAGGATGCTGGAAGGACAGTAGATGTTGTTTTTATTTTAACATATTTTATTGATTTTTTACAGAGAGGAAGAAAGAGAGATAGAAAGTTAGAAACATTGGTAAGAGAGAATCATTGATCAGCTGCATCTTGCACACCTCCTACTGGGGATGTGCTCGCAACCAAGGTACATGCTTTTGACTGGAATTGAACCTGGGACCTTTTAGTCCACAGGCCGATGCTCCATCCACTGAGCCAAACCAGTTAGGGCACAGTAGAAGTTTTAAAGTATACATACATACATATGCAATCTTTAAAAATCAGAGGGAGAAACCAAGATGTCAGCATAGGTAAACACCTATACTGTTACCTCACACAACAATTTAAAAACTGCAACTGAAAGACAGAGCAGACATCGTCCAGAACCACCAGAAAGCTGGCTGAGTGGAAATTCTACAACTAGAAGGAAAGAGAAAAGGACACTGAGCTCAGAGGAAGTGCAGAGACCTATGTGCACAAAGGGTGGGTGGCTGAATACACAGCTGGCTTACTCACAGCATGCAGAGAGGGAGGGCAGCAAGCGCACAGTTAGCTTTCTCATTCTGGAGGGAAATAAAACCCGATTGCACTGAAATCCAGTTCTGGGTGAAACTTTGGGTACCAGACTCATTCAGGGAGATTCTGGACTGCCTAGCAGTGGGCAAAACTCAAGAGCAGCCTTCTCTCAGAGGTGTGTGCAGCCATTGCTTTGGGACACTGAGACCCAGGGGCCTCTTAGGGTGGGGCTGATGAGAAATCAAGGCTGTCAGCTCTACCCTGAGACTCCACCCCATCCAAGCTGAGCACAGAAGTTCCCACAGCAGAAACACTGCTGATCCTCACAGCCAACTGGCCTGGAGGTTAACTCCCCTCAGTGATGCCAACAGCAGTCAAGCTTAACTACAACAAGACTGCACACACAGCCCACAAAAAGGTGCACTAAGAGTGTCCATCTCAGGTAACTGGGGAGACTGAGCTACTGGGCCCTGCTAGGACACCTAGCACACAAAGCCACTTCATCAACTCAGGGAAGCAGCTAAAATGCAGAGACAAAGAGACAGGCCACAAATGAAGAAAATGGAGGAAAGTAAAACACTAGATATAGAGTTCAAAACCATGGTTATAATGTTTTTCAAGAATTTACTAGAGTAGGCCAATAAATTTACTAAGACCCTCAAGATATGAAAAAAGAGCAACTAGATATTAATCATGCACTGACTGAAATAAAAAAGTTATACAGAGATCTAAAAGCAGACTAGAGGATCACAAGAATCAAGTCAAAGATTTGGAATACCAAGAAGCAAAAAACACTCAAACCAAAAGTCAAAAAGAAAAAAGAATCCAAAAAGTTGAAGATAGTGTAAGAAACCTCTGGGACAACTTCAAGTGTACCAACATCAGAATTATGGGGGTACCAGAAGAAGAGAGAGAGCAAGATACTGAAAACCTATTTGAAGAAATAGTGACAGAAAACTTCCCCTACCTGGTGAAAGAAATAGACTTTCAAGTCTAGGAAGTGCACAGAACCCTAAACAAAAGGAATCCAAAGAGGACCACACCAAAATATATCATAATTAAAATGCCAAGAGCAAAAGACAAAGAGAGAATATTAAAAGTAGCAAGAGAAAAACAGTTAGCTACCTACAAGGGAGCACCCATAAGCTGATTTCTCAACAGAAACTATGCAGGCCAGAAAGGAGTGGCAAGAAATATTTAAGTCAGGGGTGTCGAACTCAATCAGAGAAGGGGCCAAAATCTAAAATCCAGCCTAAATCACGGGCCGAATGGTTTACTGAACAGTCATAAACTGACAATGTTAACCAGAAATGTGAATTTAAAATGAGTGGAACAATCTTTTCCTTAACAGTGCTGTTAACCAACTCACATGCTATCAAGCAAAACAGTAATATTGGTATCAAGCAAAACAGTAATATTGGAATGTACCTAAAATGCTCACTGTTTTGTTTTCTGGCTAGATATCTGACACCGTTTTCCCCGGATCAATGAGTCAATGTTCGGTTTTATTTTTTGGGCTGTAGCAACCCGCAAAACAGCATGGAGGTTGTCATTGGTAATGCGTGATCTGTGCTTGTTTTTGTTCAGATTCATTATTGAAAACATCTGTTCACAAAGATAGGTGCTCCCGAACATGGACAGAATACGGGCAGCATGAAGTCGGAGCTCTGGCATTGAGTCAGGGGGCAGTAGAGGGTAGAAGTCCTCAATTTCAACATCCTGAAACCTTGATTTCAGGCCACTGTCAGACTGAAGCTCGATTATCTCCATCTGAAGGTGATGGGGCACATTGTTGACATCAACTGTAAAAGGATTGGCAAAGATGTCAAAGCCTGAGTGCTGTGTTCTAAAGTCAGAGAAGCGCCGCTCAAATTCACTTAGTAAACGGCTAACTTTGGTAGCCAGCCAACTGCAAGGAAAAGTACCAGAAATAGTGGTTGAGATACTCAAACAAATGGGAAAGTGGGCAAGATTGTCCTGTTCCAGTTGGGACTTCCATAGTTGAAGTTTACGCTGGAATGCTGTGATCATGTCAGACATCTTCGTGATGACTTGTTTGCGTTCCTGCAGCTTCAGATTCAGTTGGGCGAGATGCTCGCATATGTCACACATCATAGCAAAATCACATAGCCAGGCGGGATCCGACAGTTCAGGCAAGGGCTTTCCTTTACTTTCCATGAAAAGAGCAATTTGTTCTCTGAGCTCAAAAAATCTTTTGAGGACTGCGCTCTTGCTCAGCCATCTTACTTCTGTGTGGTATGGCACGTCTCCATGCTCTGCACCCACCTCCTGTAAAAACTGCTGAAACTGACGATGATTCAGGCCACGTGCCCGTATAAAGTTAATAGTTTTAATGACTGTGGTCATTATGTCATTCATGTCCAGAACTTTTCCACACATAGCCTCTTGGTGGATAATGCAATGATAAGTAATCAAGAGTGTGTGGCAGTGACTTTTTTGCATTCTTTCCTTCATTAGTCCAACCAAGCCTTTCTTTTCTCTGCAGATTGAAGGTGCGCCATCGGTAGTTAGCCCCACCAACTTTTCCCAGGGTAATTTAAAATTATTTATAGATTTCTCCACAGCCTCAAATATATCTCTACCAGTCGTCGTCCCATGCATGGCAGCTACATCCAAAAGTTCCTCAGTGACAGAGAGGTTGGTCTTCGTAGCACGTATAAAGATGGACAGCTGCGCTGTATCAGTGTTGTCTGTGCTTTCATCGATAGCAAGTGAAAAAGCGAGATAACTGCATGCCTGTTCAGCCAGCTGTGATGATAGATTTCCTGAGAGTTCTTGAACTCTATGTGCAATGGTGTTTCTTGACAAACTGACATTTTGAAAACTCTGTATCTGGTCTGGGCATACTTGCTCACACTTTTAGCATACATTGCTTCAAAAAGGCACCCTCTGAAAAACACCTTGAAGTACGGGCAATTTCTTCAGCCACTATAAAGCTTGCTTTCACTGCAGCATCATTTTTTGCTGTAGCCTTTGTAAACATTTGCTGCTGTGATTGTAGTTTGCGTTTTAGTTCTTTAACAATTTTATGCTTTTCTTCCAAAGTATATTTGCCATACTTAACATTATGTTTGGTGTCAAAATGACGACATATATTGTACTCTTTCATCACCGACACTGTCTCAGAACACAATATACACACTGGTTTGCCCTCTCTAAGCACAAACATGTATTCATTTTCCCATTTGTCATTAAATTGTCTGCCTTCACCGTCAACTTTTCTTTTCCTGGACATTTTGGGATCAATATTGGCAGTAAAAGATGTAGCTTATTGGAAATCTGCGTTAGAAGGAAAAAGTTGAAAACTGCACAGGCATAGCTTGATTTGGCAGATGGAGTGGAGAAAAAAAAAGTCAGTCAATAAATGCCTGGCTGGGTACAGATAGCAGATTCTGTTGTGATTTTTATGCCTGCACTTTATGCCAGGAACTGGCAGCTTCTGCTGTGTATTTTTTATGCCCGCACACTCACTCTCTCCTCTGCTCTGCCACCCGCACAACCACATCGGATGCCGGACTATAGGTCACGCCTCCTGAATCTCGTGTGACTTGTTATCTATGCACATGCGTAATAGATAGCAAGTACGGTGGCCGGCGAGGCGGCCGGTGAGATCACAAGCCTCCTATGTCACCGCGCGTCATTGTGATGGAACACAGCGGAGTGCAGTGATGACAGCGCGGTGCGGGCCACATTGCAAGGCCTGGCGGGCCGGATTTGGCCCGCGGGCCTTGTGTTTGACATGTGTGATTTAAGTGATGAATAGCAAAAACCTACAACCAAGAATACTCTACCCACCAAAGCTGTCATTCAGAATTGAAGGTCAGATTAAGAGCTTTACAGACAAGGAAAAGCTAAAGGAATTCATCACCACCAAACCAGTATTATACGAAATGCTGAAAAGTATTTTTTAAGAAGAGGAAGAAGAAGAAAAAGATAAAGATAAAAATTATGAACAACAAATTTGTATCTATCAACAACTGAATCTAAAAACCAAGGGAATAAAAAATCTGATTAACAGTATTAATTGGTGAACATAATAGAATCAGGGGCATAAAAAGAGAGTGGACTGACAATTCTGGGGGGAAAAGGGGAGTGGGGGTGCAGGAAGAGACTGAATAAAAAGAGTGCACCCATGGATGAGGATAGTGTGTGTGTGTGTGTGGGGGGGGGGGGGGGTTAGGGCAGGGGGGGGGTAGGAACCTGGTGGAGGGGAGCTATGGGGGGGGGAAAAGAGGAACAATTGTAATAATATGAACAATAAAGATTTATTAAATTTAAATAAATAAATAAATAAATAAATAAATAAATGTTTAAATAAAATAAAATCAATGCCACCCAAATGGGAGGTTTCTGAGGGGAAAAAAATCCTAAAGGATACTTAGAATATTCAAAAACAAGCATTTGAGCAAAAAAAATATTTGCCTACAAAATTTTCTTTCTTTCATTCTCTGCCAGGAGGGTTGCATAAGCCTCTCTTTAGTACATTACCACCCAAAGTTCTCAGTAAAAGGAATACACACAAATAATAAAAAGACAAAGGCTCCATGTGGAAACTCAACTGTATTTATTTTTCTTTTACAGAATCAGAGAAGTAAAAACCAGTACCAAAGTCCAGGTAAAATGGTTTGATCTGCCTGGTTTGGCTGCATACTCTCTGTACACATAGCATTCTAAATTAAAAATAAACACATTATAAAATGTAGAAGTAAATTTTTTAAAAAGTTAAAGTACTAGCACAGAAATGATGTAGTGTGTTAGGGAAATGGTCTGTTAATGGTCCATTTTCCCAATTAAACTAATCTACAATTTATTTTATTTCATAGAAGTTGTACTTTCAGAAGTTACTTCCTAATTATATCATGAGACAAGAACTCGTAATTAGCAACACTCCTATCACACAGAACACCTTCTTCTACTGAGAGCTTCTCTGCCACCCTGGGAATAGCCCATTGGCACACTGTCTTTTTCCCCCCCGTTTTACGTGCTCCTGGTACACTGTGTAATCAGAGAAAGATGGCAATTTCACCTCCTAAATACTAAGGTGAAACACTAGGAATTACTTAGATTGAATAGAGTTGCAAATAGGTTTTAACAATGTATTTACTTCAAAAAAATGTGTTTAATGGCGGGGGAAGGGGTATCTAAAAAGAAAGATATATGAAATTATTTTCCTATTTCAATTTTAATATGCCTTTTCTATGGCAAAACTGAATGAAATGTTGAAGTTGATTGATGTAGAACTAAAAAGACTAGATATTCTGGCGGTTGTTTTCTAATAAGAAAAACAGTATAAATAGCACCTTATCATGATCCTGCAGAGTTTTTAACACTCACAATAATAGGAAGTAGCCTTTAAAAAGCTATTCTTACATAGATTTCTAGTTTTAGTGTTCTTTAACAAAGGCCATATTTTATGGCCTTAATAACAAACACAAAAAATTATATCTGGCTTTATCTATTAGTAAGCTCATAGTCAGAGTCCATATTTAATTCTGAAAAAGTATTTGTTATGTTTATTAACAAATGTTTTAACTAATTTCACTTAAAAAATTCTAGTGTTTTCTAATGCCACAAGCTTATTAGGAAATTATTTCTAAAAATTGATATTATAAATCATTGATATTTTAACTACTTTAGGGAAAAAAGAGGGGTATCTGTTTCTTTTACATTTAATAACCTGAAAATGAATCTATAAAAATATTTTTTTAAAATACAGTAACACTGCTCAGCTTTGTTAGGTCCCTTGTTTTTTTTTTTCTTAGAATATACAACTCTTTTTGCAATTATTGCTAACCCAAGAGAAAAAGGAATAGTGCTTCCTACAATTTAGTAGCAACATAAACATCACCCCCATCTCTCTTGGAGCACTTGGAGAGAGAAGAAATAAAAGGAACTTAAACCACGGGTCCTTCAGGAAAAAGAAATCACTGTGTTGTGTAGGAAGCACAGCAGGCTCATGCCCTGTCCACCTGCTGCTCAGCATCAGCACTGTCAGGGCTCCATCCCTGCCCCTCCCCCGCCACCTAAAGTGCACTAAAGCCTTCTTTTCTTCTACAACAGTCTTTGGGTATAAAGGCTGTAGTTGAAAATTGTTGTTTTGTTTTGGGAGTGCACTGCTCATACCTTCTGCCTGTCTTGCTTTTGGGGTACTCTAGTTTGTTTTTCATTTCACAATTGGTATCCTTTCCACTACATTCCATAACTTTACTACTTCATCTCTGACCTTTTCACGTGCTTTCTCTCCAACAAGATAAAAGGTACTCTGCCCATCTATATTCTGATAGATTGAAAGGATCTCAATTAAGATCCCAAATGAATAAGTCCCCTTGGGAATTGAAAGGTTCCTCCCAGAGACCTCAATTACTGTCTTTTTAAAAAGATATTAAATTCATATACATATTATAAATAACGTCAGTTGAAAATACTAAACAGAGGACTTCATTGGCAGACAGAGTGCATGCCAGGTGAATCTGATGCACTCTCTCAGTCCTTAAAAGCTAATAAAAAAAAACATTTTTTGGTTACATAAGAGGTACTGAGTACATATTTCATGCCTTTTTATACCAATTATAGCAAAAGGATTAAGATAATATACTTAGGAATCACTTTTACTGAATTTAGAAGCATATGCCTCCACCATACACCATCTAGAGGGCATATTTTAAAATGTCAGTCAAAGATCTGCTTCATCCTTCAAACAGTTTCATAGATAAGACTATTTTAAAACTTGAAATCTTAAAAGCAAAACTGACAAGGCTTCAGAATTTAAAAAGCAATATCTTGCTGTGTGTGCCATTGGACTGAAAGCTATGTGTCCTGATGTTTTCAGAACAATTTCAAAAGACAAAAATACAGTTGCCACTGATTCATCAAAAATATTTGCCTGCCCTTTGTCATCAGCTACAAAATATAGTGCTTCATAAAATAAACATCAATTTCTAAGCAGCAATATTTTAAAAATATAACTTGTAATTTTAAATGTTTTGTTTATCAAATGGTCATAATTAGTAGCAAACGGGTATCATTCATAAGATCCGCAGTGTAGGGACTATGGCATGCTGCTGCTGCTCTCCCCTGGAAGGACTAGCTATGCACATACTATGCCCAAAATGATGGAGCATAAACTACAAGAGGCACACCATGTGTGCCTTTGTAAATACAGAGTAAAAAGAGTCATCAGAACCAGCATGGATTCAGCACTACATGGCATTCCATACAGCAAAATTTTACTATCCATATGATGATGTTTAAAGTTCAGGTAAATATTTAAAGGACTTAGTACTATTGTCATCAATAGTTTTAAAACAGTAAATCAGGTCTCATTTGGGATACATTTCCTGGACCGAGCCACCTGTCAGAAATCACTGCCTGTGTCATCTTTTGATGGTTTATAATCAATTGATGAAAAATTTCAACACCCATAAAGCTTAGTCATGGGGCTACAGAGAGAAAAACAGGTACACAATTCTGCATAACCCACCACAGGAATGCAGGCTTGCAGAAAACAAAAATAGAATATTTATTTATGTTTAACTTAGTTTACTGTCAATCAAATCCAGGCAATGATTAAACTGGCCACATAGAAAGGAGGGAGCATGAGTCATGGGGGCAGAAAGCAGTTCACCTGCAGACTTGCTCAGCTCCACCGCTTTTCCCAAGAGGCCCAGGAAATGTCAGGTCATGGCTGCACACAGGTTACCATCTACTGTCTACAGCCAGGTCAGAAAGGGCTCGCTTTTGTTCAGAGCAGACTCTACATCATTGAAGAGGGGGATAAGATCTTCAGATTCCAGAGTTCCGAGGTCCACATTGGTTCCTGGGAGACAGTCCAGAAAATCAGGGAAACGGGTCTGCTGAGGATTGATGTTCATGGGTGTCTGCCCTGCGTTTTCCCCTGCAACAGAATGAGAAGAAAACATTTTCACTCCTTTTTCAGGTTCTTGAAAGAGGGTCAATTCAAATGTGAACATAACTCTTGTCTTCACCTGTGCTATGCCTACGCGGAAACAGATTACGTTGCTATGGGTATAAAATATTTCATCTCTGGGCAAAATTTCAGCTACTACACTGACTCTGAGCTGGTGATGCTCGTCCCTGGGACATGCAGAAGTGCCAGGGGAATCCGCAACTGTCCTGGGTAGACATGGGCCAGAGGAACAAGTCCTGGGAGAGGGTAGGCACAGATGAAGGCCCTGGGGGTCTGACCTATGACCTGTGTCTTCTTCCGAGACAGTAGCATAAAGAGCTGTTTTGTAAAAGAGTGGAGAGGCCTTGCCTGTAAGAAATGCCTTATCTCAGGGCAATAATTTCAGGATTTAATTGTAAGCTTATATGTACCCATATCATCCCTCTTATGTTCAAAGATAATAGTGAGGAGTTCCTTTTAATGGTGTTATTAAAAGGCTGTCTTCATTGAAGGCACTAGGGATCAATGTCAAAGCATTTTATAAAGTGGGTTCTGCAGACTATGCCCCTCCCTCCACTCCACCCCCCACAACATCTGCCTTTCTCACAATGCAGGAGGGTCACAATGCCTGTGAGCTCAGGAAGGTTCTGAGATGTCTTGCTGTGAAGAAGTCTGCTTTATTTTGTTTCAGCCACTGTTACCTAAGCTCATGTAATCGCCTAACCCAATTTTGGCAGAACTTATATCCTGATAGAACTAGAGTTTACAGAGACATGACTCTCATCTTCACCTGCGCTATGCCTACACAGAAACAGATTACGTTGAGAAAATGCTGTTCTACAATAAAATTAAGTGACTGGGGCTTGACATGAGGAATTCATGTTCTTTATGAATAATAGTGTAAGAGAAAATGTACTGACCTTGTGTCCAGAGACTGACCTTTTTAACTGTGTGGCCCTAGACATACATATGTATGAGATGTCTGGCCCTGTTTACCCATATGAAGTTGATATTATAGCGTCATCTTCACAAAATGGAGTAAAGCACCCATGGCTCTGGGTACTATTCACACAAACTCATATACATACAAAAATATAATAAATACAAAAATACAATAAAAGTTTGTCAATTGTGCTTAAAGAAAGAAAAACCTTAGAATTCAATCACCGTTGAATACAGAATATTAGAACAACTAGTTAATGTAAATAGCCCCAAACAATTTTCTGAAGGAATATAATATACTTCAAAATTGAGAAACACTGATAACTGAGGCCCACTCCCACCACAGCATCTTTTTTACGAAACTCATTACATTAGCTTTTGTGTCATAAAGTGCAGTAGTCACTGCTAAGAAATTCACTATTCTGACTAAAAATGCAAAAAATTCATTTTAAGCATATGAATTAAATGTTTTCCAGGGAGAAAAAAATATATCCTTCCTAGTAATGAGGGAAACATAATTCAACTTTATTTGGGTGATAGCAAAGCTTCATGTCTTTTCTCATAAAATATCAATGCTTCTTGGCAATATTTTATAGGATTTTCATTGCAAAATACAATGAAAAATTAAATCAAGTGCAACCACATATTGAAAAACATCAAAATAGAAAAGAAAATCCAAAATAATTTTTCAGCCACTACGATATAACAGATTGGAAGTGAGGTCCAAAAAAGTTACCTGCCTTGAAGAATGATCTAAGTTGCTAACCTTTTTTTCTTCATCACCGATTAGAATCATTTATCTCTATTGATTTCCCATTTTAATACTTTCTAATAACTGGAGAATACATTGTTTTAGCCAACTAAAAGCTCTCTTTTACATAATTCCTCTTATCCTTTCTCCTCAGACATGAAAGGCATGAGGAAACTAGTTAAGGTTCTTTGTTGAGGTTAACAATTTTAAATTATTTATCTTTGGAGCAACTTTGTAATCTCATAATCTTTTTGGTTTTTGCAGTTTTATCCATTTAAAAAGTGGAGAGACAAAAATCAGGCAGTTCTTAAAAGGGTGTGATTATTTCAAAATATTCTGGAAGGATAAGTTACTTCCCAGGCTTTGCTCTATACACTTAGCTGTGGTTTTGTGTGCCTTTCACAAGGAGACTACTCGGCTGGCTCACTCCCATTCTGCATATGGTCAGTGGATCTAACTGACCTTTCTAGCTACACTGGAGCTCCACACACCCTCAGCCTCCCCTTATCTTGTTATGGGTAATTATATTCCTCCCCTGAGAGGGCTTACCTCATTTCATATAAAGCCTTCAGAGAAGTGCGTCGCAAGTCCCTGGGCTGACAGTCACCTAACCAGTGTACCCTGGAGCCCTACCATTTATCAAGTTCCTTTGGAACCTTACCTCAGCCTTCTTAGAAGGAGGCCAAGCTCTTTGGTTTCATGATTCCTTACAGCTCTAAGAAGTGAGCACAGGGGTCCCACTTTACAGGTGAGGAATCTGAGGTGCAGGGAGGTGACAGCACTCACCCAAAGTCATTGGCAGGAAGTGGGAAGCAAGAACTCAACTTCAGTTGCCTGTCTGCAAAGACTGCTTTTTTCAGGATACCACTTAATTCCACATTCTCAATTTTAAAAAGCCATAGAATAGACTTCATCTATTTTTAAAAGCTATAGAGTAGAATTCAACTTTTTTTTTTAATGTCAAGCTTAGATTTAGGTCTCCTTAGTCTTTTCTTATTTAACTTTGCCTTTATCTTTACTGGCTTCCCAGTGTTTAAAAGATGAAGCAAACAATTATTAAACACTAGAGGCCTGATGCGTGAAAATTTGTGCAAGAGTAGGCCTTCCCTCTCCTAGCTGCCAGCACTCTTTCCTCCAGCACCGGAAACCTGGGCTTCCCTCCTCTGGCCACTGGCAGGCACCTGGAACCTGGGCTGCCTCCTGGTGCTGCGGCAGGCACCTGGGACCCAGGCTGGCTTCCCTCCAGCCCCGGCTCTTTCAAGGACATCCAGAATGACACCCAGAAGACATCTGGTCTAATAAGTATATTACCCTTTTATTATTATAGATAGGAAGGAGTCACTCCAAAGAGGGCAAATAAATCTCACAATGAAAAGGAGAGAAAGATGAAGGGGGAAGGGGAGAGAGAGAGAGAGAGAGAGAGAGAGAGAGAGAGAGATAGGCTAGCAGGGAGAAAGCTGAAGTAATAAATTAAAATATAACAAAACAAACAGGTCAAACTATTCCTGTGTGACTTCTCACAATACAGCTACACAACCCTCTAAACATTCACATGACACTTGCTGGAGACCTGGGCATCCTCCCTGCGCCCACACTCCTGGCAAGTCTGTCTCTTGGCTAACCAATAATTCAGAGTCAGATAGGAAGAGCAGACTTCAACAAGCGGAGTGTGACAAACACAGCACTGTGGACAACAGCAGTGGGAAAACCAATTATTTTCACCACAGAACAATTCCTTTTCTATCAGTCATCAGAATAAAGGAGAAACCTGTCTAAAAACTCCAAATAGTGGACACCTCTACTATCTTTTATTTTTTATTCTAGATATCTCTTGGAGTTTAGGATTTTGATAATTAAGTCTAGATTTGGCTAATATGTCCAAATTCAATTTTTCAAACTGAAGGCCTTACTCCTTGAATAGACGAGGAAAGGAGAGGTAACTGGGAAGCCAGCAGAGGACTGGCCTGCAGGCTGGGGATCAGGGTGAAGTCACCCAACTCTTCATTTTAATTGTGATTTGGAGCTGACAATTAAGAATCCTCTGAGTTGCTTACCTGTCCAAATGCCCACAGCCAACTGCCCTCCAAATGCAATGCTGGTATAACTATAAGCCAGTATTTTCTCAAGAGAGAAAGTGGCTTATTTGTTATAACTAAGGACCAAACACATCACTATTTCACTGGATAAGAATGACAAGCAGACAGTGGTGTTCTGATATGATGGTGAGGAAAGGGCTATGTGTAGCAAGAACAGCAAACGAGAGAGAGAGAGAGAGAGAGAGAGAGAGAGAGAGAGAGAGAGAGAGAGAGAGAGAGAGAGAGGGAGGGAGGGAGGGAGGGAGGGAGGGAGGGAGGGAGGGAGAGAGAGAGAGAGGAAGAATTGAAAATCTGGTGCCATATAAAAAACTATATTTGTATAAACTATTGGGGTGGGGGATAGAATTTATTAATAGTGCTTGGGGCCCAGCTGGCATGGCTCAGTGGTTGAGCATCAACACATGAACCAGGAGATTATGGTTTGATTTCTGGTGAGGGCACCTTTCCAGGATGCGGGCTCCATCCACAGTAAAGGGAGTGCAGGAGGCAGCTGATCAATGATTCTCTTCCATCATTTATGTTTCTATCCCTCTCTCCCTCTTCTTTCCTCTCTCTGATATCAATTTAAAAAACGTATTAAAAATATTTTTTTAAAAGTGCTTTGTTGAGATTAAGTGTTTCTGGTTGGATTCCAGAATGGAGATGACTATAAAGATGATTTGAAAATGCAAACTCAATACAGGTACTTGCAGGCTTTGCTTCTACCTGTGTCCATCTCATCCACGTTGCTGAGGAAGTCCTCCGGGGTTGTGGGGACACTGTAGCACCCTAGCCCCAGGCCGCTGTCGGTGCTCTGTTCCCTCGAATGATATGGCCCTCTGGAGAGAAAAAGTGGAGGAACGTCAAGGTGAGCCCACTACAGAAATCTCCAAATTAAAGTACAGTCATAAAAACCTAACCTAGTGTAATTTTGTCATTTGGTCCAACTTTCCAAGTAATGAAGAGAGGCATAATTTGTAGCTCCTTTTAATTTTTTTGAAACATACATCCTAATATCCATGAAGTTAATAAATTATAAGCAAATAAAAACCTAACCTAGTGTAATTCTGTCATTTGGTCCAACTTTCCAAGTAATGAAGAGAGGCATAATTTGTAGCTCCTTTTAATTTTTTTGAAACATACATCCCAATATCCATGAAGTTAATAAATTATAAGCAAATAAAATTGACTGTTCATAGTAAATTGATTTCCTTTTCATCTTAAAACGGTAATTTTTTACTGTTACTCTACATATTCTATATAATAAAAGCATTACTCTACATATTCTATATAATAAAAGCCCAATACGCTATGTCTGGTCAGCCATTCAACCAATCAAAATATAATATGCTAATGATATGCTAAGGCTGCTCAACTGCTCGCTATGACCTGCACTGACCACTAGGGGGCAGACAGTCAACTGGTTGACCAGTTGCTATGATGTGCACTGACCACCAGAGGGTAGATGCTCTGACCAATAGGTAGTTTGGTGCTGGGGTCCAGTCCATTGGAACTGAGGGAGATGGGCTGGACACTCCCTAGAGCCCTCCTGCGTACATTCCCGGCCCCAATCCTGTACTGGTGGGATCCCTTGGCCTGGCCTGCACCTCAAAAATTAAATATATAAAAATATGGGAAATCTGGGTTTGGGGTACATGGAGAGTCTGACATTGTTCTTTATATTTTTTTGAACATTTGAAATACTTTAAAATCAATACTTTAAAAACTTTCCTTCATTATTTTAGCTACTGTTGTTTTCACCTCTTTCTATTTTTTATAACATTCATAATTATATTTGTTTGCCGGTATCTTCTGGAAGGACAGAAAAGGCACAGGAAATAAAACCCTAACCTTTATTTGAGTTTAAGAAACTAAGGTTAACTACTTCTGCTCATGAAGATATTCTTGACTAAATTATCTTTTCCATCTGCTCTTAGGTTTTCTATTTTAAAACATCATCTCTTTTTTTAAAAATTAATTTTATTGTAAAGTAATTTTAGAATCACATAGGAGATGCAAAAGGAACAGATCCTCATGCACTCTTCCCCTGCCTCCCCAAAGACACTTACGTAACCACAGGACAAGGATCAAAACCAGGAAACTGACATCATATAACACTATTAACTGAACTACAGACCTTACTCACATTTCACCATAAACATAATTTCTTAACTGTTAAGTTCTTCATTTGCCACATGGCAGGCTTCCCCTCGCCCCCTTACTAGCTACATCAAACCACAAGATTTTTCCAAATAATTACTGTGCAACACCATCCCACTGAAATAAGTTCATTCCCATTTTTAAATTATTGACTAGGGTTTCAGTCCACGTCATATCACCAATTTTTAAATTTGAGATTAAAAAAGAAAAGTAGTTAACTTCCTCTGCTTTTATTTTTTCTGCCACTACTTGCTGCCTCTATCCTCACTCTAGCCTCCAAGCTCCCCACTGTTTCCCACACAACCACCACCATAGTCTAGATCACAAAATAAAGAAAGCAAAAATAAGTGTTCCCTGAATATTAACTTACCCATTGAGGAAAGGATCTGAGTTATTATTAGTGATGGATCTCATGTCTGGAGTCATGGCGGGGGGGTTAACAGCAGCCTGAACCGTGGCCAGAGTCTCGGCTTCCATGGGGAGCTGTCTACAGAGGGCAGCTTCCTGCAGAAATATGCCAGTCAGAGGGAGAGACAAGAGTTATTCCCTTAGTCTCAGGATCAGAGCAAAGTATACTTCACATGAAAACATTTCACCAAATACAAAGCACTTTACGTTAATTGCTAATAAGTCAAAATCATCAGGAAATTAAGTGTTCTTTCTCTGAAGAAAGTCTTACAGGTGAAAGACACTTCCTCACATTCACAAAGTTAATGAGAAGCTCAGCTAATATTTCTTATCAGGACACTTATGTAGAATGTCCCATTCTTAACAATTGTTTAAATGCCCAAATCTTAGAAAAGCCTCTCAAGGCACTTACTCAGAGACAAGGCTATTTTTATCTTAGGGATTCAGACCAAATCTCTATCAATCAAAGTCATTGGACTCCTCTGCACTAGCAGGTACATCTGGTCTTTGCCAGGCACTGGCCAGTAAAACTGTGGGATTACTGAGTTCAAACTCTACATTAAATCATAGCTGGCACTTTTAGGTCAGTAGCCAGGAGAGCAAAACAATCAGTTAAAAACTTGTTTGTCCTATATTACAAAGCCACTGTTCTCAAAACAGCCTGGTACTGGCACAAGAACAGACATATAGATCAATGGAATTGAATCGAGAACCCAGATATCAACCCAAATCACTATGCTCAATTAATATTTGACAAAGGAGGCACGAATATACAATAGAGTCAAGACAGTTTCTTCAATAAATGGTGTTGGGAAAATTGGACAGACACATGCAAAAGAATGAAACTAGATCACCAACTTACACCATTCACAAAAATAAACTCAAAATGGATACAGGACTTAAACATCAGACAGGAAACCATAAAAATACTAGAAGCATCCACAGGCAACAAAATCTCAGACATATGCCAAAAGAACTTCTTCACTGATACTACCCCTAGGGCAATGGAAGCTAAAGAGAAAATAAACAAATGGGACTACATCAAAATAAAAAGCTTTTTTACAGCAAAAGAAACCATCAACAAAACAACAAGAAAGCCCACTGTGTGGGAGAACATATTTGCAAATGTTACCACTGATAAAGGTTTAATCTCCAACATCTACAAACAGCTTATACAACTAAATAAAAGGAAGATGAATAATCCAATTAAAAAATGAGCAATGGACCTAAATAGAACATTTTTAAAAGAAGACAGAAAGAAGGCCAAAAGGCACATGAAAACATGCTCAAAGTCACTAATTGTCCGAGAGATGCAAATCAAAACAACAATGCGGTACCATCTCACACCTGTCAGAATGGCCAACATCAACAAGTCAACAAACAACAAGTGTTGGCGAGGTTGCGGAGAAAAAGGAACCCTCTTGCACTGCTGGTGGGAATGCAGACTGGTGCAACCACTGTGGAGAACAGTGTGGAGTTTCCTCAAAAAACTGAAAATGGAACTCCCATTTGACCCAGTAATCCCACTTCTAGGAATATATCCCAAGAAACTAGAAACACCAATCAGAAAGGATATATGCACCCTATGTTCATAGCAGCAAAATCTACAATAGCCAGAATTTGGAAACAGCCTAGGTGCCCGTCAGCAGATGATTGGATCAAAAAACTATGGTACATTTACACAATGGAATACTATGCTGCCATAAAAAAGAAAGGAATTCTCATCATTTGCAGCAACCTGGATGGAATTGGAGAACATCATGCTGAGTGAAATAAGCCAATCAATGAAAGAAAAACACCACATGACCTCACTCATTTGTGGATGATAAAGAACATTATAAACTGATGAACCAAAAGATGGATATAGAGACAGTATATCAACAAGTAGACTGTCAAATTACAGCAGGGAGGGGAGGAAGATCTGGGGGAGATAATAGATCAACCGAAGGACTTTTATACATGCATATAAGTACAACCAATGGACACAAAACTCTGGGGAGGGAGGGGATGTGTGGGAGGGAGGGAGGGGGGCAAAAAAAAAAATCAATAAAATATATTAAAAAAATAAATAAATAAATAAATAAACTCAAAAAAGAAAAAAAGAAAAAAAGAAAAAAAAAACTTGTTTGTCAATCAGTTGTTCTATTAGACTAATTATTTTGTCAAGGACTAAAATGGCTGAAGGTTAGGGAAACATGCAGACCTAGTCCAAATCCCTCTGCTGAATGAATTTTTGAGAGCATCTGCATTTTATTAGCAAAAATCAGAATGCTAGTATTATTTTTTTAAAGCTAATGTTACTTTGCCAAGGGAGCCAACCTGAAAGTTATGGATTTGACTGAAATTACTTTATCTAGGTATAACTACCAGGGAGTCTCCCATTTTGATAATCATAATCAGACATCAAATTTATTTCAAATTCCAGAGAATAGTTTTGCTTGTTTATACTTCATCCAAAGTCAAGTCTAGGCCCTTTACATATTTATGCCTATTAGTTGCCCACTTTCCAGGATAACGCCATTGGTCTCACTGCCCCACAACCCCTTCTTTCCCCTCCTCCCCCACCTACAATGGCAAAGAGAATATTTAGGCCATTTAAGTTACAGTATCTTTGTTAGGTCTGTTCCAGTCTTAATATGCTATGATTTCAGAGAGTAACTGCTGTCTAGACAAGTCTAGTGAAGTCATCGGCTATAAAAATTTTTGGTTACTAGAGTTCACTGCACTGTTACTAGGAGTTACAGTGACATGTTTCTCACATATGGTGAGGCTGACTAATAAGAAACTGCATTGCTAACATACAGTGAAATTAATGCCCTGGCTAGGAATGGCTCCTGGTTCTTTTGTTAATTTAGCTTGCAAATAATCTGAATACTTAATTAACACAAATTTTATTCAGTTAATCCATAAAAAGCAAGCAAACAAAAAGAAAGGAGATTTTTTAAAGTTGATTTTAATCCATAATCCAAATCTTGGAAATATTTCTGGATAAATATAGAAAAGTCTGTTGGTCCTTACATGGCAGGCAGTGTGCACTGGAAGCTTATTTCCCAAACAAAGCTTACCAGAAGGCTTCACAGGGTTGACCAACAGTGACTGAACCTGGTGTGAGGAGCCTAGAACCCACTAACCCCTCACATACACTCATACACTAATAAATGTGGGTTTTACCCCGAACTGATGCCCTTTTATTATTTTTAATGTATTTTTATTGATTTCAGAGAGGAAGGGAGAGGGGGAGAAACATAGAAACATCAATGATGAGAGAGAATCATTGATTGGTTGCCTCTTGCATGCCCTCTACTAGGGATCAAGCCCGCAATCTGGGCATATGCCCTTGATCGGAATAGAACCAGGGACCCTTTAGTCCACATGCCAATGTTCTATCTATTGAGCCAAACCAGCTAGGTCTATCAATCATGTTTTCAGAATACTATTTGAGTTTGTAATTTTAGGTAGTCTGAATATAAACATAAGAATCATTTTGGGAGTTTCATGGAATAAAAAAATCCATATTAGACACATAAAGCATATGGATTATTTATCATCTCTAATGCTATAATATGAAAATGTTTACATTATGAGGAAAAAAATACCAGGTATAAGCTTTCCTCTTCATTTCAATTACTCCTGGCATATTTCACATAATTATAATATAGAACTTTTTTTTTAATGCCTGCGTGTGGCTAAATCCTAAATAATAAAATCGTAGTATGCAAATTGTCCCCTCAACCTAAGTTCTTCTGGAAGTTCGACCAGGGGGTAGGCTGGCAGGGGTAGAGAGGACATGGGGGAAGGGAGGCAGCCACTAGGGACCTACCAGTACACAAATTTCATGCACTGGGCCTCTAGTATATAAATAAAATTCAAAAAGCCTAAGTGACCAAAATGACCAGTCGACCAGTCACTATAATGCATACTGACCACCAGGGGGTCACTGTGCTCCCACAGCCAACCTCCCACAACAAGCCAACCTTCCACACCCCCCACCCCACCTCGTCCCTTTCCCCAGCTCCAATTGGGACTGGTCAAGGCATCCCCAATCGGCCCTGATCTCCAGCCAGGCATAGAGAACCCAGTCATGCATGATTTGTGCACCGGGCCTCTAGTGTATAATAATCAAAGCTGAAGAATCTATACTATAATGGGGGGAAAGGTTCACTCTGCCATTTCACATCTGTTTCCTCTATTTTAAATTAAAGATAACCAAAGTTCCATTCTTCAGCAGCACTGTTTCTCTACTTGAAAGACTTGACTCTCAGGTCATTATAAGTGCAAGGCTATGTTCTGCATGTAGGGAACTCACAGGATCATTTTCCACCTTCAAATGATTAACAAGTGAGAGAAAACAGAAAGGGTGTTAAGTGCATTTGAATACTAACTTTATTTTTATATTCCTCACCTGAAGATATGCTTTTATTGATTTGAGAAATAGGGGGGGCAGGAGAAAGGTCAATGTGAAAGAGACACATGGATCTATTGCCTCCCCAAACACCCCACAACTGACTGAACCTGACTAGGAAGCAAACCTGAAACCTTTTGGTGAATGGCACGACACTCCTACCAACTAAGCTACATGTCCAGGCCACAACTTTGAAATATAAATTAGGCTAGTCTGAGTTGGAAAGTTACTATAAGGAGCAACACTTTCTCCAAGATTATTCCACACTTCAGCCAACCTGAAGATCATGCTGGCCCCTACTGGAAACCCATCTACATGTTCTTCACTTATTCACTGAGCAAATATTTATTGAGTACTTTTCAGTATATGGTACAATGCTCCAACTGAGCCACCCTGGCCAGCATTAAATTAGTTTTTAATATAAATGGAGAATGGTGAGAATTTTCATTTCACTTAATTATATTTCATAATATAATAGTTCTGTATTTAGAATTCTAAAAGTATTGCCTTTTTTTTTTTTTTTTTTGAATGACAGTATTTTTCTACTTCTGCTATGAATGGAAGGAGAAAAAAAAGCAGCACGAAATCCTAGTTTTTAAATTAAAGGGCTAACCTCACTAACACATCTCCACCCAAACAAGAGAGGATTTAAAAAAAACAACTAAGTTTAGGTGTAAAATTCAACCCTAGATTCAATATGCTTCTACCCACAGCCCTGCCTAGGCAGACCCAAGAGGCAAACATTGACCAAGAAGCAGCAGTCAATCGAGACTGTTGGAACTAAAACAGCTGAAGCAAAGATAGAAGATGGGGGCACTGGACTATGTAAATTGATGTGAAAATAGGGTGACAGCTGGCCAAAGCTGGTCTAGGACATGACTTAGGCCTCCAAGTCAGAAAACTGGCAGTACAGTTGCCATAACCAACCCTGTGCTCCGTTACCAGCTCCATCTAGTTGAAGCAGAAGAAATACTAAGCTGGAGGCACATCCAAGCCCCCTGGTCTGTCTCTCATTTCCCACTTCCACTCTAGTTCAACAGATCTATTCACAGACCCCTTCCCAGTATCCCCTCCACTCCACCCACCCTGTTCTCCCAAGCAAATCTTCAGTTGCCTAGTCTCCTCAGGACTTTAGGTCTCTCTTCATCTAGTCAAATCTCACCGACCCTTAGAGCAGCAGTCACCAACCTTTTAGACCGCCCCGACTACCAGTGGTCCATGGACCACCGGTTGGTGACCACTGCCTTAGAGGTTCCATTACACCACCTTTTCCAGGATGCCTTCCCTGACTACCATTAACCACAGCAAGCTACCTTCCCTTTCTCTCAGCCCTGAACTCCTAAACAAACACATCCAGCAGGGGTCTGAAACCTCATGTCTCCCAAAACACTTCTCATCAGGCTCCAAAGCAGGGGAGGGTAGTTGGGGGCAATCAGGCCAGCAGGGGAGTAGTTACAGGCAGAAGCAGTTAGGGGCAATCAGGCAGGCAGGAAGGTGAGTGGTTAGCAGCCAGCAGTTCCAGATTATGAGAGGGATGTCCGATTGGAGAGGGTGCAGACTGGACTGAGGGACCCTTCACCTCCTCCCTACCCCATGCACAAATTTCATGCACTGGGATGAAATAAGAGCCAACAATGGTGAAGTCCATGTCCCTGATATCTCCTTGGTCCAAATCTCGCTTCTATCTCAAGTAGCAGGTCAGCACTGTTCCTCTGGGCATTTCAACCTGCCCACCTTATCAAGCCTATATCTAGTTCTCTGTTCTGCACTTTGCTGAGGTCCTTACAAAGACTGACCAGAAAGGAAAAATAAGATGGGAGGGGTGTAGATAAAATGTCCTATGAAGAAGTAGGATGCTATATAACCAGAGGAACATGCTTTGGCTCTCAAACTATCAAGGAAACATTACAGGAGAGCAGGAAGATACCTTCTACCCAAAGTTGAGGCCAATATGATTAGTAGGACTTCATAATTAGTAGTCTGTTCTGGGGTGGAACTAGCTGTTTTCCATTCTCTGGGTACTGGCCACTGCAATTCTCAAGCAGTTGTGAAAGGCTGTGTTATTAGACATGTCCTGAGCTTGGCACAGGGAAAAAGTGTCCTTACATAAAAAAGATTGGAGTTCAAGTCCCAGCCCAGCTACTCCCCAGCTATTACATCTGGGACTAAATTCTTAACCTTTCTTAATAGTTTGTTCATCTGACTCATTTTTCTGGAATGTTATAAAAATTTAAAAGCATATTTATAAAGAACCTGGCACTGTAAGGCAGCCAACAGAATGAATAACCCATAGTAGTAAATGTTTTTAGAGGCAGGAATACTAGCTAATACCTGCAAATGGCTCCCAACATGTGAAGCACTGTTCTGAGCACTTTAACATACTATTTCATTTCATCCTCATGCTTATCCAACTGTCTCCAAATTGCAGATGAGGAAACTGAGGTATTGAGAATTAAGCAACTTTCCCAAGATCTGGCTCCAGAGTCTGTTCTCATGGCCACCACACCAAGAGTGTAGCAGACAGAGTAAAGCCGAGGGCTGAGGTTGGCAGACCTCAAGTTTTTGGCCCTTTTACCTACTGGCAGTGAGACTGGAACAGGGTATTTCATTGCTCTGGGCCTGTTTTCCCAGCTCTGACATGGAAATACTGACCCCCACCCCTCAAACAGTTTAGAGGGGGGGTTTAATGAAACAATCTATTTACTCTTGAACACAGTTAACTGTCCTGAATTGGGAAAGTGACTGAACTGCATGGTTCTAAGTTCCTTTTCAATGTATATATAGGTGGAGCTAGTGTCCTAGGAAAACACAATACATCAAGCAAGGTTATACTTTCAGATTTTAAAGGCCAGTTTCAGAAAGATCTGGAAAGCTGCTCCTGGTAATCCACTCCTCCTTTCCTCCACCACAACTTTACTTTGTCTCTAGACCCAGGCTGGAGTGGAAAGACTGCTGCCAAGTGAAGGCTTTGAGACTCTCTCGGAGTTTTTGGTTGAGTCTGTGGTCATCCATCTAGCTCCCTGAAATGAATAATGATATATAGATTTAAAAACACCTTCTCCATTTGGTTCAGTAGATAAAGCGTTGGACTTCAAACTGAAAGGTCCCGGGTTCGATTTGGGATGAGGGCACATGCCCGGGTGGCAGGCTCAATCCCCAGTAGGTGCAGAAGTCAGCTGATTGATGATTCCCTCTCATCATTGATGTTTCTATGTCTCTCTTTCTCTCCCTTCCTCTCTAAAATCAATAAAAATACATTTTAAAAAAAAAAACACCTCTCCTAGCACCTGTGGGAGAGGGTGGTGTATAAAAAAGCTAGAGGGTAAAGGTATGAAAACACTTATTTGTCAGTAGAACGAAGCAAACCCTTGACCTCCTCCCCTCCAACTCCCCAGGGCCTGCATCTCGCCCCTCGGAATAAATCAACAGCAAAGCAAGCAAGTCCACAATAGGTGAGAGCCTCTGTGGCTAGTCCTGGGCTGAGGGCAGCCTCCACATGGCTCCTGCCTGCCTCCCTGGAATATACATCCAAGAGAAACGAATGACAATAACCTTTTCCAAGGGTGTCCTGCTTGATATAAGTGTGCGTTTCCAGGGATTCCAGAAAAATAGAAAATTTGGATTGTTTTCATTATAAAGGGTGGGGTGACTAGAAACTAATGAAAAAATAAAGACCTTTTGAAATCTTAACATTAAAACAGTTATTCCTGTACAGAGCAGTGCCTCTCTCTGCCCAAAGGCTGAGGCTTTAGAAGCAGAATGCTGAATTATGCATCTTCTTCATAGAAAAATGCCTGTGCCAAAGGGTTCTAAAAACCCACTGTCACATTTTCGGGAGCCTCTCTTCTTGAAACACTTCATCACACACTCAGCTGCCAGAACTGCTGCTATGAAAGAACAAGGGGAACTCTAGCCCTTTCAAGAAGACAATTAGAGTCTATATTATTATCCACGGCCTGTTTGCTGCTCCTTTAATTCAGGGCATATCCTATCTAATAAAAGAGTAATATGCAAATTGACTTGCCTCCGCTACACCCACCAGCCAATCAGGAGCGAATATGCAAATAAATCCAACCAAGATGGCTGTGGCCACAAAGAGCAGGAGGGAGGCTTCGGTTCCCCAGCAATGGAGGAAGCCAAGCTTTCTGCCTGCCCTTACCAGCCTAGGCCTCCACTCAATGCAACAAAGTTTCAATGATAGAAGATAATTCCCAACAAAAATGGTGGCAGCCATGGAGCTGGAGAGAGCAGGAGGCTAGGGTTGCCCTCCGTAAAGGAGGAAGCCAAGCTTCTGCAGCCCTGGCTGGCCTAGGCCTCTTCTCCAGGCTTTAAAAGTTTCACTAATAGTAGATAAATAAATCCCAACAGAAATGGCTGACACCATGGAGGAAGTAGAAGACTAGGCTCTGCTCTAGGCTACAAAGTTTCAATTGTAGAAGATAAATAAATCCCAGATACCAGGGTCTCCACTTGGGTCACCAGGGGGCACGGCCGGCCTGAAAACCACCACAGGCCCCACACCCAGGTCACCACATACCCCAAGGGAATTCCCACCCTGATCTGGGACACCCTTCAGGGCAAACCAGCTGGCCCCACCCATGCACCAGGCCTCTAGAGTCTATCCTATCTAATAAAAAAGTAATATGCAGAAAGACCATCACTCCAATTCACAAGGTGGCTGCCCCCATGTGGTCAAAGGTCCTGCCCCATGTGGACACAAGACGGCCACCACAAGATGGCCAGCAGGGAAGGGCAGTTGGAAGGGACCAGGCCTGCAAGGGAGGGCAGTTGGGGGCGATTAAGCCAGCAGGGGAGGGCAGTTAAAGGTGACCAGGCTGGCAGAGGAGGAAAGTTGGAGTTGACCAGGCCTGCAGGGGAGGGCAGTTGTGGGGGGAGTTAGGCCAACAGGGAAAAGCAGTTGAAGGGGGACCAGACCTGCAGGGGAGGGCAGTTAGGGGTGACCAGGCCTGCAGGAGAGGGCAGACAGGGGCAAACAGGCTGGCAGGGGAACAGTTAGACATCAATAAAGCTGGCATGGGAGTGGTTTGGGGTGATCAGGCTGGCAGGCAGAAGAGATTAGGGGCAATCAGGAAGGCAGGCAAGTGAGCAGTTGGGAGCCAGCAGTCCTGGATGGTGAAAGGGATGTCGATTGCCCGTTTAGGCCCGATTCTACTGGGACATCCCTCCAAGAGTCCCAGATTGGAGAGGGTGCAGGCTGGGGTGAGGGACACCCCCACTCCCATGCATGAATTTCATGCACTGGGCCTCTAGTATAACAATGTTGTGATATTCTATAATCTCTGTTGTTTCTCAGAATCACATTAAGGAACACATTATAATTTAGATATTATAATCACAGCATAACTTCCATGACACTCGCTTCACTTTAAAAAATAGATGAATGGACCTTGAAATGGAATAGTTCTTCATACGTTGGTGATCTCATTAAGACCCGCAATCAGAGGCTGCTTTTCCCTTTGTGCAAACTTGGTGAACCTCCATTTAAAACTGTGTTCAACTTATAACATTTCCTAAAGGGTCCTTTTAATAAGACTTGAATTGATATTATTTTTCAATGACATAAGATTTTAGACAATGTATTACCATATTTTTCGGACCATAAGACGCTCCGGACCATAAGACGCACCAGTTTTTAGAGAAGGGAAATGAAGAAAAAAAGATTCTGAAACAAATAGTGTCCTAAAATATTTTATGTGCATTAAAACCCAACATCACAGTCATAAACACATGTAATCAACCCTGTAAAGTAAACAGCAGCATTTAGAACCATTTTAGAGCCGGGCAAGCACACAGAGACCACACAGAGCCAGGCAAGTAAAAAAACCTTTTTTTTAAAGTATATGTGTAGGCTATATTTGGACCATAAGACGCAGGGACTTTTTCCCCCCACTTCTGGGGGGAAAAAAGTGCATCTTATGGTCCGAAAAATACGGTATTTCTGGTACCTGTGGGCAAACAGAACACTTGACAGAAGTTAGAAGAGCTCTGTGAGGAAAGGACCCAAGTCTATCTGCTCACCACTTTGCATTCAGAGTCCAGAGCATGTTGAACGATGAGTGAATGAATTTAGAGAGCCAGGCTGTTCTAGAGGGATTTAAAGGTTGGTGGAATCACAATCAACTCTGAAATGTAATTATATAAAATGTTTTTTGAAAAGTTAAATTTTAGCTCTTTTTCTAAAGGAAAGACTTTATGAAATAGCCACCACATATGCTTCATGACCTGCTATGATATGACACTTTTTTAACCTCTCTAAATAGCTATTATTCACATGACAAAACACAGAATTTAGAACCTTCCCCCTAGACCAGAGCTGCGCACAGCCGGGCGTGTCCCTCCCAGCACCCTTGGTCAGGAATGACTGTGAGAAGCCCGCCAGCTGGCCAGCAGGACCCGGTAGTGGTGTTCAAACCCAAGAGAAATTTGAGACCTGCCAAAAAAAATTCCACAGCCTCCTGCCCAAACCCTCTGTCCTCCTCCTCCTTGTTGCCCTGGCAACCAGAGGCCAGCCTTAGTCAGCATTTTTGTTTGACTGAGCTGCATTCTTCTGTCCACTAAACCCCAATCAAGGAAATGGAGGGGGTAAACTCAGTGTTGAGTTTGCTTGAGAACAATACCAGTTTCTCAATAACACAGACCCTGAGAAGGGGCTCAGGGGACTGACAGGAAGATTAAAATATTAGAGACAGAAGCCCCAAGCATAACCCTAGCTTCACATTTAAATGAATAATATACATGAAAAGACATACTCTCCTCAGATAAAGGCCTGAGTCTATTTCCATATAAAAGAATTGTTCTTTTAGATGGGAAAATAGGGACTGAGAAGCCTGTTTCTCAATTTCTTAGCAGTTACTAAAATTTTCCATTTCATTAGGCAAAGTTGCAAACATGTCTTTTATATAATGCAAAGTGAATACTGTGTTGAATTTTAAGCTGTAACAACAGAATGTTCTATAGTCATTATAGGCAGGTGTGGCTCATGTTATCTTAAAATACACATTTAACCCTGCTGTAGAAAGGATTCCAGGCAGCTTAGAATAGACACAACCAAAGTCACAGCACAATTTTCATGATCAGAATATAAAGTGACTGCCCAATATATTAGCGACTGCCCAATACAAAATAGTGATGTAATATGCTATTAACTGTGTTTTAAATAACAAAGTACACACACAGATCCACACAAAAACTAGAAAGAAATCACATCTTGATAGTTACTCTGCCTACGTAAGAGCATGAGTGATTATGTCCTTCCTTGTTTTTGAGCATTTTAAACATTTTTTTTTAATAATGAATGTTTTATGCTTGCTATGATTTTATTTTCATACAGTTCTTAGGTTTGATAAATACATACCATTGTGAAACAGCCACTAAAACTAAGATGTAACACTGTACCATTACCCTCCCCCCAAAAAAATTCCCTAGTGCTGTTCCTTTGTAGTTGGACCCTGCTCCCTCACCCCTAACCCTGGCAACTACTCATCTGTTCTCTGTCCCTATTGTTTGCCTTTTCCAGAATGTCATACAAATGGAATTATGTAGTATGTAGCTTTTTGGGGTTGGACTTCTTTCACTTAGCAAAATGATTTCTTTTGACTCAATTAGGAAAAAACAAAACATCAATTATATTTTTAAAAGTTAAGACTTTAGAGGGGGAAAAAAACCAAGATGGCGGCATAGGGTAGACACCCGAATGCAGCCTACCACAACAAATTTGAATTTAGAACTGAAAAACAGAGGAAACATCACCCTGAAGTGCCAGATGGCTGGCTGAGAGGAGGCTCTACCATCTGGGAAGGAGAAAGAAGGTGCGCTGAACCTCAGGAACTGTGAAGGTACAGAGAACTGTGCACACGAAAAGGTGGCCGCCCGACTTCGCTGCTGGCTTGCTTGCAGAGCACGGAGAGGGCAGGCCAAGTTCGCTACCGGATTACTCCCAGCGCGCGGAGAGGGCGAACAACTAATACACGGCTGGCTTTTTTGTTCAGGGGGAAAAACAGAACCACCCTATTGCACTGATAGACGGCCCCAGACAGGGAGAGGCCAGACTGTCAGGCAGTGGGCAGAGATCTCTTGGAGGTGTGTGAAGCCAGCGGCCATTACTGCAGGACTCAGAAACCAGACCCTCATAGGGAGGGGCTGAATAAAGTTTGTCTGCAGCACCCAAGACTCCGCCCCATCCAAGCTGAGCACAGAAGCCCTTCCAGTGGCTAGCTTTCTCGTTCAGTGAATGGAACTCTCATAAGGAGTGACAGACAGGAATCTAAAGCTTGTCTGCGCCTATACCAAAGAGGTGCATGCACCTGCAACCAATTTTGCAGGATTCAACAAAGCTTGTCTGTGCCACCCCGAGACTCTGTCCCATTCAAGCGGAATACAGAAACCCTCCTAGTTGAGACACTTCTGATCCTCATAGCCAATTGGCTTGGAGATCAACACTTTCCAGTGATACCAACAACAAGCAAGGCTTAACAACAAGACTGCATACACAGCCCACAAAGGGCTACACTAAAACTGTCCACCTCAGGTAACTGGGAGGCTGACTCACTGAACCATATAGGACACCTTAGCACACAAAGCCACCCTACAACTCAGGGAAGCTGTGAAAATGCTGAGACAAGAAAATAGATCACAAACAAAAGAAATGGAGGAAAAGAAGAGACTGAATATAGAGTTCAAAACCACGCTTATAAGGTTTTTCAAGAATTTTCTAGAAAAAGTCGATAAGACCTATGAGGTGATGAAAAGGGATCAACAAGAACTAATAAGGGATTAACAAGAAATAATAAGGGATCAACAAGAAATAAAGAATACGCTGAGACCGGTTTGGGTCAATGGATAGAGCGTCGGCTTGGGGACTGAGGGACCCGGGTTCGATTCCGGTCAAGGGCATGTACCTTGGTTGCGGGCATATCCCCAGTAGGGGGTGTGCAAGAGGCAGCTGATTGATGACTCTCCCTCATTGATGTTTCTAGCTCTCTATCTCTCTCTCCCTTCCTCTCTGTACAAAATCAATAAAAATATATTAAAAAAAAAAAAAAAAAGAAGAAGACATTGTCTGAAATAAAAACAGAATAAAAGATCGCAAGAATCAAGTCAAAGATTTGGAACATAAAGAGCCAGAAGACACTCCTTCACAGAAGCAAGAAGACAAGAGAATCCAGAAAGTTGAAGATAATGTAAGAAACCTCTGGGACAACTTTAAGTGAATCAACATCAGAATTATGGGGGTCACAGAAGATGAGAGAGAGCAAGATATCGAAAACATACTGAAAGAAATAGTGACAGAAAACATCCCCCACCTGGTGAAAAAATTAGACTTACAAGTCCAGGAAGAGCACAGAACTCCAAACAAAAGGAATCCAAAGAAGACCACACCAAGACACATCATTATTAAAATTCCAAGCGCAAAAGACAAAGAGAGAATATTAAAAGCAGCAAGAGCAAACCAGGTAGTTATCTATAAAGGAGCACCCATTCGATTGTCAGCTGATTTCTCAACAGAAACCATGCAGGCCACACAGGAATGGCAAGAAACTGTTGAATATACCGTATATTATAAGACAACCCCCTAATTTTACAGTTAAAACATAAGTTTAGGCCTATATTCGCTGTATAAGACTACCCCCCACTTCAAAGAAAAGACTTACTTTGCCGTCAAGATCTGCAGGTAATTTTTGTGCAATTTTGGTCTTTTGCCCTCGATTTTCAGTTGATTTTTTTTTTCGTTTCAAAGGTCGTCGTATACGCCGGAAAATATGGTAATAGAATCAGAGGTATGGAAGGGGAGTGAACTGACAATTCTCAGGGAAAAGGAGAGAAGGGGGTGTGGGAAGAGACTGAACATAAACTGTGCACCTATGAGGACAATGGGGGGTGGTGAAAGGGCAGAGGGTGGGGTGGGAACTTGGTGGAGGGGAGCAATGGGGGAGGGGGGGATGAGGAACATTTATAATAATATGAACAATAAAGATGTATTTGGGAAAAAAAAGTTAAGACTTTAATTTTTTACTTAATAAAAAAATGAAAATAAAAAATCCACAAATTTAATTCTAGTTTTTATTCTAAAAATATGAGATACCAAGAAGTACAATTTTAACTGAAATTGCTCTCTTTTCTAAAGTTGCCATTACTCTGATAGGCCCAGAACTGCTTCATAGCCTTTTGGGAAATTTAGCAAAAAATCAAACTCTCGTTATCAGGACCAGTGGAGAAGGTCTTTCATAAAAGTTCACTCTGCACAATGTCTGTGATAGATGACTGTTGAAAGCAGGGAAAGATCTACTTTCTTAAAAAAATAGTGTTCTGGGATCCCCACCCTGGTGCTGGTGACACCCCTCCACTCAGAGCACCTAACACATTCTGAGATAATTCACCAATTATCAGATATAAGTAGTTCAACTCTGTTGCTATAGCAGCCAATGTTTAATTGTAGAAGCAAGCCATTTTTAATGAAACTGTCTCATTTCAGAAGGTGGGGGAGATAGTAATCCTCACTGGCTCTTTGATCCGAATTCTGTAGCTGTTCAATAACTTGGCCTGATGGGCCACTGAAGAAAATAAGGAAGCATCCTGCCCTCATGTTCATAAACCTATGTGCTTGCCAGTGTCTGGTCTCTGCTCCAGTAATAAGACTCAAAGATGGGAGCCACCTGGACTCCATAAAGTAGAGAGAAGAGTTTGAATCCACTGCTCTGGCCAATGATTAGATTTAATCATCTTGTCTCCTCTACTAAAATATATCTTACCTGAGGGCAGCCATGTCCCATTTATTATTTTCCACTATATAAATGTTGGTTGAATAAACGATTGATGAAATAAAGGAAGGAAAGATATTTTTCCATTATGTAATAATGGAGGTTCACTTTAGATCTGAAGTCAAACTTTCCTCAAATCCACTTTGTTAATATCCTGACATGATTTCAGTGACTATGAGTTAAAATCCGAGCACTTGGAATTGGGAAGTGCACATTAGATTGTGAAATGCGGACTGAGGAGTGGTTTTCTCCATGGCACAATATCATCAGACTCTATACCTAGCGGTTGAATGGCATGGAAGGAAGAAGCAAGAAGAGGAAGAAAGAAGAAAATAAGAAGAAACAATATTTATATAGCACATCCTATCTAATAAAAGAGTAATATGCCAATTGACTGTCACTCAAACACACAAGATGGCTGCCCCCATGTGGACACAAGAGAGCCACCACAAGATGGCCTACAGGGGACGGCAGTTGGGAGTGATCATGCCTGAAAGGGAGGTCAGTTGCGGGTTATCAGGCCAGCAGGAGAGGGCAGTTGGGGGCGATCAGACCTTCAGAGGAGGGAAGTTGGGGGCAACCAGGCTAGCAGGGGAGCAGTGAGGCATCAATCAGGCTGGCAGGGGAGTGGTTAAGGGGTGATCAGGCTGGCAGGCAGAAACAGTTAGGGGCAATCAGGAAGGTAGTCAGGCAAGCAGTTGGGAGCCAGCAGTCCTGGGTTGTGAGAGGGATGTCCAACTGTCCGTTTAAGCCCGATCCCAGGGCCTAAATGGGCAGTTAGACATCCCTCAAAGGCTTGAGGGGTCCCAGACTGGAGAGGGTGCAGGCTGGGATGAGGTATACCATAAATTTCATGCACTGGGCCTCTAGTAATTTATAAAGAGCTTTCACATCTATCATATATTTAAGAATAATAAAAATAGCCGAAACCGGTTTGGCTCAGTGGTAGAGCGTCGGTCTGCGGACTGAAGGGTCCCGGGTTCGATTCCGGTCAAGGGCATGTACCTTGGTTGCGGGCACATCCCCAGTGGGGGGTGTGCAAGAGGCAGCTGGTTGATGTTTCTCTCTCATTGACGTTTCTAGCTCTCTATCCCTCTCTTCTCCTCTCGGTAAAAAATCAATAAAAATATATTTAAAAAAAAAAAAAGAAGAATAAAAATATATAGGAGTGTGATGATTTCCCAGAAATTGGAGAATAAATTCATGTATTTATTAAATTTGCTAAACTTCCTTCCTAATACAGAGAAAGCTTCCCTTAAGAGAACTGCATGCAGTAAAGGCCTGCTTTTAGGACAAGGACCTAGTGAAGATGGGCTGTCTAACCAGGGCCATCCTGCAGGCATGGGGAGAGCAGGAGTTACTAACTCCCTGGTGAGCCAAGGATATACAGGCAGTTGTTAATGCCAAGGACATGAGAGTGGGGCACAGTGAAGAGAGGAAAGTCCACATTTCTACTAGGAATGGAAGGTAGCTAACAGCTGAGCCAAATATCACTTTTATTGCCAACCCATCCCTGCCTTCTGCCCTGGCTTAAGTGCAAATAGTGAAGCAGAAACATCCCCCCCACCCCCCCGCAAAAAAAAAAAAAAAAAAGTAGAAAAACCACCCAAGATGATAGACATAATCCACTCCTGAACCATCAGGCATCTTCACAAATGCCCCAGAAAACTGTCATAGACCACTCCAATACCAACTACTATATGGCTTTAAATAAACTTTTCAGACCATTTTTTCTATATTCCATAATAAAAGTAATGAGACATCAACTATCCACTCCATCTCCTTGCCTCCTCCTAAACACACACACACACACACACACACACACACACATACACACGCACGCGCGCAGTCAAAGCTCAACTGTGTGAGCCTCTGTGCAAATCCAGACAGCTCTCCTTCCCTGTCCCACACAATGGAATGCACGCTATGAGGCAGCAAAATGCACCAAATGCCACAGCCTCTGGGGATCAGCATTTAAGGAACTTGGTTGGCATTTCTGTAATAGGAACCATCAATAGTACATTCTGGTTCAAAGGCACTTAGGGCTGGAATAGAGGAAACAATTTAGGGCACTTTTCCCCACCCCTTTTCAGAAATACTTTCTGTGGGAAAGAAGGAGGTGGGGCAAGAGAAAGAGAAGCAAAGAAAGAGGGGAAAACTGAGAAACAAGCCTTTGATATGGCGACTCTGCCTAAGGGAAAACACTCCATTAAGCTCATTTAAATATAAAACTAACAGAAAACTTACAAATGTTCCTAAAATAATATTTTTTCATTTACTCTACATTATTAAATAGAAAAATTATTCCAAATGGAATTCTTATCCAAAGACATAAAATAATGTAATTATTTTCCTGCTGAGAAACATGATACTGTTTATCTCAAAACAATATAAATAACTGTTACCTGAAATAACTATGAGTTCAGACACAAATCCTCAGAGTAAAGGCACAACTATAGTTACACAGTTCAGTGGAATAATTCAAATGAACAAAAAGCACAATTTGTATTCATTTCCCTCATTTTCAAAGGCTCTAAGGAATTATTTTAATTTACCAAGTTTTTTAAAACTATATGCAGCATGGATATTTTATATATTACAATTTATTTGATGAGAAATACATTATGTATATTTTTTAAAGTATCAGCTGTCACTAAAAGAGAAAATAGTGTTTACCCTATTCCCTGCAAGAAAGCCCCCAGTTCCCTGCAAGAAAGCTCTCTAAACCAGTTAGAACTTCTTAGTTCCTTAAAAGCCAGTGAAAGGAAGCTACCGTATTTTTCGGACCATAAGACGCTCCGGACCATAAGACGCACCAGTTTTTAGAGAAGGGAAATGAAGAAAAAAAGATTCTGAAACAAATAGTGTCCTAAAATATTTTATGTGCAGTCATAAACACATGTAATCAACCCTGTAAAGTAAACAGCAGCATTTAGAACCATTTTAGAGCCGGGCAAGCATACAGAGACCACACAGAGCCGGGCAAGTAAAAAAACTTTTTTTTTAAAGTATATGTGTAGGCTATATTTGGACCATAAGACGCAGGGACTTTTCCCCCCCACTTCTGGGGGGAAAAAAGTGTGTCTTATGGTCCGAAAAATACGGTACTCATCATGTATCTGGCTTCATGGGAGTCATAAAGCAAAGTCTGAAGAATTAGAACAATAAGTGAAGCTTTCCTCCCCAAAATGTAGCCAGCAAAATTTATGAGACCAGAAAACATGTGCTGCATTAGTTTAGCAGCTCGGAAGGAAGACTTCTGCTCTTGCATAAGCCAAGCCACAGAAGCAGGGGAAACAAGGGTTCCTTCAGGAATTCTTCTTATTCAGTTTTTGAGATACAGCCCTGAGCCTGACCTAGAGAGAATACACAGCAGCAGTCTGTTGACTGATCGAATAAATACATGAATGATCAATGCACAGGCAGCTTTGTAGACCACTCTACTAGAGTCCAGAAGCAAACCATTTCCCTTGCTCATTCTCCCTCAATCTTCCCTCTCTGTCATGCTCCACAGCAGATCAAATATGGTTGCAGATTCTTTGTCATTCCTCCACAGAACATCCTCTGCTACCTGCTCTAATCCGTGACTGCTGGCAGACGTGACTCTGAGTTCCAGAGTCAGGGCCTTAAGACACTGGCCAGTTCTATTTCCTGTTTTTTAAAACCTTCTCTTGGGGAGACCCAAGCTGCTATGTAATATGTGCCATTACTCTGAGATAGCCCTATTAGGGATGCCTTAGAGATGCTCCAGGCTTTACTCCTAGCTAAGCACACTTCTAGCAATCCTGATTGTGGTGCCACACATTTGAGTGATGCCATCTGGGACCCTCCAGACTAGCCTGCCCACTAGCTGAACACCACTCAGTGACCTCAGTCAACATCACAAAGAGCAAAAGAGAAGTCCAGTTGAAGCCCTGCCTAAATTCTAGACCCAAGATGTGTGTAATATCATAAAATGGCTACTGTTAGTAGTCATTAAATTTGGAATAACATGTTACACAAAAATAGATAATTGGAACATATTCCTTCTCTCCTTCTAAAGCTAGCAGAAGCAGAAGGCAGCCATGTTAGTGTAGCTAGTCCTGCTCTCGAGTGGCTCTGCAGATAGTGCAGGCAGAGGCTGGGACAAGAAATTCATTCTATTTGAGAGGTCTGGAGCAAGACATTGGGCCTCTAATGCTTCTAGAGGAAGATTTACCCTAATGGCTAGCAGCTACCTAGCCAACAGCTTTGGCAACAAATGCCACAAAGCACCACCAGGCACCTTGAAGACCATACCTGCCTCATGAGCTCCTCTTGACGCATTCGAATCCTCTCTCTCTCCATCTGGATCCTCTGAAGCCGGAGTTTCTGCTGCTGCTGTTGCTGAGTGGTCAATGCATTGGGCATACTCAGGAGCCCTGCTGTTGGGTTCTGAGTAGGGTGGTTCTGCTGGCTCAGGGTACTGGATGCCATTTGCTGCTGGTGCTGGTGACTCATCACTGTGGAAGGAACATAGGAGATTAATGACAAGGGTCCACAATACCTTATCAAAAGGAAACCATTACAATGTTTGTTACTCAAGAATCTTCTAAAAACTGCTGAGAAACTTGATGAGACCTTCAAGGACATTAATGAGAATGCAAAAAAAAAAAAAAAAAAAAAAAAAAAAAAAAAGGAAAAGGACCAGTCAGAAATTAAGAATACAATGTCTGAAATAAAGAATTTACAGAAACTCAACTGTAGATTAATGTACCCCAAGAATCAAACCAAAGATCTGAAATACAAGGAAACAAAAAATACCCAACCAGAAAAATAAAAAATAAAAAAGGATCCAAAAATATAAATATAGTGTAAGGAGCCTCTGGGACAACTTTAAGCATACCAACATCTGAATTTTTGGGGTGCCAGAAGAAGAGAAAGAGTAAAATATTGAAAACCTATTAGAAGAAATAATGACAGAAAACTTTCCTTACCTGGTGAAAGAAATAGACTTACAAGTTCAGGAAGCACACAGAACCCCAAACAAGAGGAATCCAAAGAGAACCACACCAAGCTACATCATAATTAAAATGCCAAGGGCAAAAGACAAGAGAGAATCTTGAAAGCAGCAAGAGAAAAACAGTTAGTTACCTACAAGGGAGTACACATACAAATGTCAGCTGATTTCTCAACAGAAATATGAAGGCCAGAAGGGAGTAGCAAGAAATATTTAAAGTGATGAAAAGCAAGAACCTACAACCAAGATTGCTCTACCCAGCAAAGCTATCATTCAGAATTGAAAGTCAGACAAAGAGCTTCACAGACAAGAAAAAGCTAAAGGAGTTAATCACCACCAAACCAGGATGACATAAAATTCTGAAAGATATTCTTTAAGAAGAGGAAGAAGAAGAGAAAAGTAAAGATAAAAATTGTGAACAACAAAAAGACATCAAATACATACGTACCAACAAGTGAATCTAAACATCAAGTGAATAACAAGTCTGAAGAACAGAATGGACTGGTGAATATAATGGAATCAGGGACATAGAAATGGAATGGACTAACAATTCTCAGGAGGAAGGAGGTGTGAGGGGTGTGGGAAGAGATTGGACAAAAGTCTTACACCTATGGATGAAGACAGTAGTGGAGGGTAAGAGCATGGGGTAGGGTGGGGAATCAGGTGGAGAGGAGTTATGGGGGGGAAAGAGGAACACCTGTAATAATCTGAACAATAAAGTTTTATTTAAAAATAAAGAAAATTTTAAAAAATCTTATTTCATGCTCTACCTATGTCTAGAATACATTTAAGCCTTACACAGAACATAGTGGTAACAAGTAAATTCTACAAAGATTAGTTAGCACTACATATGGGATCATTTCACCAGGACACCTGGGTGTGGGTGCACTTCCTCAGAATACCCGCGTGTGAATGGTAGAGCTGCAGAAGCTGTAAGCATGTGCTTGCTGGATATGCAGCAATACCTACGGTGAAGGAGAACGCATTGCATATGTAAACAAAATGCCTGGGTCAGAGACCTGTACACAGGCAGGACCCCATAAGTGCTTTGTCAAAAAAGGGTGCCCCAAAGAAGTGTGAGCAGGAACAAGTAACTGATTGAGGAAAAGTATTTCAGTTTTTGCAAAGAGAAAAATTAGTGATAAAAATTTACATAAAAATTTTAATCACGCTTGTGATTGGATAAAGGCATTAGAAGTGTTTTAAGTTTTTTAAGGATTTTTCGTTTATCTGCATTTACTAACATTTTTAATTTTAGAATGACATACTTCACTTTAGAATACAACTGAAAAATCCTTTAATAAATTATATCATTCTCACAAAAAATGCATTTTGAAAGGTGCTAGTTTTTTTCGAAACAGTTTACCAGTCAAATTTGCTTAACTTCTGCCTGGGTGATATAGTATAATAATGAAAACCATGCTTTTCAGTCTATTTGTTCCTAGGTCAGGGCCAAAGACAACAACTTCACACAGAGAGAGAATTTGTTTCTTTAAGGAACAATTAATTTCATGGCAGGAACTTCCTTCAGCTGGGGGGAGAGGGCATTAAAAAAAAAAAAATGTATTGATACACTCAAATCTTCATTGTGTTCCCCACCCCTACCCCACTGTGTATCAGGCAATGGGTTTGTAGTTAGAATAGATAGCTCTTGCCCTCACAAGAACTAATAGGCTGTTGGAAAAAATGTGGAAATAAATGAGGTGGGTTTTATGTGTGGCTGTGGAACACTAGAATGATAGGCTTTGTAAGGAACCTCAGAGATCATCTAACAGAGGTCCTCAAACTTTTTAAAGTGGGGGCCAGATCACGGTCCCTCAGAGAGCTGGAGGGCCGGACTATATGAACTACTAATTCCTACTGTAACACCTCGGCTGCGCTCACTGCCCAAAAAACCTGGCGGGCCGGATCAGACTCCTCTGCGGGCCGCATGTGGCCCGCGGGCCGTAGTTTGAAGACGCCTGACCCATCCCTTCATTTTATGGCAGAGAAGAGGAAACCCAGAGAGGTGAAAGGATGTGCTCTGGTTGGCACAAGAACTATTTTCAAAGTTGCCTCCTGAGACCTAGTCCACCTGTTCTTTCAACTGTCCTTGGCTGCCCTCTGCCTCACCTTAGACTGAAGAACAGGAACAAATGCTCAAACTTCAAGCAACCCGCTAAACATCGGTTGCCTTTGACAGCAAGTCATCAAAAATTGTCCAGGTTACAAACAGAAGGTTTCAAGGAGGGTTTAGCTAGATTGATAATTCTCTGCTCAATCATGAAATACTTCAGGGACAGGAATAGTCTGTCCAGAGTTCAGCTTTCTCTCCCAGAATCAAGCCTACCACAAAAAAAACTCTCACCCTCAGGCACCATCCCAGCACACAGGAGGCTCGGAAAATGAAGTGATAAGGGAGTGAAAGCACCTGGGCATTTCTTATGTTCTTAGCTTGAGAAGAGAAAAAGAGGCGTGGCTGGTGGCAAAATAACTGAGTGTTTTATTTGCATAGCTTGCTAGAGCATAATTACAGTCTCCATTTAAAGGACTGAGGAGGAGTCCAGGGACTGTGCACAAGGGAAAACATGTTCTTCAATACTTTTTCAAGTAAGACAATGTCCAGCTACCAGGAAGGGTTCAGTTCATTAGACCTCTTTCAAGGCAAGGGATGGTGATCATTTCTAAGGATAGTCGTTTCTGAACCTCCTGAAAAAAGGTGCTCCTATTTTTCTGAGATAACTAACAAAACGAATGCCCAATTGTGTCTATAAGAGAAATGTGTAAAGTGAATATTTCTAATATCAGAAACATCAGGTTAGGAAAAAGAGGCTTGTAAAAGTTTTTGTTGGTAGTTCAGAGGTTAACTGTTAATTTTTATAACTCAGATACTTTGAATGTTTTTTAAAAATGACTCAGTTCTGGTAAGTTATTGATATTTCAAATAAATGGGAGCAGAACTATCTTCGGGGGCCTGAGAAGACTCCTGCCAGTATAGAAAATCCTGCCCCAGTTACTCAGTGGACTCTCACTCATCTCCAAACAGCACGCAGACACTGCTCGGCACACTTCATCGATGTCTGCATCCTTATCTGGGGGTGAAAGACTTGGAGACAGCTCTTCCAAAGCCACACCCTTGCTGGTTCTAAAGCACCAGCCACACAGAGCCATCCTAGAGAGGAAAGGTGGGTATGCTGCCTTCTTTCACTTAATTCAGATTTGATCATTCAGACTAGACATCTTCAGTTATTAACTGTAGAAACTAAAAAAGAGCATAACTTAGACTAGGGGTGTCGAACTCAATCAGAGAAGGGGCCAAAATCTAAAATCCAGCCTAAATTGCGGGCCAAATGGTTTACTGAACAGTCATAAACTGTCATTGTGATGGAAACGCAGCGGAGTGCAGTGATGACAGCTCGGTGCAGGCCACATTGCAAGGCCTGGCGGGACGGATTTGGCCCACGGGCCTTGTGTTTGACACATGTGACTTAGACAATGACTTGGTTTTCAAAGTGTGGTACATACAAAACCCATCAAGTCTGTATGAGAATATTCACTACCGTGCAGTCTATAACAGCAAAAGGCTAAAACCTGTCCACAATGGGAGACTGGGAGCCTCGATGAGAGGAGTTGTGTGTGCACTACTGCAGATAATGAGGGAGCTCCTTTCATGGAACAATCTCTAAGAAACATTGTTCAGAGAGGGAAAATTCAAGGGGCAGAACTATTTGCATGAGTTCAACCTATCTATAGTTAGAAAAGGGAAATTTGTGTACACATACAGCAGATCTCTTGAAGGACACAGGAAAACTAGCAATAGTGGTGACACTGGAGAGGAAGCTGGGAGTTGGGGGTAGGAGGAGATCTTCCTTTTCCTCTTCTGTACTGTTTGAAGTTTCTCTATGTGCATTTATTACTTACGTAAAACATAAACAAAATATGAAAGTTAAGAAAATATAAAATAAAACATGGTCATGTATAGATCAAACTCAGTATTTTTCTGGTGGAAAGGTAGCCTCGAATTTATTTGAAAAGTAACAAATAAGGCTTAGAACACAGTCAAGGTCATCAAAACTGAGTGCCCACCCATGTGACTCCTCCTCGTGAACATGATGAAACCAATACTCAGAGAGCGGGCGAGTTAGTCAAGGCCTTAAAAGGGGCGGGGACCTAGAAACCAGGTGTCCTAACTCAATCTAGGTGTTTACAATTCCACCTGCCACTCTGTTCCCTGGAGCTATTCCACTTTAAACTGTCACTGAGCCTTCTCTGAGACTGGAGCTTGTGGGTGGCAGTTGAGGTTCTTCAAAATGCTGCTTTTGTTAGCCACTCAGAGACAGTGTGGTAGAGGAGGCCAAGACAGAAAGACAGAGGGGCCCTCAGAGGCATGGGAAGGCGAAACACCTAAATTTGTGATGAACAAAATACAACTTGAAATATTCCAGAACATTTTAGGGGGCGGGGGAAAGAGCCCAGCTTTTTGTGTGTGTGTGTGTGTGTGTTTTGTTGGTTTTTTTTGTTGTTGTTGTTTTGTGTTGTTTTTTTTTTTTAAGGGAGATGGGGGAGAATCCCAAACACAGTGCCTGAAGCCAAACCAGTTAAGGGCAGACTGCCATTAAATGCCTCAAAAAGGCTAAAGACTGCATCAGTTCTAGACTTTGCCAGTCCTCACACAAAGGAATAACCCAAACAAGATTTCTCCATCGAAGCAGGAATGAACAAAATCTAAAGCAGACAGTGTTTTTTCCTCTTCCAAAATAGTCAGAATTTAAATTTAAATCTACATTGCTTTTTCTCATTGTTTTCATCTTCTTTTGTTTTCTTCCCTTTTTCCTTCAATACTTGGCTTTTTGTTCTGTGCTTGGAACTCAATAACCATACTTTGCAGATATATGAGCAAACATTTCTCTATTATTACTCAACGAAATGAAATACCAAGAAACAGCAACTTCATAGCATCTGAGACAGGAATACCCCTTTGACTGAATGACTATTTCCTTAGTGAAGTTAGTAGTCAGCATGGGAATGGGTGTAGCGGGTGATGGGGTGACATGTTGGCATGACCCTCTGGTTAGTGTTGTTTGGGACAAGGTGCACTGTGTACCCTCTGACCTGTTCTAACAACACACTTGGTCACTTCATCTAGAAGCCCCAAGAGTAGGCTAAAGGTCAGGAAAGTCCCTGAGCTCAGTTCTAAGCCTGCACATCATCTGCTGTTTAAGTAGCAGACAAGGAAAAGGTACAGGTTTCATTCCTGGACTTTTGTCTTTTGCTGTCCCAGGAAACAGAGCACAACAGCTCATAGTGAAAGTGCTTTGGCAGTGCCTGCAAGCCAGGACTGCAGACAACAAGAGAGGCCAATGCAGCAGAGGCTGCCCAGCCTTCTGGGATGTCTGACAAGTGTCCTTTTGGCCTTGGAGAGTCTCAGTGGCCTGCTTTTGTATGTCCTCAGTGTACACGTATGTGAGTGCACACACCCATCCACCACCACCACCACACACACACCACTAGTACCACCACCACCACCAGCACACACGCATGCACATTTGCGCTCACAGACAGACAGACAGACACACACACACACAACAACAACAACAACAACAACAACAACAACAAAGACACACAGAGAAAATTGAGAAATACAAAAGTTAGGCTCAAGTACAAAACCAACCCATCACAGGTCTGCATGGGGTTGGCCTGAATAGATTATGGAAAAGACAACCAATGTGCCAATGGCTAGAAGCCATACCTAAGCGCTAGAAAGACAAAAATTATTTTCTTCAAGTCCTTCTCCAATTGACATGGGAGTCTGGGGAAGGCATAGGAATACCTGTAGTTTAGTTACACATCTCTCATCTCATTCTCAGCCCCCTTTTTCCTTTTGACAACAAACTTCTTAGTTGAGGTATCTCTACAATTGGCACTTTCAGTTGAACCTTTAAACTATGTGGTTTAGTCAATATGCCAGAGGCACAATTCCATTCAAGTGAGTAAGCCTCTCCAAGTACTCCATGACCTTTCCACTCACAGAACCCATTCCTGAACTATAATTCTTTCAAGAGTGAGTAAAGTTTCACATGTTGCTGACTTTGGTTCATTAGTTTAATTAAAAATATATATTCATGAATCCACACTCATATAAACAAATAATTAAATGGAAAACACTATGGAGTTTCCTCAAAAAATTAAATATGGATCTGCCTTCTCACCCAGTGATCCCAATTCTAGGAATATATCCTAAGAAACCAGAAGCACCAATTATACAGAATGTATGCACCTCTATGTTCACAGCAGCACAATTTACAATAATAAGATCTGGAAACAGCCCAAGTGCCCATCAGCAAATGAGTAGATAAAAAAGCTGTTGTACATTTATACCATGGAATATTATGTATTAATAAAAAAATAAAAAATAAATAAAAAGAATCTCTTACCCTTTGAGACAGCATGGAGGGACCTAGAGAGTTTCATGCTAAGTGAAACAAGTCAGAGAAAGGAAAGTATCACATGATTGCACTCATATGTGGAATGTAAGTAACAAAATAAACTGATAAACGGAATGGACCCAGCGACACAGGAGCACAGAACAGAGTGTAGAATCTCAGCAGTAAGGTTGGGAGGATGGGTGGGTGGGAGGTAATCAACCAAAGACCTTGTATGAATATTTGCATAACCCATGGACACAGACAATAGGGTGTTGAAGGCCTGGGATGAGGGGGGTGGAGCGCGCAGGCAGGCTGGAGGAGGTCATTGAGAGGAAGGAGAAGGGGACATATATAATACTTTCAACAATAAATAATTATTAAAAAAAAACAAACAAATAATTAAATAAATAAGTGGGCAGAGGAGAGATAAGTCAGACTGAAGAATTCAAAACAATTTCATATATACGTGAAAATGGTGGAAGTCTAGCTCCCATTCCTTTAGCACATGTGTCAAACACAAGGCCCGCGGGCCAAATCCGTCCCGCCAGGCCTTGCAATGTGGCCCACACCGTGCTGTCATCACTGCACTCCGCTGCGTTTCCATCACAATGACAGTTTATGACTGTTCAGTAAACCATTCGGCCCGCGATTTAGGCTGGATTTTAGATTTTGGCCCCTTCTCTGATTGAGTTCGACACCCCTACTTTAGTGTGTACTGTGCATAGTGACTGCCTCCCAAAAAGTACAGAATTGAATGAGTAGGGGAACAGTAATTCTACAGGAAAGAAATCTTGTATATGAGCCAAATGATCAAGGCCAACACTAACCGTAATAGTATAACCCTCCCTAATATGTTATGAAAAAGGTACGTTACTTCTGCAATCTTTCTCTGCAAAACCCATAATTCCAGTCTAATAACAGAAAACCATCCAAAAAATCCAATAGAGAGGAATTATACAAAATTCCTAAGCAGGAAAACTCACAGGAGAGAACCCTAATACCTGAGGACCAAAGGTAGAGACCATATAGAGACTGGTAGGATGGGCGAAGATGCAAAAGGGCTGGGTGGCCCCCACAGACAGCAACTGAAGTCCCAGAGAGAGATCTCAGCTATGGTGGGGAGGCACTAAGAACTCTAAGATCTAATCCCCAAGTTGTGCTCCCCAGCAGAGAGCAGTAAATCTGAGGAGGGCATCCACAACAAATCTAGCTATGAAAACCAGTGGGGTGCTGTCTGCCAGGGAGTGGCAGCTGAAAGTTCTGGAACCCTCTTGAAGGGCTAATACACAAAAATTCCCTGTAGAGCTAACCACTTTGTGCTCTGGCAGAGGGAGGGTGAAGTGGACTGGAGCTGTGAGAGCAGAACCCAAAACTGGGGTCTGGGGGGGCGGGGTGTGTGTGTGTGTCTGTGTGTGTGTGTCTGTGTGTGTGTGTGTGTGTGTGTGTGTGTGTGTGTAATAGAGCTCAGAAGGCAGACACACCATTCCACCTCTCCCAGCAGAGGACATCTTTCCCACATAGACATTTGCCTTGCCTGGGGGAAAAGACAGTTGATATACCTTATTGAAAAACACCTTGCCCTGAGGTCATTAAGAAATTACAATTAATAGCCTCCATGCAGAAATAACTAACCTACCCTATTGAAAAAAACTCTTGCTACACCTGAGGATGATTGCCTCTGAGCAATTCAAGTCAGAGTCCTATTAGTCTGTAGACATAGGGGATCTCTGGAGGCTTTGAGTTTTTGCCTGATCCAATTAGCCAGAAACTGACTTTAACTCTGTCTTGCACTAAGATTGAGAGGTATAGAATATCTACCTAAAACAGTCACAAACCCAGACAACCAAAATGAGGAGACAAAGGGAAAAAAAAAAAAAAAACCAAAAGAAAGAACTAGAGAATTCTTCAGAAGAAGAGGTAATGAAGCAGAGATTAAAAAACTTATCTGAAAGAGTTCAGAGTAATCATGGTAAAAATGCTCAACAGTATGAAAAAATATATAGTAACAAAAAACATATGAAAAAAGAACAGTCTGAGATAAAGAATGACATACACAAATAAAGAACACGTGGGAAGGAATACACAGCAGATTAAGGGAAGCTGAAGATCTAATCAGTGAATTAGAAGACAGAATTGAAAATAGCACTCAATTAGAGAACCAAAAAGAAAAAACAATTAAAAAACAGGAGGGAGCTGTAGGAAAACGTGAAATGTAAAAATATTAGAATAGCAGATGTACCAGAAGAAGCAGAAAGGGAGAAAGGAATAGAGAAGGTGTTTGAAGAAATAGTGGCAGAAAATTTCCCTAACCTGGAAAAGGAAAAAGTCACACAAGTTCAGGAGGCACAGAGAACTCGAAATAAGAACTCCCACAGACCCACATCCAGATACATCATAATTAAAATGCCAAAAATTAAAGACTAAAGACAAAGAAAGAATTTTAAAGGCAGCAAGAGAAAAGAAAACTACGGTATTACCTACAAAGGAACTCCCATAAGGCTGACACCTGTTTTCTCATCAGAAATCCTACAGGCCAAAGGAAATGGCATGAAGTACTCAAGGCGATGGAAAGCAAGGATCTGAGTCCAAGATTACCATATCCAGCAAGGCTATCATTCAAAATAGATGGTCAAATAAAGAGTTTCTCAGGCAAAAAGAAGCTAAAGGAATTCATCACCACCAAGCCAGCAATACAATAAATGCTAAAGGAATTGCTGTAAAGGATTGCTGGAAGAAATAAAAAGAAAGACCTAGTCATACAGAATCAAAATGGCTATAAATAAGTACCTCTCAATAATAACCTTTAATGTAAATGGATTAAATGCTCGAATCAAAAGCTGAATGGATACAAAAACATGACCCAACTCACAAATACCAATCAGAAGGGATATATGCACCTCTATATTCATAACAGCACAATTTACCACAGCTAAGATGGGGAAACAGCTTAAGTGCCCATCAGCAGATAAGTGAATTAAAAAACTGTGGTACATCTACACAATGGAACACTAAGTTGCTGTAAAAAAGAAGGGACACTTACCATTTACAACAGCATGGATAGACCTGGAAAGCATCATACTAAGTGAAATAAGCCAGTTGGAGAAAGATAAATATCACATGATTAAAGATAAATATAATGAACAACATAAACTGATGAACAAAAATTGAGCCAGAGGAAAATAAAATATTTAATATAATAGAATCTGTTATTTGCAGATTTTTGGTATTTCCTATGACTTTTGTGATACTATACTTAAATTCCTTTTTTTCTTGAAATATTAATGTTTCTTTTTTAAATACATTTTATTGATTTTTTACAGAGAGGAAGAGAGAGGGATAGAGAATTAGAAACATCTATGTGAGAGAATCAGCTGCCTCTTGCACAACCCCTACTGGGGATGTGCCCAAAACCAAGGTACATGCTCTATGACTGGAATCGAAACTGGGATCTTTCAGTCCGTAGGCTGATGCTCTATCCACTGAGCCAAACTGGTTTCGGCTGAAATATTAATGTTTCTTGCATGTAAGAGGAATGCAAGAATCAAGTCAAAGATTTGGAATACAAAAAGGCAAAGGACACTCCTCTGGAGAAGCAAGAAGAGAAGAGAATCCAGAAAATTGAAGGTAGTGTAAAGAGCCTCTGGGACAACTTCATGCATACCTACATCATAATTATGGGGGTGCCAGAAGAAGAGAGAGTGCAAGATACTGAAAACCTATTTGAAAAAATGTCAGAAAACTTCCTCCACATGGTGAAACAGATAGACTTACAAGTCCAGGAAGCACACAGAACCCCAAACAAAAGGAATCCAAAGAGGTCCACACCAAGACACATCATAATTAAAACGCCAAGGGCAAAAGACAAAGAGAGAACCTTACCAGCAGCAAGAGAAAAACAGTTAGTTACCTATAAAGGAGCATCCACATGATTATCAGCTGATTTCTCAACAGAAACTATGCAGGCCAGAAGGGAGTGGCAAGAAATACTCAAAGTGATGAATAGCAACAACCTACAACCAAAATTACTCTACCCAGCAAAGTTATCATTCAGAATTGAAGGGCAGATAAAGAGCTTCACAGACAAGAAAAAGCCAAAGGAGTTTATCACCACTAAACCAGTATTATATGAAATGCTAAAAGGTATTCTTTAAGAGGAAGAAGAAGAAAAAAGTAAAGATAAAAATTATGTTCAACAAATACATATATATCAACAAGTGAATCTAAAAATCAAGTGAATTAAAAATCTGAGGAACAGAATAAACTGGTGAATATAATAGAATCAGGGGCAAAAAAAGGGAGTGAATTTATAATTATCAGGGAGAAAGTGGTGTGGGAGTGCAGGAAGAGACTGGATTAAAATTGTACACCTATGGATGAGGACAATTGGGGGCGGGTAAGGGCAGACGGTGGGGTGGGAACCAGGTGGAAAGGAGCTATGGGGGGAAAAGTAGAAACAATTGTAATAATCTGAGCAATGAAGATTTATTAAATTTTTAAAAAAAGAATTTAAAAAATTAAAAATAAAAATAAAAAAATTCCTAAGCAGTACTCCTCAAAACTATGAAGGCCATCAAAAACAAAGTCTAACAAATTACCACAACCACAAACAGCGTAAGAAAACATGCCAACACAAAGTAATAATTTGGTATTCTGTAACAAAACCTGGAACAGAAAGTAAGGAAATCTGAATAAAATATGGATTTTGTTAAAAAGTAATGAATCATAAAATGTATTATACATGTACATTAACAACAGAATATTATTCAACCATAAAAGAAATGAATCCTGTCCTAGCTGTGTAACTCAGTTGGTTAGAGCATCATCCAGATACACCAAGGTTGCAGGTTCTATCCCCATTCAGGGCACATACAAGAATAAACCATTGAACCCTGGCTGGTTTGACTCAGTGGATAGAGCATCAGCCTGAGAACTGAAGGGTTGTGGGCTCAATTCTGGACACGGGCATGTACCTTGGTTACAGGCTTGATCCCCTGCGTCAGTCGATGCATGTGCAAGAGGCAACCAATCAATGTGTCTCTTTCATATCAATGTTTCTCTCTCTGTCTCTCCTCCTCCCTCCCACTCTTTCTACAAATCAATGGAAAAATATCCTCAGGTGAAGACTGACCCACCAAAAAATATATTAATCAATGAATGTATAAATACATGGATAAACAAATTGATGTGTCTCTCTTTCTCTCTCTTCTTTCCCCCAACTCTAAAATCAATCAATAAATAAACCCCGCTCAGCACAGCCAGTGGTGAACTTAAGGAGGGGTGGTGAAGGATTAAAGAAAAGAGACAACAGAATATAGCTGGGGCCAGGTGGGACACTGTTCTTGGATGGAAAAACAGTAACACAACCTGGAAGCCAAGTCTTTATTTTATAGTCAGATCCCACAAAGCAAAGCAATGGCATGGTCAAAATATTTACAATGTTCTCATCAGTTTCTAATCCACTTGATTACATACACCGGAGAACTCTATCAAGCTTTGTTTTGCACCTCTCAGCCTACATCATTCAGCCACCTTGGACCATAGGTTCAAGCTTACAACCATAGCCTTTGGCTATAATTGTGTTTGGTGGGCTTTGCTGGGACCTGCACATGGCTTTGCCAAAAGAACCGTGCCCTCTCATTAGTCTGAGGCTTGAATCTGTCCAAACACTGTAGCCGTTCTCCACAAATAAATAATAATTTTTAAAAATAAAATCATGCGCCGGGACCAGTTTGGCTCAGTGGATAGAGCGTCGGCCTGAGGACTGAAAGGTCCCAGGTTCGATTCTGGTCAAGGGCATGTACCTTGGTTGCGGGCACATCCCCAGTGGGAGGTGTGCAGGAAATGGCTGATTGATGATTCTCTCTCATCGATGTTTCTAACTCTCTATCCCTCACCTTTCCTCTCGGTAAAAAAAATCAATAAAATACATTTTTTTAAAAAATAAATAAAAATAAAATAAAATCATGCCATTTGTAACACTATGGATAGTCCTTGAGGGTATTATGTAAGTGAAATAAGTCAGACTGAGAAAAATAAATACTGTATTATTTCACTAATATGTGGAATCTTAAAAACATGCACACAAACAAACTCACAGAAACAGGGGACAGGCTGTCAGAGTGAGGGAGGGGAGGAGGTAAGGAAGGTAAAGAGGTAGAAACTTCCATTTATAAAATAAATAAGTCCTGGGGGTGTAATGTATGGCATGATGACATATTAATAATACTATACTATATACTTTAAATTTGGTATCTTAAAACTTCTCATCACAAGAAAAAAAATTGTAACATATGTGGTGATGATGTTAACTACAATTATTGTAGTGATCATTTCATAAAATATACAAATGTGGAACCATTATGTTATACAACTGAAACTAATTACCCTGTTTCCCAGAACATAAAACAGTGTCTTATATTAATTTTTGCTCCCAAAGATGCACTAGGTCTTATTTTCAGGGGATGTCTTATTTTTCCATGCTCTAGGTCTTATTTTCGGAGGATGTCTTATTTTCGGGGAAACACGGGTATATACCTCAATAAAAGGTGAAATTGAAATAATAATGTATCAGTATTGGTTTATTGGTGATAACTAATGTAGTGTACTAATGTAAGATGTTAATAATATGGAAAATTGGAGGAAAGGATATATGGGAATTCTATCTTCTTAATTTTTCTGTAAATCTTAACCTATTCTTAAAAAACAGTATGTGTGTAGTAACCATGTCTTTAAAAAATATCAGGAACTGTATTGGGTGCTGCCTCTTCAATACTCACTATTAATTAGTTTTCAGAGAGTATATAAAATGGATAAATATACAAAAGGAAACATAGTCTACAGTATGTTCTATAGAAGTAAACAGATATTAAGCTTTTTTTGTGTGTTTTTTTGTTTGTTTTGTTTTTTTAATAGCTGTTTCTAGGAATGGTCAAATAAGATTGGGAAATATTTAAACAAAGTTAGAAGAGCTCATTTCACTGCAGGGTTTCTCTGAGCCTTTAATATGCTGAGGTTTCCCAAGAGGCAGATGTTAAAATGCAGCACTTCCCAAGTTTAAGACAGGTGCCACACTGAGTGTGAATGCTGGGAAATGCTGGGCCACTTCAACTTTAACAAATGTTTGGCAGTACTGAATTATGAATTGAACTGAAAATGAATTAGTATTTATTAAGCTCCTACTATATGCTAAACTCTTTAAAGTCAACTAAGCGGCTGTGTGGGTTGTGGAGCCAGAAGAAGGAGCAGGGCAGCCTGTGGGTGTTAAAATGACTTCATGGGCTTAGAATCAGACTGCTATTCAAGACAAAAACAAAACAAAACAAAACATGGGGAAACAAGAATTTTACAAAAGACTGACAGTATTTGCTGAAATTCTCCACAACAAATGTTGATTTAATTGGAAAATTTCAAAGTCGGATTAGCCTACGTATGCATTTTCACAGGTGGTAAGCAGAACCTTAATAAACTAACTTTAGTTCCATAGATTTGCAATAACTTATCTTTTCAATTTAGTCAGGGCTTTTTTTACTTGCTTCTGTAATAAAATAACATTACCTCTTCCAAATAATCCTTCTAACATCATCTCTTAGGAGTGAGAAGAAAATGCTGGCATTGTTTTTAAAACCTGGTTGCAATTTCCTCAAAAGAGGTGCAGATGCAACATAAAATCAAAAACCACTTTTTTCAAAATAAGTGAAAATATGCAATATTTAAGTGCACACCCTGGGCAATACACTTGATTTTGGATCTGGGAAACTTCCTCCTCCTAGATGAAACAGGTTTTTATTTTATTTTATTTTTTATTTTTTTAAAAAATATATTTTATTGATTTTGTACAGAGAGGAATGGAGAGAGATAGAGTTAGAAACATCGATGAGAGAGAGTCATCGATCAGCTGCCTCTTGCACACCCCCTACTGGGGATATGCCCGCAACCAAGGTACATGCCCTTGACCGGAATCGAACCCGGGACCCTTCAGTCCCCAAGCCGACGCTCTATCCATTGAGCCAAGCCGGTCTCGGCTGGAACAGGTTTTTAATTCTGTTTTATGTTTGGGCTAATAAGTGTATATAAATTGCACCAGAAACTCTATTTGAGAGGGGATTATAAGAGTTCCTAAATCCTGGACAGTGGGACTGAAAGCCTAATCATCACTTCATTCTCTCCCCATTCTATTAGTGCGAGAACTGAGGTCTGCCAGAGAGGACTGAGGGGTTTCCTGGGACACAGCACTTTCAGTGCTCAACGTGGGAGAGTCCCAGGTAAATGGATTGCTTGGTCACCCTATATCTGTGACCATCCACAGCCCCAGAACTAGCTCATGGCAGTAGAACCCAAGTTTCCTGTTTCAACCCTGATGTGTTCACTGACAGAGAAAACCGGAGCCAGCCAGGATTCTGTAGCTTCTATACAGAACCCGGCCAGGCAGCCCAGATTAGTTCTCAGAATGCCCTCCTTAGGTTACAACTAGCTAGTTGTCTTTTTGTGACCACATCATTGGATAATCAGAGGAAATATTACTCCTCCAACTGACTAACTTTTTAAGGAAATCAATCAATATTTATGACATTGTATGGCATCATGTACTAGTAAAGAGGCACTCAATTAAACCTGAAATTCAGGGAATCTTTTCTGTTGGGTCCCTGATTGAGCCAAACGCACTAAAGAGAAGCACTTTTAAGAAACAGTGAACTATTCTCTTCCTAGGATTTGAAGTAACTCTCATCTTCCTGAGGGCTGGGTTTGTGCACTTTAACAATAAGTCCAGGGAAGGAGCCAAGTTTCCCCAACTCCTCTGAACCAAGCCTAACAATATGGATCTTCCTTATGAACACAGAACAAAAATAATTTAGTGTATGTGTGCTCGGTGGGTTTGGACCTGGTACCTCTTTGGACTTGGCACTTGCTATGGCCTGGGAGAAGTCCAGACTGAGGAAGCCGATCATATGAATTTGAAGGTGGTGGGGCAGGGTGGCTCTGTAGTGCAGTGTAAGATTAAGAGGCATACACCACTTAGTAAATGAATGAAAGCCTACTGTGAACGACGGGGTTTGCCCATGAGGCAGATCAGATTCCCGTTTGTGGGGCAGCCTGTCAATGAAGGGAGGAATCTACCGAACAGGGAACCTGCTGCTTTACTCAAGAACTCAGTTCCTCCAGACTAAAAAGACATCCTTAATTAGAAAACCACCCTTAGATCAAGCAAAGTACTTATATGCATGCATATAAGCCTAACCAATGGACACAGACAACAGGGGGGTAAGAGCATGAGTGGGAGGTTGGGGGATTAAGGGGGGATGAGAACACATATGTAATACCTTAATCAATAAAGAAAATTTCTTTAAAAAAGAAAAGAAAACCGCCCTTTAGTTCCACCACCTCCTGACTACTACAGTATAGCTTTCTCTTCCTTCATTTTACCCTTCCCTATTCCTTCACTATACACACAGTAACCAGTTCCATGAAAATACCCCCTTTCTCTATTAGGGACATGCTCGTTCAGCTCTTATCTTTATGTTCCAGTAAGTCATTTTGCTCTTACTGTTTAACAAAAAAAGAATATAAAAATCCTTGCATACCTTGTTTGATAGGAAAATTTTAATGCTTTTCATTTATCATTATAAAACCAAGGACAATTTTATAACTTTTGTACATGGATGTCACAGGCAAAGCAATCTGTCTTTAAGTAGGGATAAATTACTCTGAAAGAGTAATTTTCTAGATAGTTTTCCCTTTAGTCACGCATCTTGTTGTTTAAATAAACTTCTGGTTTAAAATGAAATAATAATTACAGTAATTTAGTGCACTTCAAATCTAATTTGATAATGCCTACTAGACATTAAGTACATTTTGCCTGAATCAAGCTTCGGGGTTTATGAGTCAGAAATTGGTAGTAAAATATCAGTTTTATTTATAAGAAGATGATCACCATACACATCCAGAACAAACTAGAAAACCTTCCCTCCCCAAAAAGCAGACATAATTCTTTCCCCCTTGCGTGAAGCATTTTATCCATTACTCCCATTTTTTATAAGTGGATATTTAATAAATACTAAATTTTTTGTTGCTGCTTTCTCTTTATTCCCAGAGCATATTCCCTGCTCAGCACCCAATTCATTTTACTGTTTTATTATTAGTGGTTTACAAACCACTTCCCCCACCACACTCATTAGGGCCATGTGTTTACCCTATGTTTTTCCATCACCATAGAAGATTAGGCTGGAAGGGGCCGTAGTCCATTTAGACCAGGGATCTCAAACTTTTCTTTAACAGTAGGATCTTTCTCCAAGCCTGATACATGGCATGAAGCAGCGATGATGCTCATGTGCAGAGAGTCATTCAAAGCAGGCCTGGACCCCAGCTGGTCTGGTGGGCATGTGAGCGCTATTAGTGCTTTCGACTGTCTTCTCAGAGTGCTCTCAGTCTGGATTTCCACTCGACTTTCCCTGCTGGCTTTTCTCAATGCATATCACAAATATTAAACAGATTTTAAAAATCAGTTGACACAGCTAGGAGACTGAATACTATGTAATTTTTGCTTCTGCTCACACCGCCCTGAAACCCTGGCATAGGACCTTGGGACATAATTTAAAACCAATGATTTAGGCCAATTCACTCATTTTAGAGATGAAACTTGGAAGATTAAATGATTTATTACAAATCACAGACATAGTCTAACAAACCTCTGAAGCCAAGAGAATATGTTAGAATGCCCTGGCTGGTGTTAGCTGCCCTGTCCTGTCCACCTCAGTCAACAAAAATGTTTACTGAGTTAAATTTGGTGACAGGAAGTGCTTCCTTTTCCCTGTGTCATAAAAAAGCCTAATGCAGACTAATGTATTTAACTTATTTACTACTATAAAATGATGAAATCAACATGGACCGCATGTTATGATGGGGACTTGTTTATGTAATCTGGTTTTACAGAATAGGGTATAAGGTGTTCTTCCGTTCTTAAAACAAAAGACAAAGACAAAAAACAGATGACTTTGACAAGTTGCATTTCATGGTTCAAGAAGGTTTAAACAAGGAGAGGGGTTGCCATTAGGCAATATTCTGGCTCAGGGCCTGCAGGAAGCAATGCTATGAACAGAAAGAGGCCAAACACACACGTCCATCATTTCTGGCATATGTGGGGACCCAGCCACCAAACTTCAAAAGTGCTTCAGAGCCCAGAGTGTCTGGTGCAGCTATGGGTCTTTTCCTGGCTGTTTATGGCTTAACTCATGTGAACTGGCCAACATCAGGTGTCACGCAGCCCTGTCTGATATGAAACACATGTCTACAGAGGTAGAAAGAAAGGCCCAGCACAGGCCAACCCTGACTCAGTCACGACACAATTAAGGGGAAAAGAGCTGCCGACGCGACTCTCGCCCTTCTTGTGTCTCTCTCAGGTCCTGCCAACAATGAGCCGCTTGTTTCTCTTATTTCCCAGAAACCCTATTAGCCATCCAACAAGGTCAGCAAAAAAAGAGCAGCTTTTCACTTCAGGGTGCATTTGGTTCCAAAAATCTGTAAAGTATTAAACCAAGAAGTTGCACTATCCCAACTTCACACTGAGCCCTTTATTCCAATTCTGGGTGAGAATAGCTGTAAGGAAATTTCTCACCGGCTCAAGTGATAAGGACCAGAGTCCTAGGGCATGTGTGCATTCAGGCTGAGGGCATCAAGCTTGAAAACATTTCCAGGTGCCCCAAACTTAACAGGTGGACCTTTGGTTTTCCAGATGCCCACAGCTCTCTGGTTTTAAATTTGTAATCCAAGCTGCATTTACTTCACAGAAAACCTTGAATTTTCAGGACCAGGAAATAAATTTCCTGCTTGCTATCCTGTCTGCCCATCCTAGCAGCAATGTAGTCGACAAGCCAGTACGCCAGTGTATGGATATCTGGGCGACTCTGCTCTCTTAGGTGTAAGGATGTCAATGCCTGCATCACGGGTTTTCATGTTTCCCAGCAAATGCATTACCTAAAATGTATATTTTATTGGTGTTTAAAGGATTTAGACATCAGCTGTCATCATTGCAATATATCCAGAACAAGCTAGAAAAAAAATCTTATCTTTCTGGCACATTGATTTCTTCTGCATCCTTTTGCTACAATGAAATCGTATTTCTTCCACCTAAAGCAACACCATCTGATTTCAGGGATATCTCCAGATTTATCAGAAGCACATTAATGAAGTGAGGGCATTTAGGCAAATAATGACCCAACTTGGAAAAAAAGAGGAAATTGGGAGGCTCGCAGTACTGCTTCACAAAGTTATCTTTGTGTCTTTGAATTTAATGCCACGGCCTGGCAACAGCAGCAAAACCAAAACTGTTTTATTATCTTCAGACAATAGGTATACTTTACTCCAGCAGGAAATGGAAACTCTGATTCATGCACTTATTTTCATTAGTCAGAAGAGAGTTTACTGGAGCTTTTTATTGGTTAGCTTTCCTGAATAGTATTAAAGCTACTCCAGGTGCAACGTGTGGCAACCCAAGCTAAACATCAAAAAATGAAACCACAGCTGTTTTCCACAAGAAGCGGAGAAAAATTTGCCATTGTGGGTCACTAGTTTTTAATCTGTTTTCTTTTCATAACATGCCATTTTTGTAAACACTAATCAAAGAGCTCATGCACCAGACGCTCTAAGAGACAAAGGGCTTGAATGGTTTATGAAAGAAAACATGCAATTAGGAATCAAGGAAAAATTATCAGCTTTACATGAAGTTACAGCAAATAAAAGTAAGAGCCATTGTTCAGCTATCAAACAACAAAGATGTGATGTATTTTGCATTGGGCCAGGACCACTGTGTAGTGAAAATGAAACAAGAATTAAATTAGGGGGTGCGGGATTCTGGTAAAACGACACATCAAGTCTTGGGAATTTGTGCATATATGCATTTTGAGGGCTGAGCCCCTAGATCTATCTAATAGTGACCCCAAAAGGTTAATTGCCTTTGAAATGAAAAAGCATCAAAATATTAATAATGGTGTTTGGATGCTAGGACTATATAGGATTTTTTTCTTTTTGATGATCCTTCTATAGTTCATTTAACTATTTGCTCACCAAGTATCTGCTGAGCCCCAAATAGGTGCAAGGCACTGCTTCTAGGTGCTAGAGATACTAATGAACAAGACAGAAGGGTCCTGGCGTTTTGGAAGCTGTGGTCTAATGGGAGACAGACCATAGCAAACATAGAGTCTAATTCTAGGGCTAAGGGCTTTGAACAAACAAATGTGGAACTACTTTAGGCCTGGAAGTTAAAGGAAGACTTCTCTGAGGAGGTGATGTGTGATCTAAAATAATCTGAATAAAGTGCAGAAATCAGTGTGGGGGCCAGTCTTAGCTGAGGAATAATAAGTGCAAAGGTCCTAAGGAGGGAAGCTGCCTGACCTGTGGGCTTGGAGTAACTACAAGACAGGCTAGCCCACGTGGCTGGGGGCAAAGGGTAAGGGACCAGGGCCTGCAGGGCCTCATGGCTTAGGTGAGCACAGCAGTTGGCTCTGTTCCGGAGTACAGCAATCTCCTTTTGGCTCACTGCTCAGACTACATGGGAAACACCAGAGTATTTCATACACTATGGTAAGATAAAAAACTCTGAAGAAAATGCAGAGAAAGAGGAACTGTCTGTGAACAGTGTCCCTTCAGCCTGTGAGGTGGTTCAGGGTCCTCTTTCAGGAAGAAAGGAAAAAGGGGGTCAGGGAAGTGGGGGAAGCCAAAGCAGCTCTGCTTTGAAACGCTGGAACGGAGATTCAGGTACGAAGCAAAATAAAAGAAAAAACCTATACCTCTAAATTTGATTTGGAAAGTTGTGTCAAATGGGTTCTATTCTTAACAAAAATGAAACAAAACACACAACAAAAAAGCTACAACACTGGGCATTGTCAAATTTATCCTTGAAGCACCCTGGGCATGGGGTGGAATTTGTTCTGGTCTTCTAGAATGCTGGCTAGTGCTCCCAGACCACATCCTCACTCGTGTTTAGGGAGGTTATAGAAAAACTCTAAAATTCCTGGAGGTCACTATCAGAGGATGCTTTCTGAGGACTGACTCCTAGACACCAGTGTATAAATCATTTATAGGAAATTAGAAGGAGAACTCCTTCTTAGGCACTTACACCTGGCAAACCTTGCCCACAAATCTCTGACTCCCTATTACTGAACATGCTGCCCTCTCCGCAGGAGTCCCCAGGTCTCAAAGCCAAATCTCCAGGTACTTTTAGTAACCACAGAGGGCCCATGGTATGCATGTTTCTCCTTGGCTAATAAAATAATACAATTCCCAGCCACAGTCTTCCTTTACCCCAATTTAACTCAATTATTTTATATATCCTTTTGAATTATGTGTTTTGTAAGTAGCAAGAATATAAAATAAATGGGTGGAAGCATCAGTTTCATTTTAAAACTATATCTCTGTGTATAAAGCTACACAGACATATTATTTTATTTGTCCAATTAAATACTGTTCTGGGAAACTTAACTGAGTGTGCTGAAAATGCCATTTGCCATCATCCCAAGGAGAAGGTTTGCATGATCCGAGGACATCTCTGGCAGAGAGACCTGGTGGCCCAAGAAGTTTTCCTCATATCACATTGTCTTTATGGGACATGCTAGTTAGAGCCAGTTGACCCAGGCAAACTCTGTCTCCCAATTCTCCACCTTCTGCAGACACAACCTTAACCAAGTGATCAAAGCCAACGTCACCCAGCCTGGACCAACCTGACAGCATGCACACTCAGCAGAACACACACCACCTCTGAGGTATTCCTGCCAAGGATGCATAACCTAAGTCATGAGGAAACACCAGACAAACCCAAATTAAAAACAATTGCCAGGCCTGTATGGCTCAGTGGTTGAGCATCGACCCATGAACTAATAGTTAAAAGTGTGAGCTCTGAAGCAGCTAAATGAAAGTCTTCGGAACCAGGACTAAATTAGTCACATCAAATATTGTTTTACTTTATTTTTCTCCAGCTCTGCAAATATTTAACTCTTGGCAAAATTGCAAACTCACAACTCACTCTTCACTTGTGTCTGAGAAATATAATACTGGAAAGGAAAAGGATGAAAATAATATGGAATGAAATGCATAACATGTAGTACTGGGAAGCAAAAAAAAATTCAAATGAAACTTCCATTTATGGCTTAGTCAAAAACATATGGAGAAAACAGAGTTAGTGGGAGAGCTAGGTGCTTGGTTAGAAATGTATTTTTTGAAGCAACCTTAAATCATTTTTTCTAAACAAATCCCTCCCCCAACACACACATAGTGCATCTGCAAACAATTATTTGTTTAGTTCCATAGAAGTGAACCATGTCAAAATTTAATTTTATAGGAATAATTATGCTTTGCTAACAAACATCCCAAAGAAACTGGAAAAAATGAGGGAATTAAAAGAAAGCACAAAAATTTTATATACAAGAATTTTGCTATAACATCAATTATAATGGTAAAATATAGAATCAGCTTATATGTCTCTCAGTAGAAGAAATGGTTGGATAAATTATGGTAGAGCCACATAATAGAATATTTACAGCCATTAACAATATATAATGTTTATAAACAAAAATCTTCCTAAGTCCATTAATAACTTTAAAAAGCAAAGAAATCAAAAAATGAGAATCTAGTCTGTACATATCAAAATTAGTTGGTTTGGCTCAGCTTTGGCCTGTGGATTGAAGGGTCCTGGGTTCAATTCTGGTCCAGGGCACATGCTCTTGGGTTCCATCCCAAGTAGAGGGTGTGCAGGAGGCACCCAGTCAATTGTTTTCTCTCATCATTGATGTTTCTATTTCTCTTTCTCCCTTCCTCTCTGAAGTCAGTAAAAATATATATTTAAAAATGTAAAAAAAGAAAAGAAGAAAGAATTCTAAAGACTAAAAAGCGTGATCATGGACATTACTGGCCAGAGTAGGGGGAAGAAGCACTTTGTCCCACTGATGGTAGGGGTAGGAGTATAACTTAGTGTAACCATTTTGGAGGGAAGTGGAACATCTTTTACAACTTCAAATACATATACTCTTTGACTCAGGAATTCCATTACTGAAAATTTTCCTTTACATAAACAGCATATAAGAACTTATGTATAGGGATGCACTCTGTAGCATTTTTAATAATAGCTAACAATCAGAAAAGAACCTAAATATCTACCATAAGGGACAGGATAAATAAATTACGGTACATCAATAGAGTGAACTATTATATATTGTTAACAAAGAATAATATATCTACAAGTCCTAATTTAGAAAATTCTCTATGATATATTAAGTTGTAAAAAGACAACTTATATATTCAAGCATGCATGTGTATATAGAATATTTCTAGAATCTCACTCAGGGAGCTGGTAGCAGTGTTTCTCTGGGGAGGGAAGAAAGGCTGAAGGTTCTAAAAAATTTTTGACAAAATCCAACACCCTTTCTTGATTAAAAATCTCAGCAAGGTGGGAATAGCAAGATCATATCTCAACATAATAAAAGCCACATATGACAAACCTATAGCCAACATCATACTCAATAGGCAAAAACTAAAACCATTTCCCTTAAGAACAGGAACAAGACAGGGATGTCCACTCTCACTACTTCTCACCACTCCTATTCAACATAGTGCTGGAAATACTTACTAGCCATTGCAATCAGACAAGAAGAAGAAATAAAAGGCATCCAAATTGAAAAATAAGAAATAAAACTGTCCTTATTTGCAGATGACATGATACTGTTCATAGAAAACCCTAAAGATTCCATCAAAAAATTATTAGACTTCAAAAATGAATTCGACAATGTAGCAGGATACAAAATTAATGCCAAGAAATCTATGGAACGTCTATACACCAATAATGAACTTATAGAAAGAGACTAAAAAAGCAATCCCAATTACCATAGCACCAAAAAAACTAAGATACCTAGAAATAAACTTAACTAAAAAGGTAAAAGACCTAGGCACGGAAAACTACAGCACTGTTATTGAAATGGAAAGATGCTTCATGATACATGATACATGAGTGGGGGGATGGTGAGGGGAGGAGACTACAAAAAAAAAAAAAAGAAAAAGAAAAAAAGGACTGTAGAGGCCTTTCCAACAATTTTTACTTACATTTGTATTGAAAAAAGGCAAATATATGAGAAAATGTTAGTATGTTTTTGAATGGTCAGATTAGTGTTTTATATTTTTCTCGATTTTTTGCTGATCAGCATTTTCTACAAAGACCAAACAGTAATTACCGTATTTTTCGGACCATAAGACACTCGGGACCATAAGACAGTTTTTAGAGAAAGGAAATGAAGAAAAAAAGATTCTGAAACAAATAGTGTCCTAAAATATTTTATGTGCATTAAAACCCAACATCACAGTCATAAACACATGTAATCAACCCTGTAAAGTAAACAGCAGCATTTAGAACCATTTTAGAGCCGGGCAAGCACACAGAGACCACACAGATCCGGGCAAGTAAAAAAAACTTTTTTTTTTTTTAAAGTATATGTGTAGGCTATATTTGGACCATAAGACGCAGGGACTTTTTCCCCCCACTTCTGGGGGGAAAAAAAGTGGGTCTTATGGTCCGAAAAATACGGTACATAACATGGGGAAAGAAGATTCTTGAATCTTGCTGCCTAAGAATACGTTTAGAATCTTATTTTTTCTTTTTTCTTTTTCTTTTTCTTTTTTTTTTTTTTTTCCTAAAAGCAGGAAGATGGGTTATCTCCCTCTCTTCAGCACTTAATGAGGTGCTGAAAGACTATGAAGGCTTTTGTTTTCCTGGTTTCTTTTATGGTGTTATTTTGCTGACCCCATCAAAATTACTCAGAGTCCAGCATTGCGGAACAGCTGTCCCTGACCACCAGCAACTGCAAGACACCAGGGAATAAATTTAGACTTCCAGAAAGGAAGACAAGATCAATCTTCCAGCTGAATAGGCTGGGAGAGGTGGTGGTCAAGACACAGGTGGATAGCATCACCAGGGGGTCCCAACGAGGAGATCAAAGTGTCCAAATGCCACTCTGCACTAATCAGTTTGGAACAAGTGATCAAATGACAAACCATCCCAGAATTCCTCTGCCTCACGTTAGGCAAAATGCGCCACAGCAAGTAAGCTTCCAAGGGCACACTACTGGAAGTCAGGCAGCACTATCTTTAAAACCCTCTGCAACAGAGGCCCACAGGTTGGTGAAAAGAACAGACTCCACTAAAAATAATTAAAAATGAAGGTAGTGTGGACAAAGAAGTGACTAAGGAAAAGCTTGACCTGCCTCCATCTCCTTCCTAATAGGCTCTGATCTCCTTTAGGGCATGGGCGCCCTTTGGAACTTTAGGCCTGCATGACTGAACTTCCAACCAGCTCTCAGGAAGCCACTTTAAAGGCAGGCTCGCACAGTTACCTGTGAATTTAAACAATACAGTTCAATAATCTGAATCCGAAAGCGAACGTTTCACTGAGCTTTTGAAGTTCACTTGGTATGATTGGGATCAAACTTTCTGGAAAATGGTGTCAGCGTTCACAGACCCAATGTTCTTGTGTACACTAAAGCTGACAAGTGCCAAAATGACAAATATTGATGCCACATTAATTTCTATTTTGGACAAAGAAGTTAATCAAAAGGTTGGTAGGCATCCTTGGAGTTCTCTTCAGCTAACTGCTTAAAGACTAAACATCTGAGTCAGTTTCTGCCATTTCTTATGATAGCATTCTCCACTCATGGTGCTAAAACACACAATTCTATTGTGGTTCCTACACCTGGCTGACGGCCAGAGTCATCTGGGCACATGAAACAGCACCCATTCCTAGACCCCACCCTACACTGTCTGAATCAGGCTTTCCCAGGGTGGGGCCCAGGCAGTCTACCTCCTAGCAGCAGCCCATGACTGTCCTTCGGGGAGCAATCAGACTGCTGGGTTCTGAAGGTGTGTGTCTGACAAATGTCCCCTCGGATACAACTAGTGCTGGCCATGGATCCCACCTGAAGGAACACTGATCTTAGAGACTAAAAAATGACTTGGCCACAAGCAGACTGTGTTGACTCTCGAGGTTTGACAATTCAAAGTTCTGTCCGTATTGCTCACGGGGGAGTGGGGTGGAGGGGCCAGAGCTTTCTTCCCAACATTGCATCCTCCTCTCCCACCATAAAAACCACACCAAGATTATCTTTTTCTTCTTCTAGCTATCATAAAAGAGACATAATCACATTACAGAAAAAAATAAAGGAAATCACCCCCAATCTAAAAGTCTTACTATACTATACTATTGGCATTTAAAATGCACACCTGATTTACTTAATACATTTATTTTACAAAATGGTAGAATACCTTTATTCTAGCTGTGCTACATAATGCCCTTGGCCAGAAGCTAGAAATACAGAGATGGAGAGCAAAATCCTGTGGGAAGAAAATCCAAGCAAAGTCTTTTTATAAAAAGTAAAATTATAATCATGGCATAAGCCCTTTACCTGCTTTTTAAAATTAGACTGACATAATTTTTTTGTGCCACAAAATCCTTATAGCTATTTTTTAAAAATAAATCTTTATTGTTTAGATTATAACAAATGTGTTCCTCTCCTCCCCCACTCAATTGCTCCCCTCCACCACGTTCCCTCCCCACCCTCTGCCTTTTCCCCACCCCCCATTGTCCTCATCCATAGGTGCACAGTTTTTGTTGGTCTCTTCCCGCACGCCCCATTCCCCTTTTCCCCCCGAGAATCATCAGTCCACTCCCCTTCCATACCTCTGATTCTATTATATTCACCAGTTAATATTGTTCATCAGATATTTTAATTCCCTTGGTTTTTTGTTTCACTTGATAGTTATGTATTTGTTGTTCATAATTTTTATCTTTATCTTCTTCCTCTTCCTAAATAACCCCCTTCAGCAATTCATATAATTCTGGTTTGGCAGTGATGAACTCCTTTAGCTTTTTTTTGTTTGTGAAGCTCTTTATCTGGCCTTCGATTCTGAGTGATAGCTTTGCTGGGTAGATTATCTTTGGCTGTAGGTTCTTACTATTCATCACCTTGAATATTTCTTGCCATTCCCATCTGGCCTGCATGGTTTCTGTTGAGAAATCAGCTGACAATCGTATAGGTGCTCCTTTATAGGAGCTTTGCTCTTGCTGCTTTCAATATTCTCTCTTTGTCTTTTGCTCTTGGAATTTTAATAATGATGTGTCTTGGTGTGGTCCTCTTTGGATTCCTTTTGTTTGGGGTTCTGTGTGCTTCCTATTGTAAGTCTAATTCTTTCACCAGATGGGGGAAGTTTTCTGTCATAATTTCTTCAAATATGCTTTCGGTATCTTGCTCTCTCTCTTCTTCTGGGACCCCCATAATTCTGATGTTGGTATGCTTGAAGTTGTCCCAGAGGTTTCTTACACTGTCTTCAACTTTCTGGATTCTCTTATCTTCTTGCTTCTGCAGAGGAGTGTCCTCTGGCTCTTTGTGTTCTAAATCTTTGTCTTGATTCTTGCATTCTTCCATTCTGTTTTTAGGACACTGTGTAATATTTTTTTATTTCAGAGAATGTATTCTTTATTTCTAGTTGACCCCTTTTTATTTCTAGTTGATCCCTTTTCATATCCTCATAGGCCTCATTTATTTTATCGGCCTTTTTTAGGAAATTCTTGAAAAACCTTGTAACTGTAGTTTTGAACTCAATGTCCATTCTTTTCTTTTCTTCCATCTCCTTCCTTTGTGTCCTGTCTCTTGCCTGCATTTTAGTTGTTTCCCTGATTTGATGAATAGTTTTGTGTGCTAGGTGTTCTGGTAGAGCCCAGTAGCACAGTCTTTCCAGTTACCTGTGGTGGACAGTCTTGGTGTAGCCCTTTGTGGGCTGTGTGTGCAGTCTTGTTGTTAAGCCTTGCTTATTGTTGGCATCACTGGGAAGCGTTGATCTCCAAGCCAATTGGCTGTGAGGATCAGCAGTGTCTCAGCTAGGAGGGCTTCTGTACTCCGCTTGGATGGGGCGGAGTCTCGGGGTGGCACAGACAAGCTTTGGTTCCCTGTCAGTCTCTCCTTAGGAAAGTCCTATTCGTGGTGAGTTTCACAAGATTGGTTGCAGGCGCGCACACCTCTTTGGTAAAGGCACAGATAAGCTTTGGATTCCGGTCAGTCCCTCCTTAGAGAAAGCCAGCCTCTGGGAGAGCTTCTGTGCTCAGCTTGGTTGGGGAAGAGTCTCAGGGTGGTACAGACAAGCTTTGGTTTCCCGCCGTCTCCTCCCCAAGTCCCGCAGTAATGGCCTCTGGCTTCACATACCTCCGAGAGATCTCTGCCCGCTGCCTGCCAGACCGGCCTCTCCCTGACTGGGGCCATCTATCAGAGCAATAGCGTGATTCTGTTTTCCTCTCGAACAAGAAAGCCAGCCGCGCGTTAGCTGTCTGCCTTCTCTGTGTGCCTGGAGTAAGCCAGCAGGGAACTCGGCCCACCCTCTCCAAGCGCCAGGAGTAAGCCAGCAGAGAACTCTGCAGCCGCCTTTTCTCATGCACAGTTCTCTGCACCTTCACAGTTTCTGAGGGTCAGCGTACCTTCTCTCTCCTTCCCAGATGGCAGAGCCTCCTCCCAGCTAGCTGTCCAGTGCTTCAGGGCAATGCCTCCCCTGTTTTCCAGTTCTAAATTCAAAATTGTTGGGGTAGGCTGCATTCGGATGTCTACCCTAGGCTGCCATCTTGGTTTCTTTCTATAGCTATTATTTTAATAGTAAAAATATATATTTATTTTTGCATTGCAGGCATTTAATGAGAGGGTGGCTACATTATAAATAATACATCTTTGTGTACATACTTCCAAAGTATTCACCTAGCATTTGACATAAAAATTTTATCTTGAAGAATATCTTCATAGGAAAATTGCGGCATCAGTTTTCATGAGTCTTGAAACTTGTTAACAAATGAAGGTTTTCTACCTAAATTCCTAAATTTATAAAATTAAATCTACAAGTCTTTATACCTAATCTTAATACAATACCTAAACTTAATATATCAAGATAAATGAAAACTTATCTAAATAAAAAATTCATGCACATTAAGATAAATAAAACATGCCATGACAAAACAAGGTTAATTTCTTTATATATTATTTTATTGCACAACAGGAACTGAATCAGGCCCTGGCTAGGTAGCTCCGTTGATTAGAGTGTCGTCCTGATATGCCAAAGTTTCAGTTTTGTTCCCAAGTCAGAACACACACAGGAGTCAACCAACAAATGTAAAAGTAAGTGGAATAACAAATCAATGTTTTCCACTCTTCCTTCCACTCTCCCTGAAATCAATCAACCAATCAATTGTTTTTAAAAAGAGGAATTAAATTAGTTGATAATTTGTTTTCATTTCACAAATTCCTTAAAAGCTTTAAAAGAAAGAAATGGTAATGAATCTCCTTTTGGGAAACCCAAAGAGCAGTCTACAATAATGATGACTCAGTGGAGTAAATTTTGACAATAGATGGCTTCCACCAAATCTATCTAAGAAGAAATTATAATATTGATTTTCCATAGAATTTAGGGAAAAAATGTTCCTTTTTCTTCTAATCAAGGGGGGGGGGGGGGGGGGGGGGGAGGAAGTTTTTGCACCTGTAACTAATACATACTAATATTGAATATATACTACAAATGAAAAATTAAATTTAAAAAAAAACCCTTTTACCAGAACACTTTTCCTCTTTCCCATACCCACCAGTCTTCCTTCCTTTCCATAAACACTCACTTTCCACCATCCCAATCCTACCAGTCCCTCATCATCTACACCCTCCCCCATAAAGTCTGAAAGTTGACAGTATATCTTTGGGTTTGAGTGTGCATGTGCTAGTGCACTTTAGGCTAATTTATACTGCAGAAACCACAACGTTCAAAAATTAGTGAGAAGATCAGAGCTAGAAAAAAACACAGTAGCCAGATGTGTCTGCCATGAACTCACCACATAAAATTGACAAGGAAAAAAGACAGGAAAAGAAATAGATATCCTACATAAAAACCTTCCACATACTTTAAGCAATGCCAGGCTATTTTATTTGCTTTTGATAAAATTGTTATGTGTCTCTGTATACTTCCTAAAGAGAAGAATGAGCCAACTTAGCAAGTGGGCACAGACAATTTTCTTTCCATCTTATCTTGAAAAGTATGCCTTACAAAAAACCACACAACCAAAAAAACATGCATATATTTGTAATTTGAAGTACATAAGAAGATAGGCCTGAGGGACATCAACTCTGGCCTAGGGGATGGCACACCTTCAAAGAGAGGAAGTGTGTGAGCACACACATGATTTTTTAAAAATTCCAATAATTTAAAAAAAACATGTTGGCTGCACTTAACCAAAAGTTTCTAAACTGGCTAGAGATGGCCATCTGGTAAAAGTTTTATACAATCTTTACTTTTTGTCCTGTCTAGGAGAACATTGGTGGCCCCAGCCAGGGCCTTACTTGAGCAAAGAGACCATTAACATGTGACAGGAGCCCAGCACATGGTTTATGACTGCTAGGATTATCTCCAAAAAGGCAAAATTGTATGTGACTTTTCTTGGCAAAAAGATGAAGTTTTTGTTTTGTTTTTTAAGATTTAAAAAAAAAATTGATTTGTTTATTTTTGTTTTCAAAAACGAGGAGAGTGAGAGAGAGAGAGAGAAACATTTATGTGAGAACAAAACATTGATAGGCTGCCTCCTGCACACCCCATACTGGATATAGAACTGCAATCCAGGCATGTGTCCTGATCTGGAATCAAACTCACAAGCCTTCACTGCACATGACGATGCTCAACCAACTGAGCCATTATGGTCAAGACTTGGCAAAAACATTTTAAAAGATGGGGATGTGTTGTCCCAGCCAAGCTAGTAATGGGCAGAGTTCAAATTCTGACAGTCTGACCCCCAACTTCATGTACCCAACTTACAGAAAAAAAAATTGTTGAGAAATTTATTTATCTAAATCACTGATTATATCACAACTAGAGAAATATATATGAATGGTACGAATTCTATCATCTGATGGTAATATTATTAACTATATTTCTACATCATTTTCACACATAAATACCTCCTGGTGAAGGGATGTGTCATTTGTTATCTTTTTTGTCAGCTATATTCCATGAAAAGATCAAACTTCTAGATTCAAGGAGGAGGAAGAGAAAAAGGTAGAGGAGAAGTGGGAGAGGGAGGATATGTTCTGTTCAAAAGGTAAAAGAAAAAAAAATGCAGTTGATGTAAAACAGACATAAAATTTTGATCTTATGTTTCTATATTCTAATATATATGGCATAGGTTATATCTATATATAAAAAAGCCTAAGCGACTGAACAACTAAAGAATTGGTCGACTGGTCACTATGATGTGCACTGATGTTCAACACCGGAGCTGCCCCCTGGTGGTCAGTGTGCTCCCATAACTGGAGCGCCGCCATTCAGCTGACTGCCCTGCCCAGTCCTGCCAGCCCACCAGTCCGGAGGCAGCTCCTCACTCCCTCAGTAGTCCTGCAGGTCCAATCTCTGGAGAATGGGACAGGGACATATGCTGACAGCACCATCCTCCTCTAGGAATTCAGCCTCAGGCACCAGGGCTGCTTCCCCTCCCTAGATGCTAACACAAGGAAGAAACAACATAAAAGCAGCTGCCAGGTGGCTCCAGACAAGTGTCATGAACATCAGCAGGATGGGTCTGTATCCCAGGCTGGCAAGGGCATCCCACCACCTCTCGACCAATCATGTTTCAGCTCCCCTGCCCCCTCCTCAGGTTAGGTGCCAGATACAGGGCTCATGACTGGCAAGTGCTGCTGTGGCAGCACTAGCCTCTCCTGATCGGGACTGACTGTGTGCAAGCCTGTTACAGGTGCAGCAGGGCCAGGATGAGTGGGAGCAGCAGGCAGGAGTGGCAGGCGGAGTTGGGCTGTGGGGTTTGGGCCCAATCCCCACAGGCCACCATAAGGGACCCCACCTGTGCATGAATTCACGCACCTCTAGTCCTATCTAATAAAGAGGGAATATGCTAATTGACCATTATGCCCTCACAAAGATGACAGCACCCACAGCCAATAAGGAGGAAATATGCTAATTGACTGTTAAACCCTCAAATATGGTGGTGCCCACAGCCAAAAGATGGTGGCGCCCAGTCCCCTCAGCCCCGCTGGGGCAGCAGGCGCAGCATGGCTGGGCCCATCCCCAGGCGGGTCTGACTGCTCCACACGCCTGCCTCCAGAGTCCCCAGTTCCCTCAGTCCCCCAGCTCCCAGGACCAGCCCAAAGCACAGGCAAGCCTCAGGTCTCGGCTGACCCAAGGTGCAGGCAAGCATCGGATGTCAGCTGCCCAGCTGCCTAGGGCCAGCCCGAGGTACAGGCAAGCTTCAGGTGCCAGCTGCCCAGCCATCCTGGGCCGCCCAAGGCTCAGGTAACCAGGGCCGGCCAAGGCTTGAGCTGCCAGCAGTGGCAGCAGCAGAGATGTGATGGGGGCATTGCCTTCCCCTGATCACTGGGGCGCCTCCTGCCCCTGAGGGGCTCCTGGACTATGAGAGGGGGCAGGTTGGGTTGAGGGACCCCTTCTCTCCTCCTCCCCTGCCCCTACCCCCGCTCCAAGTGCATAAATTTTCATGCACCAGGCCTCTAGTATAATATATAAAAACACTGATATAGACCTATTATTCTAAATCTTAAAAGAGAGAGAAGGAAACAATCCATTCTTTATATATTTAAAGATTGATATCAAAAAGCATAAACTACAGGCAGACCTATAGCTTGAAATAAAATGTTCTGAGCAAATAATTTATTAAGACCATATTGTGACTCTAAATTGTCCCAATCTTTGGTGTTTACTTTGCATTTCCCAGTATATTTCCATCTCCAGGACACATCTGTGATTCTCAATGGGCTAACAGCACACTTTGTAATGACAAATATTGGCAATCCCCAGAAATGTGTATCATGAGTAATTTATTACCCCAAAATATTAGAAATCTGGAAAGGTATTTTATTCAACCACAGGTAAAGTTATTTCAGACATTCAGATTATAATTTCTTTAGATGTAGTTTATCATCAATTCAGGTGTGTATGCGCACGCGTGCATGTGTATAGGCAATACTCCCTATTTATACAATTTTTTAAAATTAACTGCAGTATTTAATGTACTAGTAACACACTAATATCTAAATATCTATCAGTTTGGGGGCTGAATTTTTCAACCAGGTCCATAAAAGATTTTTTTTTTCTATTATAGTGATTATAAAGTTAAGGTTAATACTTTATAATTGGTTTTTATAATATTCAATGAAAATTAAATTATTAAAGAAACCTTGAAACTACTCTAACTTTACCTAATATGTGGTTTCTTTACTGCATTTGGATCTCCTTTCTATGTGAGCTTTTATATATTGGGAATAAATGACTCGGGAAGTTTTGGCTTGCCACTGCTGGTAGAAGCATTGATACCATTTTCCTTGATCTGCCTTTTAGACAAGTAACAGAACAGAAGTTATCCCAATTAATTTGCTTTTTGGATATATTTTACATCTGCAAGCTTTAAAATGGTAGGTCCAAACTTCCTGCAAAAACAGACTGTATATTTACTTTTAGCTGACTTGGTTCTACTTAAGTTCATGCTCACTCTGGCTAAGCCAGGGTATGGGGGCAGGGTGTCTAGCAAAAGGACTTCCATACTGCCAATCCAGCAGGAACTTCTTTTTACTCCAAAGTTAACTGTTCTGTGTATAAAGCAGTATTAGATATTTGCTCTTAAATAGGTATGTTATCTGAAAATGGTACCATCTTTTAGGAAATTTTAAAACTGCCATCTTATTTTTAGCCTTTGGGAGAGAATGACTACAACAAAAGCTGATTAGTTCTGTTGCTACAATATATTAATTCACAACTGGTTATCTCTACTGGGCAGAATTTTAGTTTTCTGAAGTAAAGGAAATTAGCAGAAGATAAATTCTTCTCAAATATAAAATCATACTTAAACTTTCTAAATGAAATGGCAAGTGAGTCAATTATCCCAGAGCAGGTATAGGAGAAACCACCTGAAGGACATATAATGATAGAATGCATTCTAAAACCAAACCAACCTTGGTTCAACTCCAGCTCTGCTATCCGAAAGTGGTGACTTTGAGCAAGTTTCCTATCTACAAAAAAAAGAAGGGGTTCAAGACCAGAATTGTACCCTTTGGCAGTCTTCAGGGACCAAATTCACAGAAAGCGGCTAAGTGCCCTCCTCCTTGCTTTGGTCTGGATCACATGTGTCAAACACAAGGCCCGCGGGCCAAATCCGTCCCGCCAGGCCTTGCAATGTGGCCCGCACCGCGCTGTCATCACTGCACTCCGCTGCGTTTCCATCACAATGACAGTTTATGACTGTTCAGTAAACCATTCGGCCCGCGATTTAGGCTGGATTTTAGATTTTGGCCCCTTCTCTGACTGAGTTCGACACCCCTAGTCTGGATGAAGACAAGAGGCCTGTGTGATTTTTCAAAGAACTTCAAGAAAGGAAGTTGGAGGAGAGGCCAGACCAGTAGTGTAAACACTACCCTAGGGTGAACTGTAGCAAAGAAGACAAGTAAAAAAGGCAAAGGCGGTGGACAAGTAATGCAGCCAAAGTCAGGAAAAAATGCTCTCTCGGTGCACAAATGGGCACCACAGCAAGCAGAGCTGCTTCTGAACCCACATCCCCACGATGGAACACTGCATTCTACTCCAAGTCAAAGCATGGCTTACCGAGATTCGGCTGGGACACGGCCATGGGCCTCTGGGGCACTGGTGTGGAAGTGGCGGCAGGGTGAAGACTCATATGATTCAAGGGTTGATTCATCACCTTCCTAGGATCTTGCCATGTGGTGATTTTTTCTATGTGACTAAAAGAAGGAAAACAATTATCTTTTTAATTTTCAGTATCGTTATCTTTATCACCATCACCAATAACAGCGCAACAGTCCATGACTTTGGCTCTTCTTCCTTTAGGACCTGCTGCTGAGCAGCAGTTGACACACTGTACTTGGTTTCATCCATGGTCAGGTCACTTACCTAGCATCTCTGGGGCTACTCTGGGGATTTTGCAGAGACTCTCTGAACACAAGCCCATCACTAAGCTGTCCCAGATGCCCCTCTTAAAGGTAAAGCCTTACTGGGGACAGACAAACCCCAGCAGTCCTCACCACTGCCCAAGGAGCCTACATTCCCAGCTCCTCGGGGACATCATTGCTATCCAATTACTGGGACTCCATGGTGTGAGCTCCCGTCCAGAAGCAAGGCTGCCAACCCTCCCACACTCGCAAACTTACTTAATTAACACCACCTGTCTTCAGCCAAAGACCAGGTCTTTGAAACCAACCTCATAACACTGATCTTACTGCATCCTTACAAAGTAAGGCCTGTTCTGGGAGTGGCCAGGCCCGGAGCGGCCGGGCCCAGAGCAGCCGGGTCAGGTGTGGCCAGGCCCGGAGCAGCAGCAGCCAAGTCCAGAGCAACTAGGTCAGGAGCGGCAGTGACCAGACCCAGAGCAGCTGGTTGTGGAACGAACCAGAGCAACAGAGGCCAGTCCCGGAGCAGACAGGCCCGAAACAGCTCGCTCCTCGCCTGCCCCTGCCCCACGGCTGCCTCTCAGACATGGCTGGAAACTTTTGCGGGAACTTGAGGGTCTGCTGAATCAAGTGATGAAGGCTTAGATCTGGATGTGTTGAGTTAGTATAGCGCTGGGGTGTTGATCTGTGAGTGCCTTGGGTGGGGCCTGGATGATGCTGGTTGACCTATTTGGAAATGTCTTTTGTGTGAAGTGTATCATTGGGCATGTGGAGGTATTATTGATATGAGAAAATGCTAAGTAACTGATTTACTATCTGAAAAGGGATTTACTATCCGGGAAAGGGAGGGAGGAAGAGACTGAACATAAACTGTGCACCTATGGATGAGGGCAATGGGGGATGGGGAGGGGGTGGAGGGTGGGGTGGGAACCTGGTGGAGGGGGGAAGAAATGAGGAACCTTTGTAATAATATGAACAATAAAGATTGATTAAAAAACAAAACAAACAAAAAAACACACAAAGTAAGGCCTGTGAAATCCATCTTGGTGACACATTAAACCCTCGAGAGGCCTATGTTCTGCTGTGCACAGTCACAACTATATGGCTGAGCAAAGCAGCAGTAAGCACTAGGAAGTGCAGAAGGGCAGGGGCACCAGACTAAGGAGACACCTCGATGCTGAGGCACAGAGGCCTCTGAGGGAGAAAACATTAGACTGAGTTATATACAACTACCGCTGTTGTTATTGTGACCGTCCCAGAGAAAGCAGCACAACAAGCTTCTGCCCAGTTTCTGACATGTCCTTGGAAGGATGGACGGGCCGCTCTACCTAACTGGCTCCCAACCACGTCACAAGTTATTCTGGGTGCCTTGGTGCCTTATAGAAACTCCGCACCACTCCACGATTCCATCTTTTTTTAAGAGTTTATTACATTTTTATTTACAGATGAGCATATTCACAGCCCTTTTTTAGGTACTGTATCAGAGATTTTCTATATTTATCAGAGACAGAAAACTGATAGCAGAAACTGAATGCCAGCCCTTTGTTCTAGGCCTTACAATTGGCTGCACTCCCCAACACAGTTTGCAATGCCAACCCCCAGGCAATATTGACCCTGCTAGATGCACAGGGGGAAAAAGGTATTTTCTGTTCCTTGTTTCCACATTTATTTTTCACTTTTTTATTGATTTAGGAAAGGAAAGGGAGAGAGTTATAGAAACATCAATGATGAGAGAGAATCATTGGTCAGCTGCCTCCTGCTAGGGATCGAGCCTGCAACCTGGGCATGTGCCCTTGACCAGAATCCAACCCAGGACCCTTCAGTTTCCAGGCCAATGCTCTATCCACTGAGCCAAACCAGCTAGGGCTACATTTATTTTTATTTTAAAATATATTTTTAATTAATTTCCAAGAGGAAGGAAGAGGGAGAGAGAGATAGAAACATCAATGATGAGGGAGCATTGATCGGCTGCCTCCTGCATGTTCCCTACTGGGGATTGAGCCCACAACCCAGGCATGTGCTCCCCACTACCACTGAGCAATGGGCTAGGGCCTAGCCGCTAGGTTGTTTCCTCACAATTAAATGCTGCCACTGCCCCTGCTAAATCCTCTTCAGATTTCCCCATCCTAGACTGGAGGCTATTGCCTTGGGGAACTCATCCATTATCTTGATTGAAAAGTTGGATGTATCCCAAGAATACTTTAAATGAGTGTGAGTTTTTAAAAAAGGGTTGGGGGGAGGGGGAGGCGCCTGGGAAAAAAGGTGGGACTTCTGCATTTCAGTACTATGGGAGCCATTAGTAGTCTTTGAAGAAATCAATGATGATTTGGGAGTAATGAAGTGGCTCAGTTGGTTGGAATGGCATCCCCTACACCAAACAAAGGCTGTGTGTTGGATTCTAAGTCAGGGCATGTATGGGAGGCAACTGATAGATATTTTTCACACTGATGTTTCCCTCTCTCCCTCCCTCCCTTCCTCTCTCTCTCTAAAGTCATTTAAAATAGATATATAAATATCTTCGGGTGAGGATTTAAAAACAAAAAACAAAAACATCTTGTTAAGAAAATAAACAAATAGAGGGGGAAGAGACTGAACTAAAGAGATCAGAATCTATTACCTAAGCATAAAAAAATGAAAAAGGAACAATGGTTTTAGTTACACCTTCAGTTTAATAATGTTTAAATTCTGTTTAAAGCTTTTCATAAAATACTTTTGTCAACTTTAGGTTCTGTGGAAACTCATAGCCAGCCCAGGGGGAATGGGGAAGGAGGTGTATAACAGGCCTTTCGAGTGAGAAAGCAATTGATGAGGACGCCAAAGTTAACTAACTTGCTTTAACAAAGGAATTAGAGCTAAGAAACTCTTTAACTATTCCTTCAGGACCATACTATTAAAACTTGTTTCCCAAGGTACACAGATCCTGCATAAATACTTTCTACAGGGGAGCAATCATTTATCATGAGCCTTTCTTAGACCCTCTGATACCATGAATAATGATGCTGTTCGAGAACCAGTATAAACAAAGCCTGATAGGATGGACATGGAATGGTAGCAGACATTAAGGACACTACTGTGGTCAGACACACTCACTTACCAGTCAGCAGTAGAAATAATACAGGAGCTAGAGTGATACACTCCCAAATGCGGGCCCTCCATTCTGCCATTCTGAACAAGTGAGCTGTGAGTCAACAATATTGTAATAACTATGTATGGTGCCAAGTGGGTACTTGAAATATTGGGGGATAGGGAATGGCACTTTGTAAAGTTTATTATTGTCTAACCACTATGCTGTATACATGCAACTAATACAAAATAATATTCAATGTAAACTGTAACTGAAAAATAAAATACATTTTTTAAATAAAAAATAAAAAAACAAGTGGGCTGTGGCTCCAGGATCTGGGGAGAGCAGTGGTGGATGAGCCCAGCTGCCTAAGAACTGCCAGTGAGCCTGGCCAGCCTCCTCCCCCTGGGACAGACACTCTGGCTCTCATTCAGATAGGTCTGACCCCGAAGATGTACAATGCACCCATGGCTTCAGATGCCAGAACTCCCCCAGGACTGTGGGAGCCTCCACAGCCCACTCTTCAAACTCTACACTCAGCCAATGCTTTTAATAGGAGTTTTGTTCCCAGTGGATTTGTTAATTAAAAGTGTCACTCATAGTATTTTCCAAAGACTTGAGTACAAGAGGGAGCCTTTCTTAAGTGAGCAGTTCTCACTGCTCTGAAACAACTCTGCAAGCCACTCAAATTCTCAGCCACTACAGCCGGTGGACAGGACACCAGCTCTACCCTAAGGCTCAGCTTACATGATGATGTCCAGAGAGGCCCCTAGTCTGAATGCCAAATGGAAGGGCATTACTCACAAGTACTCATTAATGTATTGCTTATTATTTGACCTGAAAACTAAATTCTACAATGGTTCAAATAATTTAGTGTCCCTCACCTCAGTCCCAAACGTAGGATAAGCCATTCAGTCTTCCATGTGGCTATCTCATCTCAGCTCCCTCTCTGAGTTCTGAGTCATTTCCTTTCTCGTATTTGTCAGTGTAACCTTACTGCCTGCCAGGACCCACAGTTAACCAGATTAATCCCCACTCCGCTACTACTCCCACCTCTTTCCTGATTTCACTTCCTTGTCTACTGCAAGAAAATATCCCTATGCCATCGTTAAAAGTCTATTTCTCGTCAAAATATCTATTATAAAAACATACATTTAAGAAGATAGCAAACTTTTATGCTGATATATGCAACGGCTCACTGGTGCTTTATCTAAACTCTTCTGAGCTTACCAAGTTTTTAACAATGATTATCTATTGTTTTCATAACCAGTAAATCAAAAATAATTATAAAGTTACAAAATGGCAAAAGGAAAATGATGCATATCTGTCTTCACGTGGTCAAAGGGAAATTGAATCAGTTACCGACTCCATGTTGTTTATATAGAAAAAAGAGTACAGATCCTACAAGAAAGAATAACTGACACTCTCAGCACCCCCCAAAAAAGGTGTTGTTGGTTTTTTCCCCCTAGACCAGTGGTTGGCAAATGGTGGCTCGCGAGCCACGTATAGAAGGCTCTTTGGCCTCTTGAGTGTGGCTCTTCCACAAAACACCATGTACCGGAGTGCACGTACAATGCGATTGAAACTTCGTGGCCCATGCACAGAAGTCGGTTTTCGGCTCTCAAAAGAAATTTCAATCATTGTACTGTTGATATTTGGCTCTGTTGACTAATGAGTTTGCCGACCACTGCCCTAGACTACAAAAGAAAATGCCTGCACGGTTTCACAGAGGCCCTGGGTATGTGGTGGGAAAGGCGCCCATAACAAAGACAAGGGGATGGGATTTTCCTGTTCCTTTAAGAGTCTCTCTGACAACTACTTCCCAGGCTGATTTCTTCTTTCAGTCACAGAGAGAACAAAACAAATCCTGGTCTCCAGCCACATCAGGAGCAAGTGCTTGAACCCCGAGCAGGCCCAGAAGAGTTTCAGCCCTCAGGACCGGCAACTGTCCCGGGACAAGAAACGTAGGCACTTCTCTGGGAAGATATTTGACTGGACGGTGTAGCTAATGGGGAACTGTGTTGTGTGAAATAATTTTTCTTTCTTGGACTACTAATATGTTCTTCAATAAAGACAGAAACTTTATTTTATTAAGGAAATTCTGTTTGTGGTTAAAATGTCATTGAAATCAGCCCTACCAGGTTTGGCTCTGTGGATAGAGCATGGGCCCAGGACTGAAGGGTTCAATTCTGATCAAGGGCACACACCTCAATTGCAGGCTCAATCCCTGGCCCTGGTTGGGGCACGTGTGGGAGGCAGCCAATCAATGTGTTTCTCACATCGGCTGTTTCTCTGTGTCTCTCCCAATCCATTCCACCTTCTCAAAAACTCGATGGAAAATTATCTTTTGTGAGGATTTAACTAAACAAAAAAATCTCATTGAAATCAGCAGGGGAGGGGCCGGTATGACCATCTTTCCAGTCACCATTCCCCCTCTGCCTCATCCTCCCATTAGCCTCCAGGGGATGGTTAATTTAGATCAGTGGTTGGCAAACTCATTAGTCAGCAGAGCCAAATATCAACAGAACAACGACTGAAATTTCTTTTGAGAACCGAAAACCGACTTCTGCACATGGGCCACGAAGTTTCAATCACACTGTACGTGCGCATCTACCTGTGGTATTTTTGTGGAAGAGCCACACTCAAGGGACCAAAGAGACTCATGTGGCTCTCAAGCCACGGTTTGCCGACCACTTGACCTAGATGATCACAAAAGCCTCCAGTCTTCCTAGCTTTCCTCCCACCCTCCACCTAGAGTGTGTAGTACTTTTTTACTTCAGGGGAAAGGGGGCCAAGCCCCAGGAGTAACTTGGATCCACAGGCAGCCTCCTGTGAGACACTTTGGGTTCTAGAAAGACCACAGCCTTGGGCTCACTCACAACTGAGTTTTAATGCTAGCTCTGACCTTGTGTCACCTAACTAAGTCATTTAAGCCATCCTATTAGTTTTAGTGCCTGTATCCATGAAAGTAGGTAAAAAAAAAAAAAATAAAAATTAAAAAACAATTATAATAAATAATAAACACACTGGTTCCTTGTTGTGGAGGTAAAACAGGTCTGTTCTGGGAATCCACAGATTTCTAGACCAGTTCTCTAGGCTTCCCTTGCAGCATGGAAGGCAGCTGCCGCCTTCCCAGTGAAACTGGACAATCAATGGGTTCAAGCTACCTGTCACTACTTGAGCCAATTAAGCAGAGAGAGGATTGAATCACATATGAATTCTAGTAATGCTGGCATTATGGGGAGAGCAGCAGGTCATCTGCTCTACACCCCACCATAAGCCAGCTGCTTACATTGGGTTGGACAAAGACTACATAAGGATGTAGGCAAAAGGGGCAAATGGGCAGTTTACAAAGGGCTGAGGATCTTCAAATGGCTCAGTGATATGCAAGGACTGGCGTCTTCAAAGGGCTGGCGATTCTGGTTTCCGCAACAAGGTTGTTAATCTTTCCATGAGAATTGGCAGCTCCAAATGGGGAGGATGGGCTGGCTGCCTTTCCAGGTAAGTGCTGAGGTCCCGAGGTCCTGGGTGCAACTGCCAGCCAGGTAGAATGTGACTTCTTTATTCAGAATAAAACAATCGCAATTAACACAGCATGATTAATATTTCTTATTATAGCTGGCCCCCAATATTCTATTTCTGCCCCTAACACCAAGGCTGACAATGCTCAGCTCAAGTTTATTCAACAAGTGGGGATAGTATACCTACTGTGTGTGATATACGAGGTAAGTATAAAAAGGAAAAGCATTTTGTAAATGCAAAAAACCCTTACTAGCAGCAGAACCATTAAAGGCATAGATAAAATCTTATTTGTAAAACTAGAATCCACTGGCCTCTCAGAGCCCAGGAAAAGGCCTAGTATTTTGAATGAATTTACCCTCTACCAACTTCATGGAAGGAAGTCACATAACAAAGATTCTGAAATAGGAGGCCTATGTAATACATTTTGTATTGTTGGAAACGTACAAAAATAGGAATGATCATTTGTGGACTATATGAACAATGTAAACTGATGAACAAAAATAGAAACAGAGATAGAGAAGCATGGAACAGTCAAACTTGGGGGGGGGGGGGGGGCCTGAATCAAACAAAGGATTTTGTATGCATGCATATAAGCATAACCAATGAACACAGACAACAGTAGGGGGCGGTGAGGACATGTGCTGGCGTGGGGGGGGGGGGGTCAATGGGAGAAAAAAGAAAACATGTAATACTATATGTAATACTTCAAACAATAAAAAAAATAGGAATGGTTATAAGTGCTTAATTTTGAAAGAATTTAGAATTCTTAGCAACATAATCTGCTTATTTCTATGGGCAGAGATTTCACCTTCAAATATAAGCCTTTTTACTTCCCAACCTCTCCCCCGACCCCCGCTTCTTTAATATCTTATGATAGGTGTATACACCTATCACATTAGTGTCATGTATTACTCAGGGCCTCCTACCATCAACAGAGCTGTTAGGACAAGACTTTGAATCAGCCTCCAACCTGCCTCTTATTTTCTACCACAACCTAGCGTGGTGGTTAGAGAACCAGCCAATGGGATGGGAAGTTAAAGGCAGCCTGGGTCATACAACCAACTTAGACCGCTTCCAACTCAATTCACAATCCACTCGGCTTCATCACCTGACAATCCTAGTTTCTTCTTAACCTCTCCCTTCATTATTTCTTTTTTAGGGGTGCTGGTATTTCTCTTCCAATGGAACATAAGCTCTTTTGATGACAGAAAGGACCCTATATGTCAAAGCAAAGTGTTCTGCCCATAGCAGGTACCCGAAAAGCAATACTGCTGCAATACCCATAATGTTCACAAGTCCGGTTTAGGATATAAGTAAGTTGTCTTATTTTTTCAAATCAGACATTAAAAACCTTTTTTATTTACTAGGCCAATTCACTAACCCCTTAGTGTTATAACCAATTATCATAAACTGAAGATTGCTTGCTTTAAAACTACTAACTGAATAGGTTTGCAGCTTGCTTGTTGTGAACCAGTTCGATTAAACCCATCAGTGTTAAAAATGAAAACTGAAACACACTTGCCCGAGAGTGATCATTTCCGAGATAGGGCGGGCCAAGCAAATTTGACCCATTGTCAACAGACAGCAAATGCTATACCAATGCTTACTCCTGGACCAGATGGCAAGAATTGTTGCCCCAGACTCACATTAACGTTTAGAAATTTCCTTCAATTAAAATTAAAATACACATATGCAAAAGCTGGTTTACCTTTTTGTTGTATTTCAAGGATAAATGCCCATGTTTCAATTAAATTAAACATGCTAGCAGTGTGTTCTTATTTAAAGTGTCAAGAGCGAGGAAAGACACATCATATCTTACTCATATCTTACATTTCTTTGAGTGGCACCTTTTGTCTTTTGGGTCTTTTTTGCCAGTGGTACTGATACGGGATTTGTGGGCTGGAACATGTGGTGATCCCCTGGCAGGATGGCTTCCCCAGGCTCTTTGTCCTTTAGAGTTGAAGAATGAAACCACGAACAGAAGATGGCATAGCAAAGGTGGAAATTTACTGAAGAGCAAGCAGACTCCCACATGGGGAAAGGAAAGAGGCCCCACCCAGTCCCTTCTTCTCAGTTTATAAAGGCTGCCTCAATAGCCCTTCTGATTGGCCACTATCCTGCTTTGATTTGGTCACTACAGTAACTCCTAAACTCAAAAGTCAAACCTTACCGGGACAAGTGAGGCCCTCCTTCCTTATTGCTTTCCTAATTCTCCTTCTTTGAATGAGGGGCTTTCTTCCCTTTATTTTGTAAATGTGTATCTTTTGCTACTTCCAGCTCCCTTGTCTTATGAAAATGCAACTTCTACCTCTCCCAACTCCCTTGTCTTATGGAAAAGTAACTTTTTGCAGCTCCATAGCCTGTGCTTTTTCCATGGACCCCCTTAAATTTTAAAGTTCCCTAAACGTGCCTATTTTGCCCTTAAAAACTCCTATTTCAGTACTTAGCTCTTCCACAGGACACGAGGTAGGTCTTAACCATAAGAACAAAGACAGCTGGCATATACAGTGACTAATTCTCCCAGGCCTGGATGCACAATCTTTCTCCAGAGTTTCTCTGTGTCATCTAAAACCATAACATGGGGCGAGCTGGTCACAGCGGCACCCCATCACCAGGATAACTCACAGCCCATACGTACAACCCCACCTCATGAGTGACCATCCACTAAATTGTTCTCTGCTTAACACTATCAGCTTAGTTGAAAACTGGGGAGTCTGCTTTTGAACTTGGATACATTGATGATCGGAAGTAAGGTGCTGGCTCTTCACCTAGCTGAAGAGCTAATGTTCCATTTTATTTCTAAAGTCATCTCTCCCTCCCATGTTATCATCCTTCCTATTGTCACCCCAACGATGGTTCTTTGCCCCAAAGCAGCTTTCATAACATGATCACTACAATTCTTCCTCTGTTCTACCCAAATCTTAAAAACAACACTGTCTCTTACTAGTCCAATACATTAAAATAAAAGCTACAGAGAAGTAAAAAATCAGGCTGTGAATGGACAAGGCTGACACATCCATTAGCAAACATATCAGTCACAAATTAAGTCCCAAAACTATAAAAACTAACTCTCCCATACCATATAATACAGGTGACTCTCACATAACCGAAGCATGTTGGATATAAGAGCTCATCCTTCTTAGAAAACCACAGGATTTATAGTTAAAAGGTTCTGGTCAGATTTTTAGTTAAGTAGCTCATCAAACACTGCTGCAATCTATGACACAGAAATAATAACTCACCTATAAAGAGGGGATTTTTTTAGGCTCCTCTAATAAAAGAGAATACAAAACCAGAAGTATTATTTTGGTGCATGCTTCCGGTCTCTACCATTCATTTGCCAATTCAAAAAATTTCAGAATTCTCTGGAATTTAGAATGAATGGCAGGGACTGTATTTTTAACTACCAGGCTCTAATCCTCAACTTCCATCACAGCCATGCCAAGAAGCCTCCACTTATTTAAATTATCAGCAGTGGCTGCGGCAGCGTGAAAGTTCTGTGCACACTTCCACTGAGCCAGCTGTGCGGGTCTGGCCAGCTGTGCGGCTCTGTCTGCTGGAAGCTTTCCACGCAGCACCACGGGCTTTTCTGCAGACTCACCATTGAGGCTGCCGGTCAGCTCAGAGCTGAGTCAAGCCAATCTGCTGTCCACCCCTTAGCTGGGTGTGAGTCGCTTGAGACTGAAATAGCCACAGTTCCGGTGAGGCCTATTTACCAGCATTTTGTCCCTGGGTTAGGAAAGAAGGGGACACTATGAATGTGCCACACTACTGGAGAAAACCACTTTGGGAAGCCAGTGACTCATCAGCACAGCTGAGGTGTGACTCACGGATCCCTTATGAGTGGAGCCACAGTGTTAGGGAGCCCTGTCGTTCCGGTGAGGTCCCCAATGTCACCCAATGTAGGCAACCCTGACTCCTGGCACTGCCTCTGCAAATTTGGCTATACTCTCCCTTTACCTAATTTTTTTCTATCCCCTGATAAAGCAAGAAGAAAATGTGAAGGCCTGTGTTTTCATTTGCTTGTTTGCCTCAGGCCAAAGAGGTCTATCAAAGAAGTCTATCAAAGCTGTGCTGAGATTTTACAATGGACACAACATTTTTTTTTTCTGTTCTCGTGTCAGGATAAAAAAATGCTATTAAAATATTTACAAATCACGCTAAGTTTGTTGTGTTCAAACCGAACAACATAACAGTTTGTGTCACTGTTTTATTATTTATTGATTGATTTTTAAATACATTTTATTGATTTTTTTACAGAGAGAAGGGAGAGGGATAGAGTTAGAAACATCAATGAGAGAGAAACATCGATCAGCTGCCTCCTACACACTCCTCACTGGAGATGTGCCAGCAACCCAGGTACATGCCCTTGACCAGAATCAAACCCGGGACTCTTGAGTCCACAGGCCGACGCTCTATCCATTGAGCCAAACCGGTTTCGGCTGTTTTATTATTTAAAGATATCCAGAATAAATTATGTACTTGATACATATTTTCTCACTTTCTTTTCCCAAACAAAAACGTGAGATGAAAATTAGGAAAGTGGAGAAGAGATTATGCTCTTTATGAATGGTGAATTCTAGAATTATCAGCATGAAGTGAAAAACATTCGTCCATTTATTCATTTGACAAGTCTTTATGGGGAGCTGTATCATCCGTGGGAATTCAGTTTCAAGGTCAGTTTAGGCAAATATGGAAGTGGTGAAAATTACCATTGAAAATCATTTATAAGTCCCATAATGTTCAGTCTACTAGGCTTTCTGTACATTATATTGATTTTCGGTAATCATAGCCAATTCTTTCCAGTGTTGCGGCATGGTACTGTTTCTACAGCCAAGCTCCAGTGAAATGATACTGTTCCCAAGCACAATGCTGGGATTTGCAAGGTGTGCAGTCTCTAATTCATGCCATGGAAAGAGGCATACGGCTTACGTGCCTGTGGTGTCCTCTGCTCCAGACTGGGTGTAATGGAAGATGACCTAGCGTGGGCCCTCCAAGCTGGCAATCAAACTGGTGGGGAGTAGTAACAATGCAATAACAAGGCCCATACCCTATTTTTATTGTTATAATAAGTGTCCAGAGCCTGACATTCTACCTCGATAGCTGCGTGTTAGATACACTCCCCATATCAGCTATGTCTGACATCTGGGAAACAGCTTTTAATTTCACATTCAGTTTTTAAAAGGAGTTTGTTTTGAAGCCACTGAGCTACTCTAAATGTTTTAGAGATTTGAAGACAAGAACTGAGGCATTAAAAGGGATCGAGTTAGGTAGGGGAGGGAGTGCTAGGGACCTTGAAGGTAATCACTAGGCAACACTGCCTATGTTTCCTGTTTTAAACCCAGCCCACAGCCTGTCTTTACATATTGGCATCTTTGGTTGAAAGTACCACCCAAATTAGACAGAGTGTACAGTGATTTTGAATTTTACATCTGCTATTAACTAGGTAAGTAATATTATTATTTTGAATATTTCATCAAACAACAAAAGTATCAGACATACATGACACTATAAATATTCATGCCCTTCCTTTTCATTATAAAAGTCTATCACAACTGTTTAAATAGTTGAGGAATTTAAATGCAAACACCCATGGTACAATGAATCTCCCAAAATGAAGGAAAATAATGGTAGATACCAACTTGCTACAAAAACTAGAGATACACTTAACTTCACATAGTCAGAATGACTAGATAATAATTGATCTAGAGACATAAGACATTCCCAAAGCACAAAAGAGCTAGCTAACCACCAGCCTCAAGCGGCTCTCCCACCTTCTTTTTTTTCTAATAATAACTCAACAGCGCATGAGAAAAGGCCAAAGCTGAGATTCCTCCAGAGCCTGTTCAGTCCTATTGGAAGTGAGTGTGATGAGCTTCCTATGCCAGCCTAAGATTTCAGTCTCGAATTTAACATAAAAAGAGTAGCTCTAGCCAGTTTGGCTCAATGGATAGAGCATCAGCCTGAGGACTAAAGGGCCCCGGGTTTGATTCGTGTTAAGGCCACATGCCCACATTGTGAACTCGATCCCCAGTAGGGAGACTGCAGGAGGCAGTTGATCAATGATCTCTCTCATCACTGATGTTTCTATCTTTCTCTCTCTTCCTCTCTGAAATCAATAAAAAAATATTTTATATAATAAAATAAAGTAAAAAAGATTTCACCTTGACTGGAAAACATGGTAGGACTGAATACTTAGAAGAGGTTATGTAAAAGCTTCCTATAGTTATGTAACAGAAATGTTCAAGAAGTTTTAGGCTAATTTAGTCTTTTAATCATTTACAAGTTAAACCCCAAAATATAGGGGTAAAGATCAGGTTACATAAATGCAACCTGATTAAATTTGAGGTTTCTGTGACACAACAAACAGAAAAACAAAATTTAGCCTAAAAGTAGTAAATTTATATACAATGCATATTTTTGTCAACTCCAGAGAGCTTTGTACTCACAGGCTGAATTAAAAAATATACTATTGCTTTAAATTTTTTACTTAACAAAGAGCATAAATATGTATGTTTCAATTTTTTAAAATATATTTTATTGATTTTTTACAGAGAGGAAGGGTGAAGGATAGAGAGTTAGAAACATCGATGAGAGAGAATTATTGATCAATTGCCTCTTGCACATCCCCTACTAGGGTTGTGCCCGCAACCAAGGTACATCCCTTGACTGGAATCAAATCTGGGACCTTTAAGTCTACAGGCCCTTCAGTCCCCAAGCCAACGCTCTATCCACTGAGCCAAACCCGGGAGTCTCGGCGCCCCCCATTTTTCCAACCCAAAGTTAAGAAATCAATATTTTAAGCATTTTGCTGGTTTTTCTCTTAAGGATGTCTTCTTTTTTTGGCCTCTTAAGGAGTTGTTCCTCCTGTTTTCTCCACTGTTTGATCATACACTCAGTGGGAAGAGGTCCAAATTGTCTCTCTGCAGCTCTATTTCCATGCTCTTTTGCACAGCTTGATTACATTCGGTTTGAATTTTGCCAAGACAATGGCTTACCAGTATTTATCTTTTTATTTTTTGACATATTTATGGGCTCAGAACACTCCAGTCCCTGTTGCATGTGCCTGTTGCATCTTCGCACTCTCCACCTCCACCTCCAATTACAGCATCAGCTGGCATCAGTAACAATAAGGCTCGTGATTGAAGGAAGCCTGTTTGACAAGGTATGGGCAGCTAGGCAGCCACGTGGCCCCTCCTCGGTTGACTTGGCTGACTTGCGTGTATGAGACACTCCTACTCCTTGATTTTCAGTTTAACAATTTTAGTGGGGGGAAAGCATCTTATACATGGAAAAATACAGTATTTAGGCAGGTTACTTTTCTGACTCTAAAGATAATTGAATATTACTCTGTAACATATGCAAGATAAAGAAATTTGAAGAAAAAGAGCCAAGATAATCAATCTGAATAACTAAATCAAGAAATGAGTGATGTCAAAACAGAAACCATAAAAATTCAGCAATAATGGTGACCCTTAAAATCATTTCACTGGAAGAGAAACAGGCCCCACCGAGAGGAGGAACATGGGCAGCAGAGCCCAGTGTGAATGGAACTCCTGAGGGCCACCCACTGAGGCAGGATCCAACAGGTCTCAGCATTGACTTGTGCAGAACAGCTTTTCCCTACACCTTTTACTTAACCGGCATGGAGATTTTTCAAACTGGAAGAGAGCCACATTAGTTTGGTTAGTTGATTAATTCAACCTCCACATGTTTTTTAACAAGTAAAGAAAATACATATAAATAACATTTAAGTTCTCAGGCCAATGACCTTCCAATTTCTGGAATGAATGCTTTACTTGTATAGACAAAGACTTTGAAGAAAAAATTATAAATATATCAAAACTCCCCACATTACCCTCTGCAGAGTGTGATTTAAACAAAAGAATACACAGCTTCAGGGAAATAGCTTTAAAAATGCCCAGAAAATGCTCACAAAAGAATCCACAGCCACCCTAGCCGGTTTGGCTCAGTGGATAGTGTCAATCTTTGGACTGAAGGGTCTCAGGTTCAATTCTGGTCAGGGGCATGCACCTTGGTTGCGAACACATCCCCAGTGGGGTGTGTGCAGGAGGCAGCTGATCAATGTTTCTCTCTCATTGATATTTCTAACTCTCTATCCCTCTCCCTTTCTCTCTGCAAAAAATCAATAAAATGTATTAAAAAAAAAAAAAAAAAAGAAGAAGAAGAAGAAAGAATTCACAGCCTTATGAAGGGTCTTAACTAAACTTAATTTGGTACCACCATCTTTCTGGAGAATAGTTTTCTGACATGTAAGAAACAAAATGTTTTGAAAAAGCTTTGATCCACCAATTCCACTTCCATCAAACTATACTAAGAGTGTAATTAGATAGATCCGGCAGAGATGCCAGGCTGCTTCTAAGAATCTACTGGCCCTTCTGCTAGGTGCTAGGTGTGGCCATACTCAATCCGCAACAATAAACAGAATAAACAGAAGACTTTTCTTTTTTCCATCCATCTTCTTTCCTCCTGCTTGCAATGTGGGCATGATAGCTAGAGTTACAGCAGCCCTCTTAATAAGAGCAACAATTTTTTTAAAGGGTATGTGCATAAAGACCTATCAAGCCAGCCCTTGACTGTCTTATTTCAGATTTCTTTAATGTTAGAGATAACAAACAATCTCATTTCACACCCCGGTTAATCACAAACAGCCTGTGAAAATAGAAAAATGTTCATAATCTATTGCTAAGTGAACACAATCCCACTTTGGTTAATATACATAACATATAAATGAAGAGAATGTGGTATTCACATCTTTATATTGCTTTGTACTTTATTTTGTACAATAAGCATTCATTTTTTTCAATCAGGAAAAAAAGAGAGAATGAGAAAGCTATCCTCCCCCCCAAGTGAACTCACTTCCTGCTTAAAAAATAATGTTGCATTCCACATTTGAACCTGTAGCTGATAATTACAGCCTCTGAGAATAATTCCACAGCTAGAGTGTAGGGTTGAAAACCTTGTCAGTCTCTGAAACAGTGAGCTGGAAATGGCGCCATGGTAATGCCTCTATAAGTGCTTAGCTTAGAGGTGCTCTGAACCAGGGAAGAGCACAAAAAAGGCGGGAAGAGAGCAGTAGAAGGAAGGGATAAAGCAGATGAAGGGAAAGTCTGTAAGTAAGCAATATTTTATGGCTGACTTTGCAGCTGTTTGAGCCATGGACAGCCTCTGAACAAGGCATCAACAAAGGGGAACAGCCCCTCCCCGGGCAGATCAAGTGGGGCCCATCATTCTCAGCACTGTCTGCACTTCACAAGGCAGATGGGCATCTTATATCCAGCACCTGTCGGTCTTGGAGACGCCCAGCTGCAGTGCTGTTATTGCTGTCATCTGCCTAATCCAGAAGGGACAGGCACTTATTGTATCTAGAAAGATTAGGATGAAACTATCTTTTGATTGTTCTCACAAAAGAGAATGCATACCTCATGTAATTGTGTTTATTTTCTTCTTGCCTGATACCCCTCCCGCCCCCTTCCCCCCCTCCCCCCCCGCAATGTTTTTCTTTTTTTACCTACCCTTGCAGCTGTATTTTTTATTGTTAACCCCCATGTTAATTATATATTCTTTTCTAATAATGGTTTAAATGGAGTCTGATGACCAGCCACAAGGCTCCTTTTTCATCCCACTCGGAGGCACATCATGACCTCAGACCCTTCACGCAATTCCCATTGACTTGGAGAAGAAATCTATGCAAGGAATGAAGCAGGGCAAGATCATAAGAATTGTCAGAGGAAATAGTATTTTCTTCACAGGATGCTTTCAGTTTTTCCTTTCTGAAAGCCTCTTTTAAATGGTATTGAATTGAAGGAGACTTTAAATAAGCTTTGAACTTCTCTGTGGTTCCAACTGTGGATTGAGTATAGAAAACCTGATATTCAGAACTCATGGAATAAATTAAGAAAAAGAATGAATGAGAAAATGAATAAATATAATGGGATTCCTTTAGCAAATAATTTTGCTTCTCAGTGTAAAATGAACTTTATGAATATCATATATATCTTTATCTATAAAGTAATCAAAGAACTTATCTAGGAAGCTACAACATCCTCTAAAGCATGTGAAAACAGTATCAATTCATTCAACAAACAGAACAGAGCTTCTCTCTACCAGATACCACCCACCATGAGCCCTAAAAGCACACCACCCTGGCATAGACACTCAGTAAATGTTTGTTGAATGAGTAAATGAATTGATATTAATGTTCATTAATAATTAGAATCATGCTAATAATTTGTTTATTCATACTTCATGATAATCACAATAATTATAGTGATAATGTATAACAGCTCACACTTACATAGTGTTTTATAGCTTCAAAATTTATTCTAACTTGATCCTCACATGAAGTTTATTAATCTCCTTTTTTTTTTCAAATTAAATTTTCCTTTTTTTTCTTAAATAAATTTTTATTGTTAATATTATTACAAATGTTCCTTCCCCCCCCTTCCCACCCCACCCTCTGCCCTTTCCCCACCCCCCATTGTCCTCATCCATAGGTGCACAGTTTATGTTCAGTCTCTTCCCACATCCCCCTCTCCCCTTATCCACAAGAATCATCAGTTCACTCCCCTTCCATACCTCTGATTCCATTATATTCAACAGTTAATATTGTTCACCAGATTTTTTTTTAATTTCCTTTTTTTTTAGATTCACTTGTTGATAGTTATGTATTTGTTGTTCATAATTTTTATCTTTATTTACTTTCTCTTCCAAAAGAACCCCCTTCAGCAATTCATATAATTCTGGTTTGGTGGTGATGAACTCCTTTAGCTTTTTTTTATTAGTGAAGCTCTTTATCTGACCTTCGATTCTGAGTGATAGCTTTGCTGGATAGATTATCTTTGGTTGTAGGTTCTTACTATTCATCACCTTGAATATTTCTTGCCATTCCCGTCTGGCCTGCATGGTTTCTGTTAAGAAATCAGCTGACAATCATATAGGTGCTCCTTTATAGGTAACTACCTGCTTAGCTCTTGCTGCTTTTAATATTCTCTCATTGGCTTTTGCTCTTGGAATCTTAATTATGATTTGTCTTGGTGTGGTCCTCTTTGGATTCCTTTTGTTTGGAGTTCTGTGTGCTTCCTGGAATTGTAAGTCCAATTCTTTCACCAGGTGGGGGAAGTTTTCTGTCACTATTTCTTTCAGTATGTTTTCGATATCTTGCTCTCTCTCATCTTCTGGGACCCCCATAATTCTGATGTTGGATCGTTTGAAGTTGTCCCAGAGGTTTCTTACATCATCTTCAATTTTCTGAATTCTCTTGCCTTCTAGCTTCTGTGGAGGAGTGTCTTCTGGCTCTTTATGTTCCAAATCTTTGACTTGATTCTTGCGATCTTCTATTCTGTTTTTAGGACTCTGTATAATATTTTTTATTTCAGACAATTTATTCTTTATTTCTTGTTGATCCCTTTTCATATCCTCATAGGTCTCATTTATTTTATCGGCCTTTTCTAGGAAACTCTTGAAAAACCTTATAAGTGTGGTTTTGAACTCTATATCCAGTCGCTTTTTGTCCTCTATTTCTTTCTTTTGTGATCTATTTGGTTTAGGCATTTTCGCAGGCAGCTTTCCTGATGGGGCGGGGTTTCAGGGTGGAGCCGACAGCTTTGGCTTCTGTCAGCCCCGCCCTATGCGACTCCTGAGACTCAGAGTCCTTCAGTACTCATTGCAAGAGCCTCTGAGAGAAAGGTGCCCGCAATCGCCTGTTACCAGTCTAGTCTCTCCCCCAATGGGCCCGAAACTGGGGTTCAGTTCAGTTGGAAGTGGAGTTGGAGGTGGCGTTCAGAGCAGTCTGGAGCCCCTATCTCCTTCCCGCCAGGGCAATCCAGCGGCACAGCCAACCGTCCCTTCTCTGCCTGAAATGTGTGTGCCTCCTGGACCTCCTTTCGCCGCTTTCCTTACAACCCAGCTCCCTCTGGATGAGCCTGCGTCCCTGGGGTCTGGCCTAAAACTGGGGTTCTGAGCGGTTGGAGCTGGGCCCAGCATAGTCAGAGCTTTAATCTCCTTCCCGCTAGGGAACGCCAGCCAGGCACTCAGTCTCCCTCCTCTCCAGCTCCGTCCTCTCCGCGTGCACCGCGTGTCTCCGTACCTTAGGCTCTTACAGCTCCTCCGCTCTTCCTCCTGGTTTTCTCCTTGCTTCTTGTTGTAGAATTTCCAGTCATTCGACTTTCCTGTAGTTCTGGGTAATGCCCATTTTATATTTTAGTTGTATTTTATTGAAATTGTTGCATGCGGCTGCGGCTAGGTGCCTACCCGAGCAGCCATCTTGGATTCTCCTCTTTATTAATCTCCATTTTTAAGATCCAGAAATTAAGTTGGGATGAGTGGAATGACCTAACAAACACCTTAAGGAGCTTACTGCTCTGGGGCTTTTCCCATGAACCCAAGGAAGCTGATGCAAATAGCATGGGCCATCAGGAAAGAAGGAAAAGAGGGTATGGACAGCGGGTGCTGCTGATAGCCAAACTTTGTCTAGAACAACATCTCCTACAGGTTCCGTCCTTGGGAGCAAAGGGCCCCACAGACAGATTCCCTGCCTCCTGCTTCAGTAACACACTACCATCCTGCCTCGTCCCTCCCAAAGCCCTGAGTTACGTAGTGTAAACTTGCCTACAAAGTTGAACCTTTTCACTGCCTGGTTTGATCAGGCCCATCCTGTCAAGAAAAGGGAGTCTCATGACAGTAAAACTAATTAGTTCCATGTGATCTTGTAGTTGTTGTCAGGGAGAAAGGAAAGGGAAAAACACACTACTGCTTTTAAAAATGCAAAAGCCGACCAGCTGGCGTGGCTCAGGGTTGAGTATCGACCTATGAACCAGGAGGTCACAGTTTGATTCCCGGTCAGACCACATGTCCAGGTTGTGAGCTCCATCCCCAGTGTGGGGCATGCAGGAGGCTGCTGATCCGTGATTCTCTCTCATCATTGATGTTGCTATTTTTCTCTCCCTCTCTTTCCTCTCTAAAATCAATTAAGAAATATTTTAAATAAATAAATTTTAAAAAATAGAAATGCAGAAGCCAATGCTCTGCTCTGACTTAAAAAGAAGCGGTAAAAGGACTCGGGAGATGGACTTGGGGATTTGCCAGCATGGGTGTGGCTAGAAAGCCACACCGGAACTAGGCTGTAATGTTGAAGGCCCTGCCTTCTGGAAAGCATGTTCCTCCAGGAATCAGTCTCTAACAATAACAGTTTCAGCTAGGTTGTCTTTAGTTTGTATTAATGTTGATTACTAGGAAAAATATATAAATAGGATTGTCATTCTATAAAACAAACCTGTTCATACAATAACATGTTAGCTTACTAGCTTTTATAATAAAAGGCTAATATGCAAATTGACCAAACTGCAGACCAACCAGTCGCTATGATGTGCACTGACCACCAGGGGGCAGACACTCAACAAAGAAGCTGCCCCTTGGTGGTCAGTGAGCCAGAAGCTGGGCTCACGGCTGGTGAGCATAGCAGCAGTGGCTGGAACCTCTCCCGCCTGCACAGCAGCACTAAGGATGTCCAACTGACCGCTTAGGCCCACTTCCTGAGCCCTAAGAGCTCCTGGACTGCAAGAGGACGCAGGCCAGGCTGAGGGACACCCCCCGCCAAAGTGCATTATTTCGTGCACCAGGCCTCTAGATGTCTATAATAACTAACTTTTCAACATCTTTCCTATCTAATTTTACTGCAATGGGGTGAGGGAAGAAGTATCAGAGATAATTCCAATTTTACTACTATTACCTTCTCCCTTCTTTTTAACACCTCACATTTAACACTAACAGAGGCACATGTTTGTGAGACCTTCTGAAATAGAAATGTACAAACACTGGTTATCATATGTTGCCAAATGACAAAAAAGGGTAGAGATTATTGTTGCAATGAAATAAAATCAAGAGAAAAAAGACAGAAACTTGACTTTATATGACTATCTAATTAACTACCTGTATTTTATTAGTTTGCTCCAAAAAATTCCTTGCACATTACATTCTTGCAAGCATGGTCTTACAAAAAGGAAGCTAAGTTGAGCTTTAGTTTGAAAATTTCCCATAACCTGAAAACTTTTTTTTTCTTTTCAAATTCTCCCCAGAGGATATTTTTTTCATTGATTTTGAGAGAGTAGGAGGAAGGAAGGGAGGGAGGGAAGGAACAGGAGGAAGGGAGGGATAAAAGAGGAGGTGGAGAGAGGGGCGGGGGGAGAGAGAGAGAAAAAGAGAGAGAGAGGGAGGGAGGGAAAGAGGGAAAGAAGGGAGGGAGGGAGGAAGGGAGGGAGAGGGGAGGGGGAGAGAGAGAGAGAGAGAGAGAGAGAGAGAGAGAGAGAGAGAGAGAGAAACATCAATGTGTGAAACATCAATTGGTTGTCTCCAGCACATGGACAACTGGGGCCCGAGATCAAACTTGCAACCCAGGTATGTGCCCTGGATCAGGAATCAAACCCATGAACCTTTGGTGCATGGGTTGATGCTCTAACCACTGAACAACATGGGCCAGGACCCAGCAACAACTATTTTAACAAAAAGATGAAAACGAAAGTGTGCACTAAGGTGAGGGCCTAAGGACCAATACTAAGGTACCATAAGGCAATTAAGGGAGACACTTCTTAATGTGTGCATCACATTACTGCGTGGATGGGTCTCATGTGGCACTTCACCCTAAAATTTACTTCTCTACTTCTACAAAAGCCTGTGTGCTCAGCCACATTGTCTGTAAGGAGATACAGTTATGGGCAAGGTCACTTCAAATATGTTCTCCAAAATATTAGTCCTAGAAGATAAACCCCATAGGCCCATACTCAAAAGTGCTTTGTTATCAAACAAGTTTGAGAAACATTGAATGTTATTATTTCCCTCATAAAATTTATACTATATTAGAGGCCCAGTGAATGAAAATTCATGCACTGGGAGTGAGGGTGGTCCCTCAGCCCAGCCTGCCCCCCTCTCAGACTGGGAGTCCTCAGGGGATGTCTACTGATGGGGTAGGCCCGCTCCTCAGCCTCTGCAGAAGGCGACCAGACAGATCAGGGGATCAGGCCAATCAGGGGAAGGCACTGCTCCCATCACCCTGCCGCTGCTGTTGCCTCTGGCCTCCCTCAGTGGGAGGAAGAAGCCACCCCTATCACTCCACTGCTGCTGCCAGTACTCCTCGGCCCTCGCAGCCTCTGTGGCTTTGTCCAAAAGACGTCCGGTCTATCCGGTCTAATTAGCACATTACCCTTTTATTAGTATAGATATGCATTATTACAAGAGGCTCTGGGATTTAAATTAGCTTAACCCAATAATTCTCTAATTTATTTCAGGTATAATATTTTTTCACTTTATTAATAAGCTATAAAATACAGTTTAGGAGTTAGGACATACCATTTGTGGCATTTTTCCCAATCATGCCTTCAGATTTAATGCAGCAACATGTCCAAACACACAATATGCTTCAGACATTGAAACAATATTTTTATATCTAACTTATCAAAACTAAAAACTATAGGCAATTCCTATCGAGAGTCACTGGGCAAATGGGAGTGTGATGCTACAAAGCCCTGATTCCAGAGCACTCCAATGACAAGGTTCATCTAAAGCAGAGTTGATGTAGGTAAGAGACAGAGAAGAGGAGGGCATATATAGGCATGTGTGCATTCAAGCTTTTCAAAATTGTGTTAAAATTAAACTTGTGTTTTTTTAAAGTGACCTGAGCTGTTTGCATCCAGAAGCTTTTAACCTTCCTCCTTACTTTAAAATAAAGAGCCTGTGACTGTCTTTTCTTAGTGTGCTTTCCATTTGCAGCTTCTCTAGGCTCAGGGCCACAGCTGTTGCTCAGCACTCTGGGTGGCTCCTCTCCATCTCCTTGAAACAACTGGTGGGAACTGCACTGGGCCATCAACCCAGCTGTTCAATCTCACTTTCTAACTTTAGCAAGTCAACTAATGTCACTAGGGCATGCCACATCGTGAACCACATCACAGAAGGCAGATAGATGCCAACCCCCCTAAAAAACTGCAGGCACACAAAGCAAAGTCCCACTCAGGTGCCTACAGCAATATCACCCAGATGCAAAATGAAGGGTCTCTGGGCCTCATTTACTCAAGGTATGTCGTGACTAAAAAGGCTTCACTAGACACCACAATCAGCAGGCCTTCATGAGCCCCCAGCACACATAAACTCATTACTAATATTCTGTGGCACACCATAAAATATATATTGTTTTTTGCTGTGGTAACATCCATGATGAGAGTGAATCATTAATCGGCTGCCTCCTGCACGCCCCACACTGGGGATCAAGCACGACCAGGAATGGAACCATGACCTCCTGTTTCACAGGTCGACGTTCAACCACTGAGCAACACCAACTCTTCCTTTTTTTTTCTTTTTTTTTAACTGCACGCTTATTGTAACTAAGCCATATTTCAGAGTTATTTGACTGTTTACTATCCTTTGAGAGTTACAGATTAAAATAATTTCCTTTCATGCAGAGAGTTGCTCTTTTCTGAATTCCCCTGACACTTACCTCCAAGGAGAACTCTTAAGAATGCCTTGCTAAGCTCTCCTACAATTGACTGTAGCCATTGTTAACATGCATGGACTTAACATTAAACGACTTATACAAATGAAAACAAAATGCCCTTTCATTCTATTGATAACTTAACCTTTAGGTTTTTGAATGCAATCCCATTTCTCAAAAAGCAGGGGAAGCCACTGAATGAAACCATTATGTACAACATTGTTGTGGGAATTATTTTGTGTGAAAATATATACATATATCACTTAAAATTTCTTTGACTGAAGGTGGGTCTTCATAATTCACAACTAAAGTATACATATCTTTTATGATTTTTCTAATTGTGTCCCCTCTTTTAGGGAAACAGAAGTCGTTTTGAGCAGGCCAATGAACCCATGACAACTGGACATAAAGAATTTGGCACCCTTGGGGGCCTTGGATCAGGAATGCCCTGTATCCTAAAAGCTGCCTACTTGGATGTGTTCAATTTGTGAAAGTTCATCAAGCAGTATACTTAAAATGTTTATATATAAAAAATATTCTTCATTTTTAAAGTAATTTTTATAAAAGAAGATATAGTAGTCAGCTCCAGAAACATAAGAATTAACCTAAAGTATTTATAAGGAATAGGATTAAGATGTAGTTTATTTTCCTACTTTGTTTTCGTTAAAATGTTGCATAATGTTTGTTTTGAACAAACAATGTAAAAACCACATCTGGGACAACCGGAAAAAACTTTGAGCAGGAACTGGGTATTAAATGATATTAAGAAATTTTTGTTTGTATTTGATGTGATACAATAAGAAATTCACAAAACTATTAATGTTAAAATTGTATCAAAATTGTTAACCTAATTTAATCTTAAGGGACCCATGTGGGATATTGGTCTAAAGTCTTTTTTTAAAAAAGCTTAATGTGAAGAAAAAATAACACAGAAAATAATAAGGGAGAGAGGGGCAATGTTCTGAATCAATAGAGTAACATAATAAGCAGATATCACAGTAAACCCTGATTGGCTCCTACACCATAGGCTGCAAAAGATGTTTTGGAGGTGGGAGTATTTGAATAAGGGCTGCACATTATGCTATATTTTTCAAGTTACTTGGGTGTAATAATTGTATTTGTTATTGTGTAAAATATATTCTTATTCTTTGGAGCTGCATGCTGAAGTATTTAGGATGAAATCTCTTGTAGCCTATAACTTGCTTTCAAATTGTTTAGTAATGGAAGGAAAGAATAAAGAGAGAAAAATTTGGCAAAATGTTAAGAAATACTGAGTTGAGATAAAGGAAAAGTATACTCTTTTTCAACACTTCTTCAGGTTTGAAAATGTTCAAAGTGAAAAGAAGAAATAAACTTAATTTTGTTAAGTCTGAAAATGATAATTTTATTATGTATGAAAATGTCCTTATTTTGTAGAGACACCTATTGAATTACTTATGTTTAATATATATTATCTATTATTTACTTTAAAATGCTTCCATTAAGCTCTGGTCAGTGTGACTCAGTGGACAGAGCATTGGCCTGTGGATTGAAGGGTCCCAGATTTGATTATGGTCAAGGGAATGTACCTCAGCAGTTGCAGGCTCAATCCCTGGGCCCATGCAGAAGGCAATCAATGAATGTGTCTTTCTCACATCAATGATTCTCTCTGTGTGTATCTCTCCCTCCCTCCACTCTTCCTAAAAATCAGCAGAAAAATATCCTCCAGTGAGGATTAACCAAAAAAAAAAAAAAAGAAAAAGAAAAGACAAAAAAGAAACAAATATGGGAAATGTCAGCCATTCTTTCTCTACTTGCATGTTTGAAATTTTATATACTAAAATGTCAAAAACAGCCCAGTCAGCGTGGCTTAATGGTGGAGGGTTGACCTATGAACCAGGAGGTCCAGGTTCAATTCCGGGTCAGGGCCTATGCCCAGGTTGCAGGCTTGATCTCCAGAGTGGGGTATGAAGGAGGCAGCCAATCAATATTTCTTTCATCATCAATGTTTCTATCTCTCTCTCCCTCTCCCTTCCTCTCTGAAATCAATAAAAATATATTTAAAAATAAACAAAAAATAAAATGTCAAAAAGTAGCAAGTTTTGCTGAAACCAGTTTGGCTCAGTGGATAGAGCGTCAGCCTGCAGACTGAAAGGTCCCGGGTTCAATTCCGATCAGGGGCATGTACTTTGGTTGCAGGCACATCCCCAGTAAGGGGTGTGCAAGAGGCAGCTGATCGATGATTCTCTCTCATCAATGTTTCTAACTCTCTATCCTTCTGTCTTCCTCTCTATAAAAAAAAAAAAATCAATAAAATATATATATATTTAAAAAAAAAAAAAAAAAAAAAGTAGCAAGTTTTGCCCTGGCCAATGTTACTCAGTTGGTTGGGCATCATTCAATTCCCAGTCAGAGAACATGCTCAGGTTGTAGGCTCTATCCCAGTAGACCTATGTTGCTATCTCTCAATGTTTCTATCTCCTTCTCTTTTCCTCTCTCTCTAAAAATCAATAAAAATGTACATATATTTTTAAATAGCAAGTTTTGTGATTTTTTTCCTCTCTTTAACAATAAAATCCTTCCAAGTCTTCCTGGTGTCAAGTTAGCAAGATAAATTGCAGAAGAATTCCTTCCAAATTAATTTCCAAAGTTCTCCATAAATTGGTAGAGCATGGGGAGACTCTATTGGACCTGAAAATTATGAGTCTTTATAAGTAAAGCAAAATGGCACATACTCCTCTCTCCTCCAGTTATAAATATAAAGGATGGTAAGTGTCCTAAGAAAAATCCTCAAAGTTGTGAGCTTTCCCAAAGATGAGCCATCATTTTCCTGCTCTCTAAGACACTGACACTGATAAGACAAGGGCCTCTGGGGATTCATTTGTTTTCTTCTGGACCACTCTCTCTTGGGGAATCAGCTCTGGCACTCCAACAGCACTGCTGGACCCCAGCCAAGCTCTAGCACCACACTTCCCAGGAAAATCACTTCCCAACCTGCTACTGGGTAGGCACTCGTAAAAACTTTAAAAAGGAGAGCCCATTCCTCAGTCATTCTCTGACCTCAGAAAGAAGAAACTGTAGACTTGAATACACAAGGCAAGAGCTGTAGTGCAGTGGGCCTTCAAGGGGGACCTGCCCCTAATGTACATTTTTCTGCTGTTATGACAGCAGAAGGCAAAAAGCTCTCAGAGTGGGACCTAACCACCTAGCCTTAGCCTCCAAGGTCATACTGCACAATAGGCAACCCTGTGGACAGAGGGTCACAAAGAGCCTGGTCTGAAGGCCACCTCTGCCACTCACCAGATATATGGCCTTAGACAAGGTACTCAGCCTCTATTTCTCAGTTTCTTTATTTGTAAAATGAAGAGACCAAACAGTGACTAACAGTTAAGGAGAGGGTGGAGGTGGTCAAAAAAGTACAAACTGCAGTTATAAGTTCTGGGATGTCATGTCCAGCATGGTGACTGTTAACTGAAAGTTGCTGAGAGTAGATCTTAAAAGTTATCATTACAAGAAAAAAGTATTTTAACTATGTGGTGACATATATACATATATCAAATCATTATGTTGTACACCTTCAACTCAATGTTAAATGTCAATTATATCTTGAAACTGTGGGGGGGGGAATTAATATTTTTTAAAAAAGAGATCTACCCAAAACCAGTTTGGCTCAGTGGATAGAGCGTCAGCCTGGGAACTCAAGGGTCCCGTGTTCGATTCCAGTCAAGGGCATGTACCTTGGTTGCGGGCACATCCCCATAAGAGGGTGTGCAAGAAGCAACTGGTCGATGATTCTCTCTCATCGATGTTTCTAACTCTCTATTCCTCTCTCTTCCTCTCTGTAAAAAATCAATAAAATATATATTTTTTTTTAAAAAGAGGTCTAGAGCTAGACTGTGTACCAATCCTCCAGACCTAGCTCCTGCACTTATTACGTGTATAAACTTGAGCAAGTTATTGAATCTTTGTGTGCCTTCGTTTTCCAACACCTATCGCATAAAAAGTCTCTGGCAGGCTGGCAGGTAGAAAGCTATCAATAACTGTTAGCTACTATTATTATTATTAGGAGAAAAGTATCAGGCCCATAAAGTTATCTTGAAATTAAAGTTACTAAGGCATGTAAAGCTCTTAGCATAGTTTCCTGGCATATAACTGTTCATATGTGTTTGTTATTATTATTATCAGGCTTCACAATAACCCTGTTAGGGCAGCAATGCCAATAAGTATTTTACCAATGAGGAAAAGGGGATCAAAAAGACTCAGTGACATTCCCTCTGTGGCAGCTGACAACAATGACTCCTACTCATGCCACTTCCTAAAATTCCCCATGCCTCAAGATTCCACTGTGAAGGAGATAGCAAAACTAAAACAGCATTTGAAGATATACTCATGAACATCAGCATAAGCATGCTAAAGCTAAGTTTAAAATATAAAATGGTGAGTAAGTGATGGGAACAGGTGTGGACAGACCTACAAAAATGCTTGAAAGAAGGAGTCCAACATTGGACACAAATGCACTTTACTTTGTGCAACTGAAAGTTTATGTTGAAATCCTTTTTCACTTGGTTTGTTGTTGTTTTTAAGTGTTTTTATTGACTTTAGAGAGAGAAGGGAGAGGGATACAGAGATAGAAACATGGGTCAGCTATCTTCAGTACTCCCTCCCAAGTGGGATGAGCCCACAACATTCCTCACCTCACCCTGCCCTTATGCCCAATCAAGAATCGATCTGGCGACCATTTGGTGTGTGGGTCGATGCTCAACCACTGAGCGACACCAGCCAGGGCTCATTTGGTTTGTTTTAATCACAGTTTAAATACACAGAGAAAGCTCCCTTTGAAAAATAAATTTGATGCCAATCTTTTTAAAAAGTGAGTGATTATTTTTCCTAAAGAAATAAACTCCCCTTGCCAGGCTGGTGTGGCACAGTGATTGAGCAGTGACTTGTGAACCAGGAGGTCATGGCTCCATTCTGTTTGGGGCACATGCCCCGGTTATGGACTCAATCCCTAGTAGAAGGCATGTAGGAGGCAACCAATCAATAGTTCTCTCTTACTGTTGTGTTCGTTCTCTCTCTCTCTCTCTCTCTCTCTCTCTCTCTCTCTCTCTCTCTCTCTTTTCCTCTTTCTGAAATCAATAAAAACATTTTTTTAAATAGCTCTACCCTTATCAATATTACTGTAGATACAGATTTCCCTATAACTGTTTAACTGAAAATAATCAGCATCTGTATTCAAGAGTGTTTGCCTTCAGGTTGGTATTATTGGTCCATCTCAGGTAGAGAGTGATGAACCCTGATCATGTGACAGTGCCTATAGTGGACCAGAAGAGCCATAAAAAAACATTCTCCCCACTGGTAGGTTAAATTAGGTGCAAACAATGCAAAAATTCACAGCACAATGTCAAAGTCAAGAATACAACGGAGATCACCTTCTTGAAGCTGTTGGTACCAGCTACCACCCAGCTGTTGGTCTCCTACAGAACCTCAAGAATTTTACTTGAATCATTACCTCATTTAATACAATAATCATGAAAAGAAATTATACCCATTTTATGAATGAGGAAACTGAGATTTAAAGTTTAAGAGACTTGCCTAAACATCCATAACTCATAAATAGTATAAGAATTTATACTATTAGATAGGTAGATCTGCCTGGCACCAAAACCAAGCACTCCTGAAATTTTCCTTAATCTTGTGAGGGTCCCTCAGAAGAAAAATAATTTACTTAGAATCTTAAGAATCTGAACCCAAAATTAAAAGAAAATAAATATTATAAAGAATTAAGCTTGGTCAAGTCCAAGAATTTCCCTATGAGCAAAAGATATCACTTTCTAAACAAAATCAAGTCGATGGGTCCCCTGCCCCTGTGCTCTGCTTACTGTGCAGGTCGCCTCCTGCTTGATTCTCAGCACCCAGCCACAGTGATATCCACAGGCTCTTGTCTCCCTGGCTGTCCAGGCCAGCTCACTATTGAAATTAACATACTTAGGTCCACGCACAGTAGGAAGGTTGAGGAGGTTTTAGAAGAGAGGCAGAGAAAGGAGGGGAGAAAGGGGAAGCACTCCCCTGTCACTAAAGAATGTGACTCAATGCTTAGCTACAACTCGGAGAAAAGTAATTAGCAACCATTATAGCATCCGAAGTTGGGCTGCACTTCAAGAAAAGCAGCACACAATTTGATTTGATTTTTAATATATTTTATTGATTTTTTACAGAGAGGAAGGGAGATGGATAGAGAGTTAGAAACGTCGATGAGACAGAACCATCGACCACCTGCCTCCTGTACACCTCCTACTGGGGATGTGCTCACAACGAAGGTACATGCTCTTGACCGGAATCGAACCTGGGACCTTTCAGTCCACAGGCCGACGCTAGATCCACTAAGTCAAACCAGTCAGGGCAAGCACATGATTTTAACTACCACCTTTGTGCTACAGTGATGCTTTACTAAAATGTGTGTTTAAAGAATTTCTGTCTTATTTTCCAATTGGCAGGCTTTCTTCCTAGACTTCTTCAAGGAGATAAAACTCATCTGAAAGGGGAAAACTGCTAAAGCTGAAACATCCAGCAACTTTATTTTTAGCAAAATAAATATAGGTCGCATTTTTTACCATTGTTACCTGCAGTGGTAGGCAGACCTCTCAGTGTGGGGCCGAGAGAGTGAAGCTTGATGACACTTTGCCTACATGGCCCACCTAGTTTTGTACATACAAAAAGTTGGCTTACTTGTTGAAATGTGTTTTTAATTAATGGAAACAAAAATGAATAAAATGTTAATAATGTCTTGACATTTCCATGACACTTATCAGTATCAAAGCCAGGAGTCATTGCATTTCATACTTAACTTTTGAGCCCTATGGGGAAAACATATTGAAACAGAGCTTTCCATAAGGATTAACAGTAACACTTCTAAGCATAGACCAAAATATTATCATTTTCAAACAGAGCCCTGCAAAGATGATCCAAATATAGATCAGCCTCCTCATTCTCATAAAGCTCTGTGTGATTAAGTAAATATACTGATAATTAAGATATCAGGATTCTTAGTGCTCACCCAGAATACATCCCAAATACCTAATAGCAGTGATCAGGTCATTGATTACAAGGACCATCAATCATACTGCATCCTACAATATGTAATTTTTCCCAACAGAGCTCCTGTGTTCCTCCAGCTGCTTATATTACATCAAACCCTCAGGCAGGCTACAAAAAAGACTAGATTTGCAGCTTTCTTCAGGGTAGGCTCACTGTACTGAATAATGGTTTTATTAATAATATTCAGCCACTTGGGAGAATCCAAGATGGCTGCACAGGTAAACACCTAGCCACAGCCGCACACAACAATTTCAATAAAATACAACTAAAATATAAAATGGACATTACCCAGAACTACAGGAAAGTCGAATGACTGGAAATTCTACAACGAGAAGCAAGGAAAAAACCAAGAGGAAGAGCGGAGGAGCTGTAAAAGCCTGAGGTACAGAGACACGGTGCTCGCGGAGAGGACGGAGCCGGAGAGGAGGGAGGCTGAGTGCCTGGCTGGCGTTCCCTAGTGGGAAGGAGATAAAAGCTCCGACTGTGTTGGGCCCCAGTTCTGACTGCTCTGAACCCCAGTTCTAGGCCAGACCCTGGGGACCCAGGCTCACACAGAGGGAGCTGGGCTGTAAAGCCGAACCCTGGGGGAGCAGCGAAAGGAGGTCCCAGAGGCGCGCACATTGCGTGCAGAGAAGGGACGGTTGGCCGTGCCTCGGGATTGCCCTGGCAGGAAGGAGACAAAAGCTTTGGACTGCTCTGAATGCCACCTCCAACTCCACTTCCAACTGAACTGAACCCCAGTTCCAGGCTCATTGGGGGAGAGCCTAGACTGTTTGGTAGCAGGCAAAAATTGAGGGCACCTTTCTCTCAGAGGTGCTTGCAACGAGTACTGAAGGACCCTGGGGATTACTGAGACTCAGAAACCTCATAGGGTGGGGCTGACAGAAGCCAAGGCTGTGGCTCCACCCTGAAACCCCGTCCCATCAGGGAAGCTGCGAAAATGCTGAGACAACGAAATAGATCACAAACAAAAGAAATGGAGGACAAAAAGCAACTGGATATAGAGTTCAAATCTACGCTTATAAGGTTTTTCAAGAATTCCCTAGAAAAGGTCGATAAGACCTATGAGGAGATGAAAGGGGATCAACTAGAATTAATAAGGAATCAACAAGAAATGATAAGGGATCAACAAGAAATAAAGAATACATTGTCTGAAATAAAAAATATTATACAGAGTCCTAAAAACAGAATGGAAGAGCACAAGAATCAAGTCAAAGATTTGGAACATAAAGAGCCAGAAGACACTCCTCCGCAGAAGCAAGAAGGCAAGAGATTCCAGAAAATTGAAGATAATGTAAGAAACCTCTGGGACAACTTTAAGCAAACCAACATCAGAATTATGGGGGTCCCAGAAGATGAGAGAGAGCAAGATATTGAAAACATACTGAAAGAAATAGTGACAGAAAACTTCCCCCACCTGGTGAAAGAATTAGACTTACCAGTCCAGGAAGAGCACAGAACTCCAAACAAAAGGAATCCAAAGAGGACTACACCAAGACAAATCATAATTAAAATTCCAAGAGCAACAGACAAAGAGAGAATATTAAAAGCAGCAAGAGCAAAGAAGGTAGTTACCTATAAAGGAGTACCTATACAATTGTCAGCTGATTTCTTAACAGAAACTATGCAGGCCAGCCGGGAATGGCAAGAAATATTCAAGGTGATGAATAGTAAGAACCTACAGCCAAAGATAATCTACTCAGCAAAGCTATCACTCAGAATCGAAGGCCAGATAAAGAGCTTCACTAATAAAAAAAAAAAAAAGCTAAAGGAGTTCATCACCACCAAACCAGAATTATATGAATTGCTGAAGGGGGTTCTTTTGGAAGAGAAAGTAAATAAAGATAAAAATTATAAACAACAAATACGTAACTATCAACAAGTGAATCTAAAAACCAAGGAAATTAAAAAAAAAAATCTGATGAACAATATTAACTGTTGAATATAATAGAATCAGAGGTATGGAAGGGGAGTGAACTGACGATTCTTGGGTAAAAGGGGAGAGGGGGATGTGGGAAGAAACTGAATATAAACTGTGCACCTATGGATGAGGACAATAGGGGGTGGGGAAAGGGCAGAGGGTGGGGTGGGAACCTGGTGGAGGAGAGCAATGGAGGATGGGGGGGGGGGGAGGAACATTTGTAATAATATGAACAATAAAAATTTATTTAAAAATAAAAAATAAAAAATAATATCTAGCAACGTGTAGATAGGAAACCTGTGCTTATGAAAATCTATTATCAAAAACAATTTTTTAATTTTTTAATTTATTTTAGAGAGAAAGAGGAAGCAGGGAAGAGAGGGAGAAAGACTTTGACTCATTGTTCCACCTATTTTAGAACTCACTGGTTGCTTCCTGTATGTGCCCACATAAGAACAGAACCCACAACCTTGGCACATAGAAAAAACAGTGCAACCAACTGAGCTACCCAGCCAGGGCTTCAAATATAACTTTTTAAATCAGAGCACCTTTTTTCCTAAATTTCTCATTATGATCAAAAAGCTTATTCCTGGAAGACAAAAATGCGTATACATCATTTCCTTCATACCTAGGATGTAAAAAATGGGAAAACTTTGAGACCATCTAATCTAACCTCTTTGTTAATTTTTTGTCTTCTGCTTCACTATGCACATTCCTAAGTGACAGCAGGAAGCACTCGAGTCACACACATCTCACAGAGTATCTCAACCCAAGGAGGAGAAGAGAATGTGACTGGGCACGAGCATCATTGTTCTGGGTGCTGGCCCAGGTGACCTCCCCAGTCTTTTGTTATTCGGGGGGGCTTTGTTCCCCTAGAGAAGTGGCACAATCAACAAGCAACCAGTGTTAGCAACCAAGTTTTATCTCTTGCTTATTTTTATAGTTAAAAAAAAATGATTGCCTTATTATTGAGGATGACTCATACATACAGACTTTAAAAATTATTGTACATAAGAGCATATTAATAAAAAAGTGCATATTAATGATATTAGCACTGCAAAATTATCTTTAGTTGACCAACCAAATTTAATCATAGGTCAGTGTTCCTGCCATATTTGGATTATGTCAGTCTATAAGGTAAGGATTCCAAGATTTCAATGACCAAGGTCTACCATAGGAACCTTGTTCAGAAATTAACATCACTCTGCATAGTACTGACTTACAGATTAATAGCTAGCTTCGTCAAATTAATATGCTGGGGAAAACAAAGGGCCTAATTAGCAAAAGGCTTATTCCTTGAACCTTTTGCTAAATTCAAAAAGATAAGCTTATTGGTTCCCATGGAAAAAAAAATGCACAACAAATAACCAGGTTAATCACTGAAGTTTAAAAAAAAAAAAAAGTTGGCTGGTAATGGTTGTCAAGGCTCTGTGTCCAGGAAATCCTGCCAGACAGGCACTGTTTGTAAATGGCTGGGAAATGTGCTCTATTGCCATTAAAAACAGATGAAAAGCAGGATTTGTTTAAAAGAGGAGTCTCTTCCCAAGCAAAACCTTTGCAAAATAAAGGAACAGTGCATGCTGGCTGCCAACTGACCTCAGTTAAAAGGAGGGGGCAATCTCACACTGGTGTTCATTATACTCTATATACTATTAAATGGTGTTGAGTGGAAATAAGACTTAATCAACTCTGGCAGTGTGGTAATATCCCAAACTGAAATGGATTCTCATTGAATCAGATTTTTTAACTTAAAAGTAAAAAGCACTAAGAAAATATTTATTCTAGTCTTAAGAGAAACTAAAATAATATGAGGGAGGACTTAAGGATGTGTTCAAAAACATCAAAAATGTAAGAATTTCAGAATACATTTAGAATTATCTTTGAATGGCAGCAATGTATATATTACACAGAGTAATAAAACAAGGCAAGGGATTATCAATAATAACCTATTCAACAGCAACAGTATTTTAAGATTCTACCAGTAACAGTCTCTTGTGGGAATATAATTGACATAATATCTATAGTGTCTGGTACATTGTAAGTATTATATAAGCAATAGCTCAGCTAATAAAATCACAAGGAAAAGAATCCTATCAACTTCCTTACCTCGAAATTAACACAAGTGTGCCCTCCTCATCCCTCCAAGAAGTTTAAGCTAGGATCCAATCTTCTGTCCCTGACACTCCATTCAGCTGAATGGGAAAATAAAACAGGCCTTATAATAAGCATCAACAGTACCTCGTGGACTTGGTGCCTTCCTTTACTCTTCGGTCAGAATAAGACCACCTTCCCCTTCCCAAAATAGGAGCTATGGGTGAGGGTAAGAATTAAATGACTTTCACATATAATTTCCTATTCAAAATTCACATTATCAACTGATTGACCATTAGAATATGTACCAGTTTCTGGCTTTAAGTCTTAACAAACTCAGTTTCCACCTTCTGTCTCTTGGAATGTTCAAGCTTGGAACCCAGCCACCATGCCATAAGGAAGCTCAAGCAGTCCACAGAGAAACCCACAGGAAGGAAACTGATGCACCAAGCCAACAGCCAACACCAACTTGCTATCTGTGGGAGTGAGCTGCCTCTCCAACAGACACTGTTTGAAGCAGAGATCCGCTGTCCCTGCCACGCTCTGTCAAAATTGCAGATTTGAGAGAAAAATAAATAATGTCTTAATTTTTAAAAATCATATTATCTCAGTAAAGAACAGAACCATGCTCAGGTTCTAATTAATCAAAATTTCTGAACTGAAATATGTAAATTTTAAGAGGTGGTCATATTTCAAAGCAACCCAAAAATGAGCAGGCATGGCTCTCTCTCCTTTACTTGAAACTGCAAGGTCAGTCCTCCCCCAATCACTTCCCTGTAGTTACTACCTAATTCTTCTCTAAGTAACAACCAGCCCAAATACCCCCAAACCAATCTTCAATTCTTCATCGTATCATGTCACTGTTAACAAGGCAGCATGGCTTAAGATATGAAACAAAAATTTACAAAATACTGTTCCTTGCATATCTTTTAGGGTTCCTCTAGTTTACTTGAAAAATAGATGTGCATGTTTATAACCCAGCAAACAAGTCTAAAGGCAGTACTGTAGCAAGTAAGCAGCCACAGATTCAGATGGTATAGAGTGGATGCCTTCACACAGAAAGAATTCAATGTAAACTAAGCAAAATGTGGGTGGTATGCGGCATGCATTATAATTCCACAGAGACTTACACTGATGGCTGGAGTAGGTCGTATTTCTGTCAGATTTTAAACTCCTTTGGAGCCTGGACCACATCTAATCTTCCCATTCATCACTAATAGCCACAACTAGACCCCGATAGAAAAACTATCAATATGCATTTTGTGGGCACTCAAATACTGCTGGTGCGAAAATGAGGGGGGCGGGAATTTCTAAATTTCCTACAGAAGGAAATCTATCTATGTAGGATTCAAAAGGCATGTTAGGAAAACACAAGGCAAAGTTCAGTTAGAATTTTTCATTCCCAAAGTCACAGTGAAAAAGAGTATTTTTAAATGTTTTATATTCTTGAATGAGCATTCACATATACTTTTGCTAACAACTACTTAGGAATGAGCCGAGGATCTGGATTAATTTATAAGCAAAAGATGTGAATGGAGGTAACATGAGATGGGAAAGCCTGAGCTGGGAAGAGGAGTTCAGTTGCAGTATCCCTCCCTCCCTTATTTCACTCTGAGTGCTGAGCAACTCTGAAATCCCAGCAGACATAGGTTCCTAAATACTTTGGGATATGCCCACTCAGTCTCTCAGGCCTCAAAGGAATAAAGCACAAGATCTAAACAGGAACTTAAACCCCTGTAGTTGATCATTACCATGGCACAATTTTTAAACGGTCCCTAAACCCCTTCCATAGTTCATACTGTCATCACTGTTTAAACTGACCAAGCTGACCGAATCGGGTTTGGCTCAGTGGATAGAGCATCGGTCTGCAGACTGAAAGGTCCCAGGTTCGATTCCGGTCAAGGGCATGTACATTGGTTGCAGGCACATTCCCAGTAGGGAGTATCCAGGAGGTAGCTGGTCGATGTTTCTCTCATCGGTGTTTTTAGCTCTCTATCCCTCTCTCTTCCTCTCTGTAAAAAATCAATAAAATATATTTTAATAAATAAATAAATAAATAAATAAATAGACCAAGCTGATCCTCAAATAATTTATGAGAGAAGCCTAATTAATAAAAATAATAACCAGGCTTCATCCAATTCTATGCTTCAACTGCAGAAATTATTTTCAAACTGCAAAAAATATTAACTCTGGCCAACAATTTTTAAAACTTGACAAGAAAAAAACTGAGGTATAATTTGGTGTTTACTACTTTGAGGAGTGAGTGGTATCACGAGTTACTTACCCCTCTAATCCCCACTCACCCTGGGCTCACACACTGCCCGCATCACTAGCATTCTCTGCTTCCCACCAAGTCCTTAAGAAATGATTCACTAAGTTCAGTCAAGTAACCAGATTCTATGAAATAATGAAAGGAAAATGGAGTCCATGACTGAAATCAGGCTGAGGAAGACATAGAGTCTTTTGTTAATAAATGTACAAGGGAATGCAAATGACGAGAGGCTTCACAAGGAATTCTGACATCTTAATGAAGATTTATGAAGAACTTCAAATGCAAAGAAAAAATGGTCACATAAAAAAGGTTTTATGACTTCTTTGCTTAAAAACAATTCAAAAGACAGTTACTTCATAATAATTCTAACAACTGAGTTATGGATTTACTTTTCTCTGTCCTGTATTCTAATTACACTTCCCATCCCTCACATCCCTTTTCTTCGGTTAACAAACAGAAATGACAGCTCGTCAGCTGCCCCAAAGCGTTAGTGAGCTGCCCACTGACGAAATTGTGAGGGCAATTCGACTTCTGATTCCACATAGAAAGTTTTGTGTTATACTGTTTTCTTTGTTCACGTTCTTAGTAGTGCAGAAAAATCAACTGACATTTTCTCCTAATAATGATTGGATTATGAGAGGCTGTAAATGGAAGAAAATGCTGTCACAGTAAAATGTCTCACAGAACAGCATGTGAAGCAGCACAGATCTCAGCAAGGGACACATTTCCATATCCCAGGTCACGAGGGCATTCTGCCCAGTTGTGTGTTTTACGCTGCAATCATGATGCATAGGGAAAATTAAAAAAAACCAATTTATGAAATATACTCAATAGGTAGAAATTCTTACAACTATAAGGAACTAGAGGCCCATTGAACAAAGAGGTTCAAGAAATAGGCCTTCTTTCCCTCGGCTTCCAGCACCAGTTTTCCTCTGGCACCTGGGACCCAGGCCTTCCCTCCTGCTGGAGAGTCTGCTGCCTTTGTTTCAAACCCCAGCCAGAGTCTGCCTTCTTCGTCTTCACTGCAGTCTAAGTACCTCTCCTATAGATCGCTAGCACGTCCCCCACCCCTCATAGCACGCCTGGAGCAGCTGGGTGGCTGCCATCTTTGTCCTCCTAATTTGCATATTCCCTCCTGATTGGCTGGTGGGCATAGCGGAGTGATAGTAAATTTGCATGTTTCTCTTTTAAAAGTGCAGATACTATTAATAGTAGCAATAATACTATAAGTAGCATAAAAAGTAATTTTACATTTCATAATATGCAAAGCATTTTTTCTTTTGATTCTCCTAATATATATATTTCACGTTCTAACCCTGGAAGATAAGTATTATCCCACCTTTATGGGTGAAAAAACAAGATTGAAACAATTTGTCTATAATCATGCTGCTAGACTATGGCTGAGACCCAGATCCTGGGATGGGCCCTTATCAGGATCACAGAGTGCAAGTCCCAGGGCACACTGGAAAGGGGTTGGTCACCCTGCTTTGCAAGGGCACTAGAGCTGGCTCCAATTTCCAGGCATCATTCAGGGAAGCTCCTCAGCTGAAAAGAAGTCAATCTCAATAAATAAATGGTTGATTCCTAGAGCTCTATCTCCTTTACTTTAGCTATAATTCAGAAAATCCAGGAAACGCAGGAATGAAGTCAGAGTCCTAAGACTTCCAGGAGGGCCAGGTGCTCCCTGTGTCACAGTTGCTGCTATGAGGGCTGCCTTAATCCCTAGTCCCCAGCCCAGCCCCATTCTTCCCAGCCCACATGCTGACCAGCTGCTCATGCTTCTGTGTGTGTTGGGGGGGCGGCAGGAGTCAGGCAAGCCCACAGCTCCTGGCCCTCCCTATGTTGCCCTTCCTGATAAAGCACTGCTGACCCCCCTCAAATCCTCCCCATGTCTCCTAGATCAGACACACTGGCAGGCCAGAAAGCAGGTGTGATGACAGGTGCCAGGAGAAACCAAGCACACAAGGAAACTGAAGCCATAGGTTTCACATTCTCACCCGCCAAGCCGAGGGAAAATATCAATGAAGGCTTGACTTGCTGAGGTTTAGAGTCACCTTACTCCCTGATTTCAGAGTACTGAGGTTCAAAGGCTTCCAACCCTGTGCATTGGAGTAGGGAAGGATTACCAACTGAAGAGTCAAGTAATTCAGGCAGAGGGAACAGCATTGTGAAGGCCCGGGGGTTAGAAAAAGCGCACTATGTGGGAGGACCTGGAAGAAGTTCAGCATGGCTGGGGTTGGCAGGGATCAAGAGGGTCTTCTAAGTTCAGATAAGGCAGTTGTACTTTATGAGAAGCTTTAAAGCAGATAACATGACATTAAGACATTTGTCTTTTAAGAAAATCACTATGGCCACAGAATGAATCAGAGGAGAAAGGCCATCTACAAGGAGGAAGATCTCTTAGAAGACTATTACAGGAGCCAGAGTAAGAGAGGACAGTGACCTAGACCAGGAGTATGGAGAGAAAGGTTTGTGGGGAAAATTCTGGAGGTAGGTCTAAGAGGACTTGAAGAAAGATTGAATGTGATGAGTGAGGAAGACATGATGAGTGAGGTCCCAGCTTGAGTAACATTTACTAGTTCCAACACAATGGAAGAAAAGCAATTTTGAGGGTGAGAAAATGAATTCACTTTGGACATATTGCTTTTGAGGTGACCGTGGGACATACACGTGGACCTATCTAAGTCCTAATGGATACAACGGCCTGGAACTCAAAAGACAGATTTGAGCTTGAGGTTTAGACAGGGGACTTATGGTATTCAATGGCTGGAACCTTTTCTCTAACTACTGAAATGTGGCTATGTCTTATAGTCCTACTCAAGCCCCAGCCACTCGATGAAGCTGCTTCAAGACATCAATTCCCATCCTGAACTCCTGTCCTGAACTTAATGGCCTTGTACAGTATCAATGAGATATTGGGGGGAATATCAGACAGACAGACACTGTCATTGGGTGCACACTAGTTATTTCATGCATATGTATTTTCCCATCCCACACAAATTTAAAGACAAATATATATCTATTACACGCCCTGATTTTTCCAAGGAGGTCTGAATTCCAAATATCCTGACTCTATTCATTCTGTGCCATTAAATGTTCTAAAAAGTTCCAACATTTCCTCAAAGAGTAATTGAGCCCTAGCTGGTTTGGCTCAGTGGATAGAGCATCGGCCTGCAGACTAAAGGGTCCTGGGTTTGATTCGGGTCAAGGGCAAAATGCTCAAGTTATGGGCTCAAACCCCAGTAGAGTATGTGCAGGAGGCAGCCGATCAATAATTTTCTCTCATCATTGATGTTTTCTGTATCTCTCTTCCTTTCTCTAAAATCAATACAAATATTTTTTTTTAAAGAGTACTTGAACAAACTAGTCAGCTAACATTATAATTAAATATTTAGGCCATGAAAGGTAGAAACCCACAAAAGACACAGACCCACAGAAAGAGGAAACACCGAGATTTCTCACTAAATCATATGAATAGTAGCTTATACTGATAATTCTCTGACTGAGATGCCTAGGAGGGAGGCTCTGGGATGGCATCCATTTATACCAAGTGCTGAGGTGGAGTGATAGGCAATACAGTCTCTACATTCATATGGCCTACTGTTAGATGATATAAATAATTAATTACAGTGGCTATGAAAAAAATAAGGGATGCTACAGGATGTATAACAAGGGAAACATCCATCTCCAGAAAGGTCAGGTAATGCTCCAGTGAAGAGGAGAAAGACTTTCAAGGTCAGACATCAGAAATTAAGTAGAGGGTAGTGTTAGAATGAGGGGAATCCCCAAAAGCAGCAAATAAATGTGTGAAAAGGTCTGTGGCCAGAGTTCGCTGCCGGCTTGCTTGCGGAGCGCGGAGAGGGTGGGCCGAGTTCGCTACCAGCTTACTCCCTGAGCCTCTCCGAGGACAGCTAATGCGCGGCTGGCTTTCTTGTTCGGGAGGAAAACAAAACCACCCTATTGCGCTGATACATGGCCCCAGACAGGGAGAGGCCAGACTGTCGGGCAGTGGGCAGAGATCTCTCGGAGGTGTGTAAAGCCAGCGGCCATTACTGCGGGACTCAGAAACCAGGCCCTCATTGGGAGGGGCTGAATAAAGCTTGTCTGCACCACCCAAGACTACGCCCCATCCAAGCAGAGCATAGAGGCCCTTCCAATGGCTAGCTTCCTCGTTCGCTGCCAATCGGACTCTCCTAGGGAGGGGCAGACAGGAATCTAAAGCTTGTCTGCACCTATACCAAAGAGGTGCGCGCGCCTACAACCAATTGTGCGGGATTCAACAAAGCTTGTCTGTGCCACCCCGAAACTCCGCCCATCCAAGCAGAATACAGAAACCCTTCTAGCTGAGACACTTCTGATCCTCATAGCCAATTGGCTTGGAGATCAACGCCTCCCAGTGATACCAACAACAAGCAAGGCCTAACAACAAGACTGCCCACCCATCCCACAAAGGGCTACACCAAGACTGTCCACCTCAGGTAACTGAGAGGCTGACTCACTGAACCATATAGGACACCTTAGCACACAAAGCCACCCTACCAACTCAGGAAAGCTGTGAAAATGCCAAGACAAGGAATTAGATCACAAACAAAAGAAATGGAGGAAAAGAAGAGACTGGATATAGAGTTCAAAACCACCCTTATAAGGTTTTTTAAGAATTTCCTAGAAAAGGTCGATAAGACCTATGAGGAGATGAAAAGGGATCAACAAGAACTAATAAGGGATCAACAAAAAATAAAGAATACATTGTCTGAAATAAAAAATATTATACAGAGTCCTAAAAACAAAATGGAAGATCGCAAGAATCAAGTCAAAAATTTGGAACAATAAGAGCCAAAAGACACTCCTCCACAGAAGCTAGAAGGCAAGAGAATCCAGAAAGTTGAAGATGATTTAAGAAACCTCTGGGATAACTTCAAGTGAACCAACATCAGAATTATGGGGTCCCAGAAGATGAGAGAGAGCAAGATATTGAAAACATACTGAAAGAAATAGTGACAGAAAACTTCCCCCGCCTGGTGAAAGAATTAGACTTACAAGTCCAGGAAGCGCACAGAACTCCAAACAAAAGGAATCCAATGAAGACCACACCAAGACACATCATTATTAAAATTCCAAGAGCAAAAGACAAAGAGAGAATACTAAAAGCAGCAAGAGCAAAGCAGGTAGTTACCTATAAAGGAGCAACCATACAATTGTCAGCTGATTTCTCAACAGAAACCATGCAGGCCAGACGAGAATGGCAAGAAATATTCAAGTTAATGAATAGCAAGAACCTACAGCCAAAAATAATCTACCCAGCAAAGCTATCACTCAGAATTGAAGGCCAGATAAAGAGCTTCACTAATAAAAAAAAGCTAAAGGAGTTCATCACAGCCAAACCAGAATTATATGAATTGCTGAAGGGGGTTCTTTTGGAAGAGAAAGTAAATAAAGATAAAAATTATGAACAACAAATATGTAACTATCAACACGTGAATGTAAAAACCAAGGGAATTAAAAAAAAATCTTATGAACAATATTAACTGGTGAATATAATAGAATCAGAGGTATAGAAGGGGAGTGGACTGACAATTCTTGGGGAAAGGGGGAGAAAGGGGTATAGGAAGAGACTGAACATAAACTGTGCACCTATGGATGAGGACAATGGGGGGTGGGGAAAGGGCAGAGGGTGGAGTGGGAACCTGGTGGAGGGGGAAAAATGAGGAACTTTTGTAATAATATGAACAATAAAGATTTATTAAACAGGGAAGAAAAAAAAAGGTCTGTGGCCAGATTTGACTTTATTTTTTTAATTTTTTTAGAAAAATGAAGTGTTGACCACTCTGACCAGCAGTTGAGCAGAGTGGGGAGTGATATGGGGAGAGTGATGAGGAATGACAGCTTTCATTATCCTTGGGTTATTATTGTCATAATGTTATTGGAATGGTAATTTTTTTCTAGTTGTAAAGTCCAAGAATGCCATCCTATGTAATAAAGAGGTGATATGCAAATTGACCCTCATGCCCTCACAAGATGGCTGCCTACAACCAGGCTGGCAGGGGGGTTTAGTGAGGGACAATCAAATGACTGAACAAGCAGGCTGCATGGCGTAACCAGGCCAGCAGGGGTGGCAGTTAGGGGCAACCAGGTCAGCAGGGAGGGGGCAGTTGGGGAACAACCTGGATGGCAATTGGAGGGCAATTAGGGGCAACCAGGCCAGCGGGGCTAGGGGCAGTGAGAGGCAATCAGGCTGGCATGAGAGGAGCAGTTAGGGGTGACCAGGCAGGCAGGCAATTGCGCGATTAGGAGCCAGTGGTCCAGGATTGTGAGAGAGATGTCCAACTGCCAATCTAGACCAGCAGTCAGACATCCCCCAAGGGGTCCCAGATTGGAGAGGGTGCAGGCTGAGTTGAGGGGACACCCCCCTCCCTGCACAAATTTCATCCACCAAGCCTCTAGTGACTAGAGTCTAGTCTCTTATAAAAAAATAAAAAAAAAATAAAAAAAATTGTGTCCTTCATGAGACAGCTTTAACAGGTATTAAGTACTATCAGTTGCTTTTATTTTGTCTGTGTTTTATTTTTTTTTTATTTTTTTTTTTTAGTATTTGCTGAATAAATGCATATGGAATATTTTTTAAACAGTATCGTGTAATGCAAACCTAAATTCACTACTATTGCTTAGAAGGCTGATAGTATGGATTAAAAGTTCCTTTTAGAATGTGACAGTAATTTTCTAAAGGACCTACTTGATTTAAGTAGATCGAAGTGCTTTTTAAATTGGTTAATGTAACTAAAAAGAGCAAATTCATTTTCTGTCAGTGAGGAATTAGAATTATATTCAATGATTAACAAACTTTAGTAGACTGGGAAAGTCAACAAAAACCTGCGTGACTTAAGGTAAAATTTCCTCTGATCACTCAAAAACATTACTCAGAGATCTGCCAAGAGATAACTGAAATAAAACAATATGAAAACAAATAGTGAATAAGCAGACCTTTTGTGAAAAGTACAAATAAAACTACCCACCCATCACCTTCACCAAAAGATTCCATTAGATTGTATATTTTATATTTAAAAAATAAAAATGTTTTAAAAATAGTTTTATAGCCCTAGCCAGTTTGGCTCAGTGGATAGAACGTTGGCCTGTGGACTGAAGGGACAAGGGTTCAATTCCAGTCAAGGGCACATGCCCGGGCTGCAGGCTCGATCTCCAGTAGGGGTCTTGCAGGAGGCAGCCAATCAATAATTCTCTCACCACCTATGTTTCTATCTCTCTCTCCCTCTCCCTTCCTCTCTGAAATCAATAAAAATATTTTTTAAATGTTTTTGAAAAATGTTATTAAGAAAAAATTAAGCTTTAGAAAAACCATTAGATGTTCAATGGCAGACCAGTACCTGGCTCAGAATACATACTCAAGAAATATGTGTTGCATGAGTAAATAATTTTATTATTTTTAAAATGTGTAATTGCATAATATTGGTTTTACAAATACAAGAAAGGCTCTTTTTCACAATCTGGAAAAAAAAATTTTCATTTGGAACACTAAATGTACATTTTTGTGTTCTGACTACCCTCCCATCCACCTCCACACATATAGCCCTCACTACTATCAAGCTCTGTACAAGTAGGGCATATTTGTTCCTCAATAAATATTTAAATAATTTTTAGGAAGATAATTTGCAAGAATTACCATCAGCAAAAATACAAGTGATATAGGGCCTAAATTAGGGGTGTCGAACTCAATCAGAGAAGGGGCCAAAATCTAAAATCCAGCCTAAATCGCGGGCCGAATGGTTTACTGAACAGTCATAAACTGTCATTGTGATGGAAACGCAGCGGAGTGCAGTGATGACAGCGCGGTGCGGGCCACATTGCAAGGCCTGGCAGGACGGATTTGGCCCACGGGCCTTGTGTTTGACACATGTGGCCTAAATTGTTAAAATCTACATGAAGCCTTTAAAGTGATCTAATTCAATCACATCTTACACCAGATGAGCTACCAAATACCACTCACCTTGGTATTCGTGGGGCAAGAACTCCCACAGTGGTCCACAACCCACCAGGGATTTTCTGCATAAGTCTGTGTTAATCAGACTAAAAGGTGAACTATAAAGTACAAGATACGCAATGTGTTCAACACTGTACTCTCCCTCAACCTCAAGAAATCACCTTGCTGACCCACCAGAACAGGGATCTGCAAATAATGGCTGCAGCCAAATGCCACCTACTACCTGTTTTTATACAGTCAGCAAACAGAATTGTATATATATATATATATATATATATATATATATATATATATATATATATATGTAGTTGATTTCAGAGCATAGGGGAGAGAGACAGAAATATCGATGAGAGAGAATCATTGATTGGCTACCTCCTGCAAGCCTACTAGGGATGGAGCCCACAACCCAGGCATGTGCCCTTGACCAGAACTGAACCTGGGGCCCTTCAGTCCACAGGCCAATCCTCTATCCACTTAGCCAAATCAGCCAGGGTGGTTTTTACATTTTTAAATAAGTGGAACACATTAAAAGTTGGACACATGAATGTTCAAATAAAGCTTTATTGGCATGTATCCACACTCGTGTGCTGCCTGTGACTGCTTTTGCGATACAACAGCAGCTGCGACAGAGACTGCATGGCCCATAGAGTTTAAAATATTTATCAGGACCTTCCTACCCCTGCACCAGGAGATAGTTAATGTGACTTTGGTAAATTTCACCTTCCAAAGAGCCAGCCCTTTCCTTGCCAACCAGCTGCCGTCACTTGCATGCTATTTCCTTTTATTTGATTATTGAAACTCCACAGCAAACTATTGTTTTTACCAGTCACTTAGAAAACAAAGATAAAAGTTTCCACAAAGGAAATAATAACCTTCCTTTTCCAAGGTCCACATGTGCCTCACTTCCAGTGAAATTAAAAGCAATACTTCACTCACCAGTTTGTCTGTACATTCTCCCCTATTGAATTCAGGACCCCTAAAGGTTCACTTTTACAATGAAGGGCTCAAGCAGAGGGGAAAGGCAAATAGAGACTTCAGCAAAAATGAAATTATCCTACGGAAAGTAAAAAATAATGTTTATTATCTGGAACTGAAATGCATTTTTTCTTACTTTGAGATACTATTCTTGTTTGTTTATTTTTTATGAGTTTTTGTTTGTTTGTTTAATCCTTATCCGAGGATATTTTTCCGTTTATTTTAGAGATAGTGGAAGAAAGAGAGAAGGACAGAGAGAAATGCTGATGTGAGAGAAACACATCGACTGGTTGCCTCCTGAACTCACCCTGACCAGGGCTTTGGCTAGGGAGGAGCCTACAACTGAGTTATGTGCCCTTGACGGGAATTGAACACAGGACCCTTCGGCCCACAGGCCAAAGCTCTATCCACTGAGCCAAACAGACTAGGGCGAGATACTATTCTTTCTAAATGTGAAAACTGTCCTTATATACATCTTCTAAAAATTGAAAATTATGTCTATATTTAAATTTTCAACTTACAGGTTTCCAAATTCATACCTGCTCAGTGTTGTAAAATTATTATTAACATGTAATAAAGTTTTTCTTTTGATTTTGTTTCATTTTCTTTTCCTCTCCCAGTGTACAAAGTACCGCCTTGTAACTCACAAACTAGGAAAACCCCAATCCCTGAGCCTTCGGAAATAACTTGAAGGGTGTCTACTAGTATTTTCACTTAAATCATAACCACCAGCTATTATGCTTCTGACATACAAATGGCCACTCTCCTTTGTTTTAATAGCACATTTAAAGAAACCTAATGTTAGTTTGACATGAGTAAACAGTTTCCAACATTGTATAAATAATCACTTGAGTTGTAAATAGTAGTTGCTCAAAGTAGTGGAAGGATGGATGAGAAAGACAGAAACGAGATGGTCACAAAGCTCAGAGGGCCTCTCCTCTCCCTTTTCCGAGGGGCCGGTGAGGGGGCAAGACACCAGATGGCTGAAAGACACTTAAGGTTGCCGACTCTGGAAACCAGCCAACATTTGACCACTGTTCACTTATTTGCCAAGCATCAACTAAACACCCTCCTATCTATACAACAGGGGGATTACAAAGAGCAAAAACGCCTGGACTCTGCCCCTAAGAAAACCACTAACTGGCAGGAGATATTAAATATGCACAGAACCAATAGAGTTACATAGCTGACAATGACATATGCTAGGGGTTGACTACATCTGTACATTGAGTTTGATTGAAACATGGTCAACACCCTTTTCAGATAAGTATGCCAGCCCCTGAATATGCCAGAGGAGACCACATAAAAGAGCTGGCATTAGGTCCAAGTCTTTAAAAATACTGTTTTAGAAGACAGAAATGGGAAAAGAATATTGTGAGGGGCAAATGGCCCAGATGAGAAATGAACAGACCAAATTTGAATGGGGTACAGAATGCAATGAGAGGAATTATGGCAACGTGGCCAATAGCACTTACCTAGACCACACAGTTTAACCATTAATAAACACAGTGCATAGTTTTATTGGCAATGTCACTTCCTTTCCTCTTATTTTCCTTGACATATATGGCAAACCTCATTGGACCTAGTAAAAGCCAAGACGTAATACAAGAGTTCAAAATAAAGTCTGTTCACTCATTACTATTTTCAATTTGCATTTGATTTTCATTTCAAAAACTTTTTTTTACATTATTGCATAGACTTGCATTTAACCCTCGATCATGGTAGACATTACTACCACTTGGCAAAAGAGAAAAACTCTGAGACTAACCTCATGTCCCATGTGGAGCCAGGGGTCAAGATACCTTGGATTCTCTGTTCCATCCCATGACTAACATTAGGAAGATACTCATGTTAGAGGATTTGCCACATGGGCTGCACTTAAGACTAGAAACAATTAACAAAACACCAAATAACCACACAGAAATGCTTCTTTTAGACACATCCTGGCCAAACCTTCACTTGTCCTTATAGTACATTAGTTAAAAGCTTGGTGCTACTCAAAGTCAGGCAAAAGACTGAGCTTGAGGTCAGTTCTCCTGTGCTTCAACAAGTTCTGGTCAATATGCACTGTTTTGTTACAACAGGCAGTAGGTATATGTTCACAGAGATGAACTTGAATCCATCACAGACAAAAACAAAACCCACCTGTCAATACCAATCTTGGCATTTGGATCATCTTTATTCTGCTCTGGAAAACTTAAGATCCTTAAGAGAAAGGCATTGTAATGAATTATTCTGTCCCTCTGTAGTGGCAAGTACATTAAACGTGTCTGAATGAGTCCCTTAGACACCCAGTTGCCTGCTAATTAAGTTATACCTTCTTTTTTTTAATATATTTTATTGATTTTGTACAGAGAGGGAGATAGAGAGTTAGAAACATCGATGAGAGAGAGTCATCGATCAGTTGCCTCTTGCACACCCCCTATTGAGGATATGCCCGCAACCAAGGTACAACCAAGGTACATGTCCTTGACCGGAATCGAACCCGGGACCCTTCAGTCCCCAAGCCGACGTTCTATCCATTCAGCCAAACCGGTCCCGGCAAGTTATACCTTCTTTTCAGGGAAGTGCCATAAAAGAGGTTCTAAAATGTGGGGCACCATGCATTTCCTATGCAAGATGACATGAGGCTGCAATACCAAATCTCTCCAGCAGGATATTCAATGTGATGAGTAAATGAGCAGGGAATCACCAAGTTTGTAGAAATGGTTTAACAATGGAAGTTGCCTCTTCTCAACCTCTTCCCCATGCCTCACCACACACATCCCACCTCCACTGATCCCTCTAACATCTTTTCCTGCACAATGTGTTTTGTTCCTTTAACTGCTTGCTTTACACAAGCCTGTCTAGAGGTCTTTCAATTATAATTAACTTTAGAACAGACAATTGTTCCAAAGCAGGTCTGAAAACCATTTTGAAATATGGGATAATTCTTCTTCCAAAGTAGAGGTGGGAAGGCTGGCAGGGGAGCAGAGACGTGTTTTTTTTAATAATTTCAGGATTGAAATAACACCTGCTTTATGAAGTCTATGTCCCAGTCTCTCTGCTCCTGTCCTGTCTCCCAGCATCCACCACCACCTAGCCTTTCTCAACACCCATCTCTTAAAGCCAGCTTCAGAAGGCAGATCAGAAAATGTAAAGGCAGAAGACAGAACAGAATCAAGCACAAAATGTAAACACAACTTTTGGGACTGGTCTACAAAGTATGGTCAACTGTCCTCCCACCTGGACTAAGATGAAATATCATGAAGATGAGCATAAGTCCCCACCAGTAATGAGAAACAAAAGAGAGAACCTAGTACAGAGTTGAGAATAAGCAGTGAAGCTTGGGGTAAAAACTTGGTAGTTAAGAAAAGGTATCTATATTTCTTTGACATAGTCACATCAATATAGCCAACCTCTACTACCTGCATGCCTTCTTTTATTTTGGTAATTTACATTCTTTTATTACTTTTTAAACAATCAAATAATTTAGAGTCATGGTGACAAAATTATAAAGTACAGATAAACAAAAATAAGCCTTAGCCAGTTTGGCTCAGTGGATAGTGTGTCAGCCTGTTGTCTAAAGAGACCCTAACTCAATTCTGGCCAAGAGCACATACTTTGATTGCAGACTCCTGGTTCTGGGCATGCGGGAGACAACCAATTGATGTGTCTCTTTCACATCAGTGTTTCTCTCTTTGTCTCCCTCTCCCTTCCTCTCTTTCTAAAAATCAATGGGAAAAAATGTCCTTGGATGAGGATTTTTTTAAAAAAGAAAAAGATGAAAGAATGGAAAAAAGAAAAAGAAAAGGAGAAAATCCATAATTTCCCCACCCAGAGAACCCATTGCTAGTTTATCACTGATATATTTCTCAAAGGCACTGGTGATTATGAATTTCTTTCCATCTAGTAAAACTTTAAATTGTGATTCTATACCTTCTTCAAAACTTAATCTGGCCATTTTGACCCTGGAAGTCTCTTACAAACAACATGAACATCTTTCAAAAGGAGATGTCAGAGGCAAAAACTAAAACCATTTTTCTTAAGAGCAGGAATAAGACAGGGATGCCCACTTTCATCACTCTTATTCAACAGAGTACTAGAAGTCCTAGCCACAGTGATCAGACAAAAAGACATAAAAGGCATCCAAATTGGAAAAGAAGAAGTAAAATTCATTATTTGAAAATGATATGATATTGTACATAGAAAACCCTAAAGACTCCACCAAAAAACTACCAGATTTAATCAATGAATTTGGCAATGTATTAGATACAAAATCAAAACCCAGAAATCAATAGCATTTTTATAGACCAATAAAGAATTCTCAGAAAGTGTAACTAAATAAATAATTCATTTACCAATGCAACAAAAACATTGAGATACTTAGGAATAAACTTAACCAAGAAAGTAAAAGACTTATACTAAAAAAACTACAGGATGCTGAAAAAAAGAGATAGAGGAAGATATAAACAAGTGGAAGAATAAATGGTGTTCATGGATTGATAGAATTAACATAATTAAAATAATCCATACTACCCAAAGCAATCTATAGATTCAATGCAATACCAGCAGCATATTTCACAGATCTAGAGCAAATGCTCTAAAAATTTGTATGGAACCCAAAAAGACCCAAAATAGCAACAGCAATCTTGAGAAAGAACAAAGTTGGAAAATCACAATACTAGATATCAAATTATACTACAAAGCCACCATAATCAAAACAGCCTGGTACTGGCACAAGAACAGGCATTTAAAATAATGGAACAGAACAGAGACCCCAGAAATCGACCCAAGCCATTATGTTCAATTAATATGTGAAAAATATTAAGGAGATGAGAACATACAATGGCAACAAGACACTCTCTTCAATAAATGGTGTTGGGAAAATTGGACAGATACATGCAAAAAAAATGAAACTAGACTACCAACTTACACCATAGAATAAACAACTAACACAAGAATAAACTCAAAATTGATAAAAAGAATTAAATGTAAATTGGGAAACCATTAAAATCCTACAAGAAACCATAGGCAGCAAAATCTCAGACATCTCTTGTAGAAATGTTTACCAATACATACCCTCGGGTAAAAACAACTAAGGAGAACATAAACAAATGGAACTATATCAAAATAAAAAGCACAGCAAAAGAAACCATCAATAAAACAAAAACTGTATGGGAGAACATATTTGGCAATGATACATCTGACGAAGGTTTAATATCCAAAATATAAAAGGAATTTATACAAATTAACAGAAGGAAGACAAACAATCCAATCAAAAAATGGGCAAAGGACCTAAATAGACACTTCTCCAGAGAAGACGTACAGATGGCCAAGAGACATATGAAAAAATGCTCAAAGTCACTGATAAAGAGATGCGAATTAAAATGACAATAAGATATCACCTCACATTAGTCAGAATGGCTACCATCAACAAACAACAAGTGTTGGTGAGGATGCAGAGAAAAAGGAACCCTAGTACACTGCTGGTGGGAATGAAGAGTGGTGCAGCCATTATGGATACAGTATAGTTTCTTCAAAAAAAGTAAAAATGGAACTGCCATTTGATCCAGTGATCCCACTTCTGGAAATATATCCTAAGAAAAGGGGAACAACAATCAGAAAGAATGTATGCACCCCTATGTTCAGAGCAGCACAATTTACAATAGCTAAGAGTTGGAAACAGCCCCAAGTGCCCATCTGTAGATGAGTGGATAAAAAGTTGTGGTACGTTTACACAATGGAATACTACACAGCTATAAAAAAGGAAGAACTCACCATTTACAAGAGCAAGGATTGACCTGGAGAGTATTATACTAAATGAAATAAGCCAGTCAGAGAAAAATAAGTATCACATGATCTCACTTATATGTGGAATCTAATGAACAAAATAAAGTGATGAACAAAACAGATCCAGAGACATAGCAGCATAGAAGAGACTGTGGAAAGAGTTCAACCAAAGAACTTATATGTAAGTACGCATAACCCATGGACACAGACAATAGGTGAAAGTCTGGGGTGGGGAGTGGGTGCGAGCTGGGGAAAAGGAGAACATATGTAATACTTTCAACAATAAAGATTCAATTTTTTTTTAAAGGAGACATCAGAGTGATGGCTAGTGTCATTATGCTTCTACTAGCATTGGCTATGTTTGAAATCTTCTATTTTTAAAAAATGCATTGCACATGTACCTAAGTATTGGTTGATGAGCAGACCATGATGTGAAGTATGCATTGAATGAAATAAACAATACTTTGTACTTTCAAAGTGCCTCTCTTGACTAAAATATTTGCAAACATCTTCTGATTTAATTCAGAAGCACCTAATACTCAACTATGAAAACTGGGTTCAAAATATTGACTTCTGCCATTTTTTTTAATATATTTTATTGATTTTTTTTTTACAGAGAGGAAGGGACAGGAATAGAAGTTAGAAACATCGATGAGAGAGAAACATCGATCAGCTGCCTCTTGCACACTCTCTACTGGAGAAGTGCCTGCAACCAAGGTACGTGCCCCTTGACTGGAATCGAACTTGGGACTCTTCAGTCTGCAGGGCCAACACTCTATCCACTGAGCCGAACCAGTTTTGGCTCTACCATTTCTTTAAAAATATATTCTTATTGGTTTCAGAGAGGAAGGAAAGAGAGAGAGAGAAATAGTAACATCAATTATTAGAATCATTGATCAACTGTTTTCTGCAAACCCCACACTCGGGATTGAACCCGCAACTCAGGCATGTTTCCTATGACCTCTTAGTTCACAGGTCAATGCTCAGCCACCGGGCTTGACTTCTACAATTTTTAAAAAGTTTTCTTTGGCCACTGATTTCTCAGACTAACTATACACACAAGTATATGCTATCTGGAAGTTGCTTTAAAATAATTTAGGTAGTAGTTAATTGTTACAAACTTTAAAGTATTTTTTAAAAGAGAGGGGATCCATAAACAAGAATGGCAGAATGCTGAGAATTGTTGAAGTGGGTAATTGGTATGTGGGAATTTATTACACTAGTCTCTCTACTTTTATATGTAGTATTTCGACATTTACCTAACAAAAGGGTTTGTGTTTGTTTTTGTTTTTTTAAATCGCTGTGGATAAATCTTTCACACCAGATAAATCTTTCAAAGCAGACACTAAGCTTTGGTGGAGTGGCTGCTCTGTGACCAGTGCTGGCCCTGGCAATCTATACTCATCTGTTTCTCATGACAGGCCTACTTGGTTGGTAGTATTTGCCCCAATTTTGTATCTGAGGAAACTGAGATGCAAAGGAACCAGGCGAAGGATTGAAGGCAAGTGAGATGGGGAGAACAGCCACACCACTGAGGTGTCTACTACACATATCGTCCAGTCCCTTTATAAATATTATTCTACGTGAGCATGTCTGTTTAATTGTTACTTGCAGTATTTTAGTGCATCCTGTTTTTCTAGAAAAATGAATCAGCCTCTGTCTGTTTATCCAAGATAAAAAAATAAAATAAAAAAAAAGGCCCGAGAACAATATTGGTCCAATGGAGGCCATCCTGACTGTAAAAGGAAACACCCCTGAGTCAATATCCTCAGTAACAGACATCCCCTCATAAAATCAACCCGGAATATTCCAGCGGGGTCCCACTGAGCATAGCACCCACAGAGCTCAGTGGACCCCCACACGCACCCACCGAAGTTCTGACCGCCTGCGCAGGCTTCAGTCTCATCTCAGATTTGCCCCCACAAACTCCATTTCCACAAAGAGCTCCAGCTTTAAAGCTTCCGTTAGGTCTTTTATCTTTGCCCTTAACGGAGATGCCTTCTCCCACCCTTCTTTTCTGTCTATTATAGTAACTGGACCGCATCTTGAAAACACAGCTTGAGAAGCACCCTCCTCCATGACCCTGAATCCCGGGCTGGATTCCTCCTCTGCTCTTCCCTAATGAAGCAGCTGTCAGCTCCCTGAATAAATGTCCTCCATTCGCCATATTATGATACTCAGGTTTCTCTCTAAAACTCAAGGCCAACTATTTAGGACAAAGGCCATGAGTTGATTCATGCTTATGTCCCACAGTCCCAGCAACAGAAACTCAACTCAATGGGGCAGGAGAAGGAGAGAGGGAGGAGGGAGGGAGGGAAGGAGGGAGGGAGGGAAGGAGGGAGGGAGGAGTGCTGTTTTGTGAGTACAGGCCAGAGGTGAGTGTAATAGTCACCAAGTAAAGGCAAACCTGGTACAGGAAAATTGCTCTTTGGAAAATCTAACTGAACATTCAGTTTGCTGTGCCGTTTTTAGACATTCTATTGCTTAATGAAACCAGCATACAGAGTTTTCCCCCACTTTAGGTCAGGCAGCTAAGGGATAACTGGCAAGCACTTAGGCACCACATTGTGGTCACACTCTTGAGGGTCTCCTGGGAATCAAGATGAGCAGAGGGAAAAACACATCTCAATTCACACCCACGACAGGGCCTACCTTCCCAGAGCCCATATGAAGCATTAGGCACCCAACCTTACTTTCTCTCTGTCCCTCTCTCACCAGGCCCACGGAGTCGCATGTGGGCCTGGAGAGCACTGTTGCTGTGTTCTTCAAGTACAGGACTACTAGAGTCAAATGGGTTTCCATGCATCAACTGCTTTCATTATTTCTAGATGGCCTCATTATTTAGAATTCCATAAATCACGTTGATATTATTCATGAACTTCTCCAATAGATATGAAAGTAAAATGTAGACTATTCCATCATTGGATAAAAGAAAATAGCTGAAACTATAGTAAAAAAGCCTGAGAAAATGTATACCACAATGGACAGTGGGTAGTCAAATGGTGGACTATGAGAGACTTTTTTCACCCTTACTTAAAAAAACTATGATTCCTTTTGGTCCTTGATCAGTTGGCTGGAGCATTATCCCATATACCAAAAGGTTGTGTTTGATTCCCAGTCAGGGCACATACCTAGGTTGTGGGTGTGATCTCCAATTGAGACAAGTACAGAGGGAACAAATCAATGTTTATCTCCCACATCAATGTCTCTCTCTCACTCTCTCTCTCTCTCTCTCTCTCTCTCTCTCTCTTTTTCTCTCTCTCTCTCAAATCAATAAAAACATATCCTCAGTTGAGGATTAAAAATATATATGACTAGCCAAAACCAGTTTGGCTCAGTGGTAGAACGCTGGTCTGCGGACTGAAGGGTCCCAGATTCAATTCCAGTCAGGGGCATGTACATTGGTTGTGGGCGCATCCCCGGTGGGGGGTGTGTGGGAGGCAGCTAGTCGATGTGTCTCTCTCATCGATGTTTCTAGCTCTCTATCCCTCTCCCTTCCTCTCTATCAAAAATCAATTAAAAAAAAAAAAATATATATATATATATATATATATGGCTATTTCTGAAATAATTTTTAAGAGTTATTTTAAGGGCCACTAACAAGTTCTTAGGGGGGACTAAAATAAGAGATTACAAAGATAAAGTCTGTGTCCTCTGCAAGCATGTTTTTTCAGACACTGAAAAATGGTATGAGGGGCTCCAAGAGCCAATAGGCTGCCTGCCCATATTGGCCATAAACCTGGGCTACAATTAACTGATCTACACACTTTGATTTTTTAAATTTGTTTACTTCTGGACTTCATCATAGAGCACTCTTAAGCCCCTATTAATACTTTACTATTGTAGTACCGTACATAGAATTGCTTTCTAAATCCCCAAAACAGTCTTGTTGGTAAGTGCTTTTGTTATCATCTCTGTTTAGAGATGAAGAAACTGAGACATGGAAAAATTATGTGTCCCAGGTCACATTGGTCTTAAAAGGCAAAGTCAACAACTGAGCCCAAACATTCTGACTCCAGAACCTGTATTTTCAACCACTATACTAGATCACCTCCTCAACAGAGGGTTTGGGGTAACTTGTTTTCTTTATGGTTTAAATAGGGTTCTCACAAGTGGAAGTGTGGTGTGTGCACAGAGACAAAGGCACACAGTCATGCATGGATATCCTAACCTCAGTATGTACCTGGTACACAAAGATGTACCTGAATCTTCTTTGAACCTGTTTGGTTGGCCCTCACATTGAAACCCTCCAAGATGACAGTAGGTCTGACAGCAGAGCTCAGCTGGACTGAGGAAACTAGATGAAGGGGTGTATTCAGGGATCAGTTGACTTCAAGTTCAGTTCCAAGTGCCTTACAGCAGACCCTTTGGGGACTTGGATCTTATGCAACTGCATATCATGTTCTCCTGCACCCGTCCTGCACCACACACGCACGCACATACACACACACACACACACACACACACACACATCAACCTTTATAAAAGACTTATTTTTAACAGCACAAGAGTACCTTCTTGACATGACAGAGGATGTTTCTATAGGAGTTGACACAAATATCTACATCATTTGTATCTACTTCCTATCTACCTGCAGGACCAGATCCAGCTCAAATCCTATCTGTCTAATTCTACTAACAGCATTTCCAATGCAAAAAGTTACAACTATGTGTGCCCCACATCCAGGAATAAACTCCCCAGGCTGCAGAGACCACACACATCATCCTTTACAGAAGAATCTTAAGTTTTTTATGCAGCACCTTCAACTACTCAACTTGCTCAGGATGATACAAGTACAGAGGGGTGCAAGCAAACTAGAGCCTCAAGCACCAGACCTGGGAAGGAAAATGCTGTATTGGTATTAATTTTGCTGAATGAACCACAGATCCCTGAAAACAAATTTGCTGCCATTCTCACTTTATGGTCTCAAGAATGTCTCACAATGACATCCTTTTGTACTTTGATTTTCACCTTGCTTGAACTGTTTTGAGGTACACCAAATATGGCTATTTAAAGGGCAAAACAATAGGGACCAAACAGTTTTTATGCCTCTTATGAAGAAAGAATCCTTGTTTTTAAACTTTTCAAGCTTCTTAAATTTGCTTTTTCACCGTCTACTTTTTAAAATTGCAGACGATAACTCTAATCACAGAAGTCTTTGTGAAACTATATTGCTATGATTTTTTTAAAGCTCAAGTAATGTTATTGGAAGGAAGGAGAAAACCACAGTGCCCAAACAGAAGTGACTAATGCTGGTAGCAAATGCTGTAAGAAATAAGGCCTCACAGAGAAAGAGATCACTGCACCTCTGTAGCCTACTATGTGTTACTGTGGCCGGGACTATTCAGTTACTAGCAACCAGGTTTTCCAGTTCCCTTGATGTGTTAACCAAGTAACCAGATGCAACTCCTTTCACTGGCAATAGTCTTTCTGCTAATGATAGGAAAAAGAAAGAAGACCAGGAAGAACAACAATGAAGGAGAAGAAATTTCTATAAACACTCAATTCAGTAGAAGACAATAGTCACACCATATGGCCCATGCTCAGTTATGTTACAGATCCATTTGTGAAGAACTACCTATGTTCTGTTGTCTGATGTTATGCATTGTAGGTATGCTCAAAAAGTTTCACATGAAAGATAGACCAGCGAGCTACACTGAGCTCTTAGACTCCTCTACTATTGTTTGGAAATGCTGGCACATTTTCAAAATTTATATGCAGTTTCCCTTTGATATTGTAAGTGTGCTTGCACTGGGTCCCAAAGAGACAAAATGACTTAATCAGTCATATAGTTTTCCTTTATTGTCTCAAGTCACTCATTCCCCTCTATGTAAAAAGCATTTTAGTAAAAATCATGAACCCATGTCTCATACTCCACCTGCAAAAATCATAAGCCTCTCTGCTACATTCCCCTCCACCACCACATAATGACATGATTGATAATAACTATTTCCTAATGAATACAAAATCATTCATTTCAAAAACAGCATGGGGCTTGTTTTAACCCAATCTTGTGAAGTGTTTCCCTGACAACAATGTTTTAGTTACAACCAGGTTGATTAAAGCAAAATAGGGATATTGCTATTATTTTCCCCAAGTGCTAGTATCTTTTCCATTGTTATTTGAATAATAAATTTATTTTTCAAAAACCATGAAAATACAACCAATTTTCAACTTATTAGAGACCTTTAATATATTAATAATATAATAATGGTAACCTTTTTATAATTAACTACCAAATTCCATTTTCCCACATAGTAGAAGAAAACTAAAGAATTAATGTGCTTGATTCAATAGCCAACTAAAATTATTTTCTGAGTTAATCATCATTATTTCCTCACTCTCCCCAATAAAACCCATGGCAATAGTCTTGGATCCAATAACTGCATTTCTAAGAATTAATTCTAATGAAGATATATTTTTAAAACCTATAAGAATATTTATCACAAAGCTTATTTAAAGTGTGAAGTGGGAAATGATCTAAATAATCACTAAGGGGGCTGGATGAATTAAGGTAGGACCATAAAACGGAATACTTGACAACCGGGAAGTCAGGCTACAATGCCACTAGTTGTGAGAGGCATCCCAAATCACTAAGTTTGCAAAATATGTTCTTTCTTTTCTTTTTTTTAATGAATTAAAGCTCAAACAACTTCACTTTCATGAACTTTTATTCTGACATCTGGACTGAACAAGAGAGAAATAATTTATATGGGGGAATGTAGATCTATATAAATAGAAATATTACTGCTTCCAGAACTAATCATCTACTATGTATCCATAGAGAATATAGATAAAATCATAATGAACAAACTGGAAGGCTACTTCTTACAGCAGGTGGGAAACTGCATGTAAAGTTAAAAATGCACAATCCTCTCTGAAAGACCTTCATTCACAATGATAGCATTTACTACTAATTCTGCATCTCCTCATTTCCTTTATGCAATCTGGGCAATGCCATGCTCAGTTCCCTGTATGCATATCATCTCTCCAGTGGGCCTACAGGGTTCAAACCAGGGTCTGTCTCCCACTGTAATGAAAGTACGTTGCATTTCTTGGCATCTCTTCCTCTCTTCTGCCCATTCCCCACCAAGACTACTTCCATTAAGAAACTTCTCCTTCTCCATTCCAACTATGCATTTCCTGGGTGGTGGTAATCCAGTGCCCCGCTTGGCAAGGTTCAGGGGAGGGCAATCAAGCAGATACTGGTGTGCACTGAAACTGGGATAAGAGAAAGTCCTCTAACCCTTTGAAATTGGTCACCTGAGATATGGAAAGCCCAGGTCTGCCAGGTGCCACACTCCTGCTCATGGGAGGAGATGTGGGCAGGAGGAAGAGCAATGCCAGGGAACAGAGGGGAGTCCAAATAATACTGATGTAGCAGTCCCCAGATCTGGAGTTAATCTTAACCTCACTTGGTATGTACATGAGCTAGTATGAGCTGGACATCTATCACTTGCAGCTGGAACAGTCCTGACTGGCTCATTCTCATCCACACAAGCCAGAGAGAGGACTCTACATTCTGTGTTGTGTTCATGGCCAAAAGCTCCAGTCTGCTCTCCAAGCCCTCCAGGTAATTGGGTTATCACCTTGAATGTGTAGATCACAAAGATTCACTTTGCTGCATCCTTCTAAAATACTAGTGATTATGCAAAGGAGAAGAAACTTTTTTCCCTGTTTCTTTTGAAACTTAGAAAAATAAGTTGTAATCACTTAATCTTCATAGAAAGTTTCTTCTCAAGAAAGGTTGGTTGTTAGTTAAGTAGACAACTCTGCCCTTTTTATCTCTGCCTTAGTTGTCAGAATTATAGTGAGTTTGTTTGTTTGTTTGTTTGTTTGTTTTTAATGAAGCAAAAATTAGGACCACAAGTGTTTTCTCATAAGAAAGACATGAGTTGTTCTAAGCACAGCGCTAAATACCCTGACTCAACCCAAATGCCACCTCCTTAGTCACTAATACATCTCCATACAGCACACTGTTTCCTATTTAAGTACCTACCAAGTTCCCTCCCTTCCTTGATGTCTGATACCCAGCTGAGTTCATGGATCAAGGTGACACTCACAAACCATTCCTAGCAATGAATGTGTTGCAACCACATAGTAATGACTACAAAGTAATTGTCACTCATGACGAATGAATTTTCCTGCAGGGCCCAAGAAATAAACACATCACAGATGTGCTCTGAATCAAATCGAGGTACAAGGAAAGGTCTTAAACTGAAGAAATTGTATATGTCGAGATTTCAGTAGAAAACAACTGTAAATAAATTAATCCCACTCTGTCAGTCCTCTACATTCATTACTAAAACTTACTAACAGAGCCTCCAAAAAAAGAATGCCCAAAACCCAACAGTCAGTGATACAACATCCAGGTAGCCATCCTTTGTGTTACATAATCCTATTTCTTATGCTTTTTTTCTTCCCTAAAATCCACCCAGTTGAAATCAGTCACTATATAAAACAAAGCTAATAAGGTCTCTTGTTTGAGCCAAAATATATGAGGGGGGGGTTTGAGCAGAATCAATGTGTTTTGCATAAAAATAATATTTACTTAAATAATTTTCATTAAAAGCCCACAAGTAGACTCACTATTATTGGCTAGAGATGAAATTCTACTCCTCTCCTCCAAGTTTTAAGAGAAGATATCAGAAGTGTTTGCTCAGGAAGACTACAAAATGGCAGCAGTTGGAAAATCAGCCATATTGGGTTTATGTTCAGATGGGGTGATGAAATATGTATAACATAGGGGTGCATCCAAGAATAGTATCAAAAACAAGATGTTGCCCAACTTTGGCATATCGTGAACAGGTAGTTGAAACACCTACTCTGTACTGAGGCCATCAAGCAGTTTCTTGGCCAATACTTTATTTATGCCCTGCCCTGGCCTCTCTTAGTTCACACTAATGTAACATCCTGCCTACTGTGCCACTCCCCAGCACCTCTCTAAAGCAAAACAATCTTGGGCCAGGTAAGCTAGAGGCTAACAAAAAATGTCAAATGAGACATGAGAAGTATATTAGGGACTTAGGCTTTCCAGATTTAGCAAATAAAAATTCAGTCTACACAATTTTAATCTAAACTAGAGGCCCGATGCACAAAATTCGCCCTCACAGTTCAGGAGCCCTCGGGGGATGTCCGATTGCTGGCTTAGAGCTGCTGTGGAAGTGGGAGAAGCTCCCACCACCGCAGCTGCTGCTCTCACCAGCCGTGAGCCCGGCTTCTGGGAGAGTCTGGCTTCTGGCTGAGCGGCACTCCCCTGTGGGAGCGCACTGACTATCCAACGGCAGCTCCTGCATTTCACGCCTGCCCCCTGGTGGTCAGTGCACATCACAGTAACCTGTAATTCTGCTGTTAGGTCGATTTGCATATTAGCCTTTTATTATATAGAATTTCCAGAACACAACAAATAATTTAGGATGGTGCATCTCATACAATATTTGGGATGCACATATACTAAAAAGTTAGCCATTGTTTATCTGAAATTCAAATTTAACTAGACATCTGTATTTTACTTAATAACCCTACTTAGAGTAAACATTTGTTGTTGACTACACATCAACTATTCACATTTCTTTCCTGGCTGTAATCCAAATTTCCTGGGAAACACTTGCCCCCATTTTCAGCCACGTGGGGTATTGTGTGGGATAGTCAATTCTGAATTTACACTGAGCAATGAAATGCAATAGGCAAAAGAAGACAACATTTTAATGGGAACAAATTATTCTTTATTCTGCTAGAGGTGATGAGATTTTTTTCCCATGAGTCTTCTTTTTTAAAAAGAATTTCCAATTATCATTATTATAAATTATTTTTGCAATAAGTAATATTCTAATATTTAAGTGAACTATAAGTATGAGTGATGGTCCCAAAATAACTTGTATAAAAGTCTTAAGTCTTTAAAATTTTGCTTCTACCTCTAGCTCTCACAATGAACAGGAAGAGACAAGAAAAAAAGAATTTTTTTTATGCAAGAAAAAAGAAAATCAACAACTTCTCAGAGCAACAGCCAAAGACAAAGATCTACAATTTCAGAGGTCATCTACTCCTCTTTGTCCTAAAGACAGGCTATGCCTCTATCTGGAGACAGGTGATCAGAACTTCTTGCTCTTCCTCCAGACCAGACGTCTTCAAACTTTTTAAACTGGGGGCCAGATCACGGTCCCTCAGAGAGCTGGAGGGCTGGACTATATGAACTACTAATTCCTACTGTAACACCTCGGCTGCGCTCACTGCCCAAAAAACCTGGCGGGCCGGATCAGACTCCTCTGCGGGCCGCATGTGGCCCGCGGGCCGTAGTTTGAAGACGCCTGCTCCAGACCAACTCAGGTCTGCTCAGTTCACTGTATTTTCAGGCAGGCATGAGACAGAAACACAAGGCAAAGGCTTTGCACAGTCGTGTACCCAAGCCCTTCTGGCCTTGTTGGGCAGCAAAGAGAAGGAGTCTGTATAAGCCAGAGCTCCTGAGCCCCAGGACCAACACAAGCACTCGTGATGCTTAAGGTAATGAAAATAGCAGGTAACTCAGCCATTTAAACTTTCCTTTCCAGGGTCATGGTGTAGAACACAATGTGTGGATGATACCCCAAGAATGGTGTCCATTCTCACCTCATCTATTTCTTTTTGCACAATTTGCATTTGGATGCAGCAACGTAAATTTTCTTTACTCATTTCTTCCTGTTTCTAAGTTCTACTTATTCTGAAAAGAAACACAATCTAGTGATGGAAAGGTCAGACTTAATGGGAAAAAAGGAGCGTCAATGCCCTGGAAACAAATATTCTTTTGTGGAGATCTCCCACACAAAGTCTGATCACTGTGACAACCTGGAAATGTTGACTTGTTCACAATTGCTATGCAATTCAGACCAGTGAGGAGGCCAGGCAAGACCTGTCTCCACTCACCTGGGGCCAGAAAAGAATAGGGAAGTGAAGATTCCTATCTCCCCACAATCCCATTTCCTCTACCTCCCACTAAGTTCTCAGGGGCAGAAACTTAGTTTGGATGAATAAAATTACTTACTCTCCATTTTATCAAAAGACCTACTGTTACAAATGTAAAAGTTGTATGTTTCTAAAACCTACTTACGTTAGTTAAACAACAAAAATTATTTTTGTGATTCTGGGTAGAGAGGCAGGCCTTGCCTACAATTCAAAAGTGTAGGGTTCCTTGATTTGTAGTAACAACACTAGCCAAATCAGTGATACAGTTCTGAAATCACCCTCCAAGTAAACTTGGAACATATTAACATTTCATCCCTTATCCAATTACTGAAAAGGACATTTTTAGTCTTCCCATACAAACCCCAAACATAAGAGCCAACAGAAACTCTACCTCTGAGAAAACAACCTTCATGTAAAAGCCTACAAAGGAAGTGCTCCATCTTCCTTACCAATCCCCACTGCCCCTTACTAAAAGTGACAACTTTAAGCATTTATTTTTATTTATTTACTTATTCATTTTTATAGCCATAGTGAGGTCCCTCTGCACTTGTTGTCCTCCCAGGCCACATCTGTTTTAGCTTGATCCTGACTCTAAGGAAGCAGGCAAGGTAGCTTCCATTATGAGAAAAATGGGCTTGCTGAAGTTATGCAAGCTCAGCAAGTGGGAGCTGTGATTCAAACCAGAATGTCTGACTACAAATCTCATGAGTACTCCCTATGACTGCTCCCTGCACTAGTGATCAAGTCTCCAGCCACCTTTACCTGGATGTTGTGCAAATACAGCCACCAGGTTCTGTTCCTACTTCTACAGCAGCAAGGCAACTGCTATTGACAACTGGGGAAACCTGCACAGGGAAAGCCATTTCTCCCTCAAAAATAGGTGTAATCAGCCAAGTGATGCAAACATCAATAGATGAATAGATGAACAAAATATCTATATAATGAAGTAGTATTTAGCCATAAAAAAGAAAGTACCAAAAATAAAAATAAAAAAGAAAGGAAGTACTGATATGTACTACAACACAGATAAACCTTGAAAACAGTATGCCAACCAAGTAAAACAAACCAGTCACCAAGTCCATATAATATTATAGGGGTCTGATGCACAGAATTCGTGCACTGGAGAGGGTTCCCTCAGCCCAGCGAGCCCCCTCTCAAATGATGGGAGCCCTCAGGGGATATCCTATTGACAGCTTAGGCCTGAGCTGATCAGGGGAAGGCAACAGCCCTATCACCCCACTGCTGCAGCCACTGCCAGTCACCACAGCCACCAAGGTATTTTCATTAACATGGGCTCCAGTCCCTTCACCATGAAAAAATGACAACTTTCGGAGAAAACCACGATGGCGGCATAGGTAAACACCTAACTGCAGCCTCATGCAACAATTTCAAAAAATACAACTAAAATATAAAATGGACATTATCCAGAACTACATGAAAGTTGACTGACTGGAAATTCTACAACTAGAAGGAAAGAGAAAGTCAGAGGAGATGTAAAAGCCTAAGATACGGAGACATAGTGCACACGTGGGGAGAGACAAGAGCCGGAGAGGAGGGGTGGCTGAGTGCCTGATTGGCATTCCCTAGCGGGAAGGAGATAAAAGCTCCGGACTGGGCTGAACCACAGTTCCGACAGCACTGAATCTCAGTTCTGGGCGAGACCCTGAGGTCCCAGGCTCATACAGAGGGATTTTATTGAATAGGTTGTAAGATGGAAACTCAGGGGAGCAGTGAAAGGTAGAGTCTCGGAGTCATGCACATTGCGCACAGAAGACTGACTGCTGACTGTGCTGCTGGATTGCCCTGGAGGGAAGGAGACAAAAGCTCCGGACTGCACTGAACCCCACTACCAACTTCACTGAACCCCACTTCCGGGCTCATTGGGGGGAGAGACTAGACTGTCTGGTAGTGGGCAAAACTCCAGGGCACCTTTCTCTCAGAGGTGCTTGCAGCGAGTACCAAAGCACACTGAGGAAAACTGAGACTTGGGAATCTCATAGGACAGGGCTGACAGGAAGCCAAGGCTGTAGGCTCAACCTGAAACTCCGCCCCATTTAAGCTAAGTAGAGACTTTTGTGAATAGACACAGCTGATCCTCACAGCCATCTGGCCTGGAGGTCAGTTCCTCCAAGTGATACCAACAATAATTAAGACTTAACTAAAATAAGGCTGTACACAGTCCACAAAGGGGTGCACCAAGAGTGTCCACCCCAGATAACTGGGAGGCTGACCCACTGAACCATATAGGACACCTTAACACACAAAGCCACCCTACCAACTCAGAGAAGGAGCAAAAATGCCGAGACAAGGAAACAGATCACAAACAAAAGAAATAGAGGACAAAAAAAGACTGGATATAGAGTTTAAAACCACACTTAAAGGTTTTTCAAGAATTTCCTAGAAAAGGCTGATAAAATAAACGGGACCTGCTGAAACCGGTTTGGCTCAGTGGTAAAGCGTCGATCTGCAGACTGAAAGGTCCCAGGTTTGATTACGGTTAACGGCATGTACATTGGTTCCGGGCACATGCCCAGTAGGGGATGTGCAAAAGGCAGCTGGTTGATGTTTTTCTCTCATTGATGTTTTTAGCTCTCTATCTCTCTCCCTTCCTCCTCTCTGTAAAATATCAATAAAATATATTTAAATTAATTAATTAATTAATTAATTAAGACCTATGAGGATATGAAAAAGGATCAACTAGAAATAAAGAATACATTATCTGAAATAAAAAATATTATACAGAGTCCTAAAAACAGAATGGAAGATTGCAAGAATCAAGTCAAAGATTTGGAACATAAAGAGCCAGACAACACTCCCCCGCAGAAGCGAGAAGACAAGAGAATCCAGAAAGTTGAAGATAATGTAAGAAACCTCTGGGACAACTTTAAGTGAACCAACATCAGAATTATGGGGGTCCCAAAAGAAGAGAGAGAGCAAGATACCGAAAACATACTGAAAGAAATAGTGACAGAAAACTTCCTCCACCTGGGGAAAGAAATAGACTTACAAGTCCAGGAAACACACAGAACCCCAAACAAAAGGAATCCAAAGAGAACCACACCAAGACGCATCATAATTAAAATTCCAAGAGCAAAAGACAAAGAGAGAATATTAAAAGCAGCAAGAGCAAAGAAGGTAGTTACCTATAAAGGAACACCCATACAGAAACCATTTCTCAACAGAAACCATGCAGGCCAGATGGGAATGGCAAGAAATATTCAAGGCATCAATAACAAGAAACTGCAGCCAAAAATACTCTACCCAGCAAAGCTATCACTCAGGGGAATCTAAGATGCCTGCAAAGGTAAACACCTAGCCGCAGCCGCACACAACAATTTCAATAAAATACAACTAAAATATATAAAGGACATTACCCAGAACTACAGGAAAGTCGACTGACTGGAAATTCTACAATGAGAAGCAAGGAGAAAACCAGAAGGAAGAGCGGAGGAGCTGTAAAAGCCTAAGGTACTGAGACACTCGGCGCACACAGAGATGACAGAGCCAGAGAGGAGGGAGGCCGAGTGCCTGGCTGGCGTTCCCTAGCAGGAAGGAGATAAAAGCTCCGACTGTGTTGGGCCCCAGTTCTGACTGCTCTGAACCCCAGTTCTAGGCCAGACCCTGGGGACCCAGGCTCATCCATAAGGAGCTGGGCTATAAGGCGGAACCCCGGGGAAGCAGCGAAAAGAGGTCACGGCGGTGCGCACATTGCGCGCAGAGAAGGGACGGTCGGCTGTGCTGCGGCATTGCCCTGGCAGGAAGAAGACAGGGGCTCCAGACTGCTCTGAACGCCACCTCCAACTCCACTTCCAACTGAACTGAACCCCAATACCGGACTCATTGGGGGAGAGCCTACTGTTTGGTAGCAGGCGAAAATCGAGGGCACCTTTCTCTAAGAGGCGCTTGCAGCGAGTACTGAAGGACTCTGAGACCCAGGAGCCGCATAGGGCGGGGCTGACAGAAGCCAAGGCTGTAGGCTCCAACATGAAACTCCGCCCCATCTGTAGCTGCGAAATGCGACAACGAAATAGATCACAAACAAAAGAAATGGAGAACAAAAAGCGACTGGATATAGAGTTCAAATCTACGCTTATAAAGTTTTTCAAGAATTTCCTAGAAAAGATCGATAAGACCTATGAGGATATGAAAAGAAATCAACTAGAATTAATAAGGAATCAACAAGAAATGAGAAGGGATCAACAAGAAATGAGAAGGGATCAACAAGAAATGGTAAGGGATCAACAAGAAATAAAGAATAGATTGTCTGAAATAAAAAATATTATACAGAGTCCTAAAAACAGAATGGAAGCTCGCAAGAATCAAGTCAAAGATTTGGAACAATAAGAGCCAAAAGACACTCCTCCACAGAAGCTAGAAGGCAAGAGAATCCAAGAAATTGAAGATAATGTAAAAAAACCCTGGGATAACTTCAAGCAAACCAACATCAGAATTATGGGGGTCCCAGAAGATGAGAGAGAGCAAGATATTGAAAACATACTGAAAGAAATAGTGACAGAAAACTTCCCCTGCCTGGTGAGAGAATTAGACTTACCAGTCCAGAAAGCGCACAGAACTCCAAACAAAAGGAATCCAAAAAGGACCACATCAAGACAAATCATAATTAAAATTCCATTATAAAATTCTTGCCATTATAAACATCTGGGAAGCTTTTAAAAATTCTTGAACCCAGCTCCATGCCCAGAGGTTGGGATACAGTAAGAGGAGCAAAAGACAAAGAGAGAATATTAAAAGCAGCAAGAGCAAAGAAGGTAGTTACCTATAAAGGAGCACCTATACAATTGTCAGCTGATTTCTCAACAGAAACCATGCAGGCCAGATGGGAATGGCAAGAAATATTCAAGGTGATGAACAGTAAGAACCTACAGCCAAAGATAATCTATTAAGCAAAGCTATCACTCAGAATCGAAGGTCAGATAAAGAGCTTCACTAATAAAAAAAAAAGCTAAAGGAGTTCATAACCACCAAACCAGAATTATATGAATTGCTGAAGGGGGTTCTTTCAGAAGAGAAAGTAAATAAAGATAAAAATTATGCACAACAAATATGTAACTATCAACAAGTGAATCTAAAAACCAAGGAAAATTTTTTTAAAAAATCTGATGAACAATATTAACTGGTGAATATAATAGAATCAGAGGTATGGAAGGGGAGTGAACTGACGATTCTTGGGGAAAAGGGGAGAGGGGGATGTGGGAAGAGACTGAACATAAACTGTGCACCTATGAATGAGGACAATGGGGGGTGGGGAAAGGGCAGAGGGTGGGGTGGGAACCTGGTGGAGGAGAGTAATGGTGGGGGTGGAGGGGGGGAGAGGAACATTTGTAATAATATGAACAATAAAAACTTATTTAAAAAAAAAAAGCTATCACTCAGAATCAAAGGCCAGATAAAGAGCTTCACAAGTAAAAAAAAAAGCTAAAGGAGTTCATCACTGCCAAACCAGAATTATATGAATTGCTGAAGGGGGTTCTTTAGGAAGAGGAAGAAAATAAAGATAAAGATTATGAACAACAAATACGTAACTATCAACAAGTGAATCTAAAAATCAAGGGAATTCAAAAACCTGATAAACAATATTAACTGTTGAATATAATAAAATCAGAGGTATGGAAGGGGAGTGGACTGACGATTCTCGGGAAAAGAAGAGTGGGGGTGTGGGAAGAGACTGAATATAAACTGTGCACCTAAGGATGAGGTCAGTGGGGGGTGGGGAAAGGGCAGAGGTTGGGGTGGGAACCTGGTGGAGGGGGGGGAAAATGAGGAACTTTTGTAATAATATGAACAATAAAGATCTATTTTAAAAAAGAGAGAAAGAAAGAGAAAGAGAGAGAGAGAGAGAGAGAGAGAGAGAGAGAGAGAGAGAGAGAGAAATTTAGAAAGATGAGAAACTCAATGAATGAAACACTAAAAAACTCTGTCATTGATTCTCAGCCTTGCCATTATAAACATCTGGGAAACTTTTAAAAATTCTTGAACCCAGCTCCATGCCCAGAGGTTGGGATACAGTAAGAGGAGCAAGTCCCCAGCAGCTGCATTTATGTTATCTTCTTCAGAAGAGCTGCAGAAGATGTGCCTGCAAGGTCGTTAGCTTAGGCACTGATGTAAGAGAAAAGCATATTGTGAAACCAGCAAGGGATATTTTACATTGAAGGACTTTCAAAATCACTAAGTTTGCCTTAGCTGGTTTAGCCCAGTAAATAGAGCGTCAGCCTTCTGACTGAAGGGTCCCGGGTTCAATTCCAGTCAGTCAAGAGCACATGCCAGCAGAAACCGGTTTGGCTCAGTGGATAGAGCGTCAGCCTGCGGACTGAAAGGTCCCTGGTTCCATTCCGGTCAAGGGCATGTACCTTGGTTGCGGGCACATCCCCAGTAGAGGGTGTGCAAGAGGCAGCTGATCGATGATTCTCTCTCATCAATGTTTCTAAGTCTCTATCCCTCTCTCTTCCTCTCTGTAAAAAAAACTCAATAAAATATATTTTTTTAAAAAGAGCACATGCCATGTTTCGGGCTCCATCCCAGTGTGGGACTGTAGAAGGCAGCCAATCAGTGATTCTCTCTCTTCATTTATGTTTCTACTTCTCTCTCTCTCTCTCCCCCTCTCTGAAATCAGTAAAAATATATTTTAAAAGAAAAAAAAATGACAATTTTCTTTAGACATTTTCAAGATGTGTCTTTCATAGGATATGACATTTCTTTTTCTTTCTTTTTTTTTCTTGCTTTAGGCTTGGGCAGGGAGCCCCCCTCCCGCCCCTCTGATGGCCCACTCAAAGTAACCTGGGTGCCAAGGATGTTCCTGGGACCCAGGTGCATATGCAAATTAACCGCCATCTTTATTGGGTTAATTTGTATACTCTCTCTGATTGGCTGTGGGCGTAGCGGAGGTATGGTCAATATACATGTTTCTCTATTATTAGGTAAGATGATTCATTTACATGAAATGTCTGTAATAGGTCAGCTTATAGAGGTGTAAAGTATATTGGCATAAGGCTGGGGAAGAGGAGGGTATGTGTGTGAGGGAGGGGTGAGAGTTAATAAGCTATCTCACTAGTACAAGATTCTCTGTGGTGATAAATTGACTGTGATGATGGTTGCACATGTCTGTGAATATACAAAAAACCATCACATTGTACACATTAAATAGGTAAAATGCATGGTATATAAATTACATCTATATAAATTAAAGCTATTTAACAATAAATATAATCAGTTAAGAAAATTAAAACAGATCTTAGCTATTATCTCCTTCAAATTCCTAATTTAAAGGTGAGGATACCAAGCAATGCCCTCAATATTAAGGTCTAAATCAATGCCCCAATGTGCTCTGCCTACTAGACCCACTACTCAATGGCCCCTGGGTACCCAACTCCATGCCAGACCATGGATAATGGGAGACCTTACCCCTGCCGGCAAAGAGCTTAATTGTAGCTGGGCTTTTTCAGGCCTATAACTATGGAGGTATACCCAGTAGCCTGAGTTCAGAGCAGGTAAAAGTCACAGGAGCTGAGGGCTCAGGCAGGAAGTGAGGGCACTCCGGGGGGGAAGGGAGAGAAGCACTGGCAGGTAAGAATTCAATTTATTCCAGGCCTTGCAGATGAGGTTTAAATAACATTGCAGCCTCATGATTAGAATAGGTGAATGTGCAGGACTTCAGCCTGGATAGGGCAGGATGCAGGGAGAATCTAAAGTGGGAATGACAAGATTCGGGCTGTCCTGGGTAGAGGCCAGGATATTGTAATCTGCAAATGAAGTATCAAGACACACACAGGGTAGGGGCAACAGGACGGGAGAAGAAGGCAGGATGAGAGATCACATAGGGAAAAACAGAATCCAAACACTCAAGACCTGTGACGGGGGACAGAGGCACAGCCAGGGCACTGACTCTGGGCCTTAACTATTTCTAGCTATGTGACAGGTCAGGCTACTTAAATGCTCTGTGTCTCAGTTTCCTGGGTAAAAGGCGGGGGGAAACTAGTGTTTCAGAGTTGTTGGGAGAATAAAGTATGTCAGTGCTTAGCACAATACCTGGCATAGAGAAGTGCTATGTTGGTTAGATAAATACATATAAATGCATATTAAGATCTCTGTGACCCAACTTCTGAAGACAAAAGCAGCAACCATGAAAAGCCTCTATCTCCCAGCCAGCTTCCTTTTTCACTCACTTTTCCCCATTCATTCACCCCACACTCTTAAGTTCTAGGAAGAATAAAACATGATCCATACCCTCAGGGTGGGCCTTCTGGGAAAAAGGGGTCAGAAAAAGAGCCATGATTACTCCCCAACACCATAAATGGCTGAACGACAGGCTTGGTGAACAGGGAGGACAGGAAGGACCTGGGCCAGCCAGGCTGGGTTGTGCTGGCAGCTGGAACTCCTATTTAAGTAGCCGATGCCCTGAAGCGATGCTCAGATGGCACTCACCCTTCTACCCAAGGCTGTCTGGCCTCAGGCCTGGGACAGCCAACCCTCTTTCCTGCTTTGCTTCCTAGTAGCTCGCCCTCCAGGCTTGGCCACGGCCTCTCCTCCCCATGTCCATACCCTCACAGCTAAATCAAAGCCTGGAGGCCAACCCTTGAACTGACAATGCTGGTCAGAAAATTCTGGGCAGGGCTTATAGACTAGAAGAGAAGGAATTTCCAGCCGGAGGAAGGAACACAGTTTATGATCTTGACCCAAGAGCCAGACAACAGTCAGAAATCAGAACAGGTCTCTGCTCCATCCTCACCTGCATGTGGCTGTGATTATGCGGTGGTGTCTTTCCCCCACCCCCACCCCCCTGATGCACATTCACAAGACTGTTGGAGATATAGCGCCCATATTTCTAAAAGCTGTCAATTATCACATAAATGAAATGTAATTTTAGTAACTGGACTTGTTGAGTCAAATGTCTTTTGGTAATTACTAAAAATATCCCTTCAAAATGATGAAAAACTCAAATGGAGTAAGAATTGGATTTATACCAGGTATTTCAGATGAGGCTTAAAAAATATTGCAGTTTCATCACTTGGAAATGGATAAATAAACTGTGGTATAGTCATATGCTGGACTAATATATAAAGTAGATTTTTACCTACTATCATGAAAAAACATACTTTCAAGTGAAAAAAAAAAAAAAGGAAGTTAAGTTACAACATGTAAAACACATTGGAACCACAATTTTCTCCATGAACATGTATATTTGTCTGAAGGGCAGACCCTGAACAAAGAGGGGGGCTCACCCTCCCAGGAGATGAGCAAGCGGGGGGTAGAGAGTCAAGACAGAATGTCTCTGGCTGGATTTCTTACAACAAAATATAACTTGGGCAATTTTAAAAAATTAAAGAATACATATTGTTGTATTTAAATATAATACCATCTATGAGTAAAGTAAACCTGGTTTAAATTCTTCCCTTTATTCTGGCCAGAAGGAAGCTCATTTTCCAGTCTTCAGAGATCTAAATGATATTGTAATATTAAATCCTGGTTCTGTGTGATCTTAAGGGACATGTAATAAATAAAAGAGCCAAAGCTAAATTTTATAATAAAGCTACTAATATTGAATATATGATTTAGAATGTGATATTCTCAGGAAAACCATTTCTTATTAAACTTCTTTTTAAATTTGTGGATGATGGTGATATCACTGAGACTGAACTTGAGGCTGTGTTTAAAGACTTACTACTAACTAGGTCCTCTGACATCTCTGTATTCACTATTGACACAGTTAATCTACTTAATTACAATGTTGTTGATGTCTCAAAGTCCCCATGTTTACTTCACATCCTGAAAAATCCTTTGAAACCTAAACAATCTACTACCTCTTCCAGCTCCATTTGGAAAGGTTGCAGTCTTAGGATAATTTGAAGGTGGGGAGGGGAGCAGAGGAGAGGGACTGGGAGGGAGGCAGTTTTCCCTGCATGGAGTAGAATGTGGAAATAATCTGGGAACAAACGAAGATACTAGATTATCACCAGCAACTTTTCCTCTCTTGGATCATCACTGTTCTATTTGAGTAAGTAATTTCTTAGAATTTATAGCTAGACTAATAATGAAATACAAATAATAAAATATATTCCAAAGTGTCATATCCTTTATGTGTACCACTATGCTAAGAATGGTACCAATATCCAACACACAGTAAGTGCTCAAAAAATACCTATTGGCTTATTGCACAGAAAAGAAGCACCAGATGATCTAAATAATGGAGAAATTAAAAATCATTTATATTTCTTTCAGCAAATATTAATTGAACTCCTACTCTGTGTGGGAGTGCATATTCTGAGAGTTGATGTGGGGGGAATGAATAAAGCTACTCACTGAATAAGCCTTATATAACATTGTAATGGATAAGAGAACAGGTTAATTGCCTAATCACATGTGCATATCTCACTACTGTGGGGATCTGGATGAGGAAGAGATCCCTTCCAGCTGGGGGTACAATAGGGAGATGGGGTTGGCTGAGTCTAAACTGACCAAACAGGGAGATGGAGGATATTCCAAGCCAGTGAGGGAAATGCCACATACTCTTAATCAGAAATCCAAAGACAAGTCACTCTTTATAAAATATTCATTGGCCATGAACATGAAATACAAAGCTGGAGAGAATAGCACAATTACTATGGGCTGCCTTCAGGCATGTTTATTAACAAAACCCAGAAAATCCCTCCACTGTTATAGACACATACACCTTGAGATGAAGGTGACCTATGGACAGGGGCACAAGCCCCCAACTAAAGTGTAATTCCTTGATATTGTAATATTAAAGATTTCATATTGCCATAATTGGTTTGGCTCAGTGGATAGAGCTTCAGCCTGCGGACTGAAAGGTCCCAGGTTCGATTCCAGTCAAGTCATGTACCTTGGTTGTGGGCACATCCCCAGTAGGAGATGTGTAGGAGGAAGCTGATCAATGTCTCTCTCTTCAATGTTCCTAACTATCCCTCTCCCTTCTTCTCTGTAAAAAGTCAATAATAAAATATATATATTTTTAAAGAGTTCATATTAAGGGCAAAGGCATTAGCATAATACTGGCTTTGGATTTTTAACCAAATGATAAAAATGACTCATTTTTTCTTGTCTCCATGCATGCTTCCCTCAGTGTCTTGGCCTATTTCTTTTCTCCTTTCCTTTATTTTCTCTCTCCACCCTTCTCTGTATAAGTTTTAAAAAATAAAAAAATCAATGCCACAAGTCTGCATGTTTAAATTCAGCCCACATGACATTTCCTTCAAGTTTAATTGCTTCCATACAATTTATATCCCCCAGTCACGCTAGACCCATGCTCTTTTACAAAGCAGCTCTTGTCCTATAATAACCCCCATAATCAAAATGCAGGAATTATGGGAAAGGCCCAGCCGGATGATGTGAGTGAAATAAACAGATTTTTAAACTCACCCAAAGCAGACAGGAAGCAAGTCTAAGCCAGCTCGTCTACCATCAGGCTTGAGAACAAAAATACGGAGTACTAGCTCAAATGGAGATCTGGGCATCTCCGCATGGCCGGCAACTCGGAATTAAGTCAGACACTTTACCTTCAGGCTACAGTGAAGAGCCACTGAACACTGGCACTTAAAGAGACCTGGTTACATTCTCTCTGCTTTCTTTCAAGTTAGTCCATTTCAAAAGTTCCAACAGCAATCTCCAAAGGCCACTCTCTCAAATGTCTTTGAAATGAATAAATCATTCTTTTTCGTGGCCTCTTCATATAAAAACTTGGGCAACATTGCTGGCCTTGTCCTACAGCAAAGAACATCTACAAGCATTTCTAGGTCTTTTATAAACACTAACTTTATGACCACTTGTTCAACTTATTACTTTATCTTTCCTCCTCTGAACACACCCCCTCCCTAGAAGTTCGCCTTTGAACCATAGTAACTGTATGAGTCACTAACAGGACTCCCTGGACTCATAACAGGTAGCCACTTTGCACAAGAAGTATGCCTACCTTTCTTATAGTATTCCTGTAAGCAACGTTTTGGGTCCTCCCCATTGTATTCAGATAAATGCCTATTCATTAGGATCAGAAACAGCTATTTTTTAATCTCATGCCATTTCTCCTTATGTTCAAAATCCATTCAGAGCAAGAGCAAAACAACTTGAACTAATCAGATCCCCATACTCAAATGTTCTATATTAAATGTTTCTATAGCTTACCCTTCTGCCTATATTCCCTCATTGATTTTCATAGACCAATGATTTTGTGTATGGACAAAGATTAGAACCATATAGTTTATATCAAATGTCATCCTAGAACCAATGTAGTTTATATCAAATGTCATCCTAGTCTTAAAAACTGATAGATAGAAAAACATTTTGCTTGTTGCCAATGAACTACTTTTGACCCATTATAATTAAAAACAATTTACATGCTACCACTAAACAAAATGTCATTTGAGGTTTATTTATCTTTTACATGCTCTAACAATATATTATTTATTGAAGTAGTCTAGATCTGGGCATATTCAGAACCATAATCACTTTATATATCAAGTCACTGGGCACATCTAAGAAAAATCAGGTTTTTTAAAACATTCATTTAGAAGTTCATATTTACATTTTGGAAAGAAACTTTACTCTTTAATGGTATTAGATATTATTTATTTCATAGTATCCTTTTTTCTTGTTCCATAACACAACTTTTTTGTTTAACTTTTGGCATACTTTACTTTTACTGTACAAAACAGGCACATTGCTTTAAAAACCCATTTATAATACATGTCAGTAAATATGATCTTTCACTTCATCTCAAGCAACTTTATAGTATTGGTTTACACTTCCATGCTCACTTGGAAGTTTAAAATATTCTTTTACAGCAGCTCTCAAAACTAGACTCCAAATAGATACATACCAGTCACCAAGATGTTTACCAGGCCTCAGAGGAACCTTCCAAGAACTCTTAAAACTTGACTTGTTGCTGACACTTGGCTATCAGGGGAGTATGGACAGCGCACTTTAATTAGCCAGATGGTGGGCTCTTTTGTTCACACACATGAGGCAGGCTGAACATTCCAAAATCATGTGCAACTTGGAAATCTGAGTCCTTTAATGGTTTTCTTTTTCTTTTTTTTAATATATTTTATTGATTTTTTTAAAGAGAGGAAGGGAGAGAGATAGAGAGTTAGAAATGTCAATGAGAGAGAAACATCAACCAGCTGTCTCTTGCACACCCCCTACTGGGGATGTGCCCACAACCAATGTACATGCCCTTGACCGGAATCGAACCTGGGACCTTTCAGTCCGCAGACCAACGCTCTACCGCTGAGCCAAACCGGTTTCGGCCTTTAATGGTTTTCAATCAATTAACAAGGACTGGCCAATTATCAGGTTAAACAAAGAGCCCAGTGGCATAATGACTCACTTCACTGTAGCTAATAATTTTAAAAGGCTGTGCTGATCCATCCCCTGCTCTACTCATCTGCCAAAGTTTTAGGCAAAAGCTTCAACAATTTAGATCTAACCTTTAAAATCATTTCTTTAAAAAGGAACCCTCATGCACTGCTGGAGGGAATGTAGACTGGTGTAACCACTGGGGAGGACAGTATGGAGTTTCCTCAAAAAACTGAAAATGGAACTCCCATTTGACCCAGTAATCCCACTCCTAGGAATATATCCCAAGAAGCTAGAGTTTTAGGCAAAAGCTTCAACAATTTAGATCTAACCTTTAAAATCATTTCTTTAAAAAGGAACCCTCATGCACTGCTGGAGGAAATGCAGACTGGTGCAACCACTGTGGATAGCTGTATGGAGTTTCCTCAAAAAACTGAAAATGGAACTCCCATTTGACCCAGTAATCCCACTCCTAGGAATATATCCCAAGAAACACCAATCAGAAAGGATATATGCACCCCTATGTTCATAGCAGCACAATCTACAATAGCTAGAATTTGGAAACAGCCTAGGTGCCCGTCAGCAGATGATTGGATCAAAAAACTATGGTACATCTACACAATGGAATACAATGCTACCATAAAAAAGAAGGAATTCTCATCATTTGCAGTAACCTGGATAGAATTAGAGAACATCATGCTGAGTGAAATAACCCAGTCAATGAAAGAGAAATACCACATGACCTCACTCATTTATGGATATTAAAGAACATTATAAACTGATGAACCAAAAGACAGATATAAAGACAGTAAAGCAACAAGCAGACTGTCAAATTACAGCGGGGAGGGTAGGGAGATCTGGGGGAGATAAGAGATCAACCGAAGGACTTGTATACTTGCATATAAGTACAACCAATGGACACAAAACTCTGGGGAGGGAGGATATGTATGGGGGGGGGGGGGCAATGTTAAAATATGTACTCAGATAATAATTTAATAAAAAATAAATAAATAAATAAAATAATTTCTTTAATGTTGACATTTCGAATTTTTCATAATGGCCCTACATTCTGCTCCTACTATTAAATACCAATCTTTGTTAATAATCACAGACTGCTCAGTAGTTGTTAACAGGTAAACAACAGACAAATAGAACAATGGCTGTGTTGTGTACCACATGGGCTAGTCCTCAGACTTGCGCTTGAGAACTCAGCTTTTCAAAGCCCAGGCATAGCCTTTGACATCTCCATACTTACAGAAATGAAGATTGGTAAATTCAAGTGTAACTTTTTTCAGACCATAGATAAGATAGCTAAACTTTTTTTAAAACCTAAGAAAAAGTTTATTTTTAAAAAATACAGTTGGGTGCAGCTTAACCTTAAAGTAATGATCCTTTCGCCTCCATTCCTCTTTCCTTTCTTCAGATTTTTCTATAATATATATTTATGGTTCAATTTTATGTTAAAATGCATGAATAGCCAAATATATGTTGTATGGTATAATATATAAGAAAAATTCACATTTGCTAAACTTTCTATATACAAGACATATTTCACACAGTATGTAACATAAAGACCCATAAAAGTGGAGACTATTGCCCTAGAATGCATCTTCAGAAAACATAAGTAATTTTCTAAGCCACAATGAAACTTACTGCTTCTTTTATGATTCTTAATCCCTCCTACTAAACTCACATTTATACAAATTCCAATCCAGTAACAAAGCCACCAGGTGCTCCCATATTAGCAAAATGCAACAGAATGGCCTTTTTACTGCCAACACTAACTACAAAATTCAAACTGAAATCAGTCTGATGTAATCAAATGTGTTTAGTTTACTTACCTATACTGTGAAAGGAGAATCCCCTTTGCCAGATACTAAAATCAGTTCCAGCAAATGGAGAAATAAAGATAAAAGTTTATCTGAAACTACACAATATTCCAAAATATAAATCTTTAACTGATACTCCCCAAATAGAATCTGCTGTGTTTATGGCTGTAATTAAGTATGACCAGGCCCAGCAATAATAGCCCGGTGTGCCACGCACTGTGACAAGGGTATTATCACAGCCAGGACTGGAGACTAATTCCTCACAGCAAGTGATTATCATGTCAATTAAGAGTAATATTTTTATCAAGTCTTATAACTTATCTTGGTTAGTTATAAAACTCCTATTTAAGGTCTCATTTTAAAGGATGTTTAAGTAAACAAATGGAGTCCTTCCATATGCCATTAGATACTCAGCAGGAACACCATAGAGTATGTGGGAATTGGAGGACATACCTTATCTAAGATGCTTATTTTCTTCATTTTTCTCTCTTCAAAAACTAGATTCTATAAATTAGAACCCTAGGCCCTTACCCTGACCTGGGAAAGAAAATGGCCTCAGTGGAGAACTTCTCTGCATATTTTTCAGTTCTCACCTTCTTTGACCTCTGAAAAACCACCCACAGAATCAACCACTCCTTCCTTTGAGTTCCCCTGGATTTCATGTACTACTTTCTGATTTCCTCATATATTGCTAGTTGTTTCTTTTACAGGGTCTACGAGACTTCCTTTGTTTTTTTCTCATCCTATCTGTAACCATATAGTTATAGTTTAGTTATCTGGATATGGGTTAGTTAATTATTATATGTGTGTGTGTGAATGTATATGTATATGTATATGTATATGTATATGTATATGTATATGTATGTATCCCTTGGATATCTTAATGTCACCTCAAACTCAACAGGTTAAAAAGTTTTTCAAACTTGTCTAAACCTTTCAATCCTGCTTGTCACAATCAAAGGCACCTTCATTCATGCCATTACAGATTGCAAATCTTCCTTTTCCCATCTTTTCCTCACTGCCCTTACCTAATCCATTACCAAATACTGTCAAATTTACTTAATATCCCTTAAATGATTTATCTTCCCTTTTTCAGCACCACAAAGCAACTTCCCAGCAATTAAACCACTCTTATGAGGACTTCATTCCAGAGTGGCGAATATTTAAGTCACTGCTTGTGAATTCTAAAACTGCAGTTAAAATTTATAACCCATTTCATCTCAGTGCAGCCCACAGACTGTGCTCCAGAACCTGATCAGTTCTGGAGCACCAAGGACATCAACTTCTTGAACCACAAAGCCAAGAGCCAGTCTCTGAACTATAGTTACTCCAACAAAGCTTTCCACCGCAAGAGCTCTCCATCTGTCATCACATCTAGGCCTATATAGTTTAATCCATACCTATTCTCTATGCAGTCCTGAGGCTGAGTGTGGGTCAACCAGAAACAAAGAGCACTTACACTAAGGTGCCTATAATACCAAAACCACCAGCTGATGCCATTATGACTGAAATTGTGTGTGTGCCTAATAAATCCTGGGAAGACACACAAGCAACTGTGAACAGTGGTTACACCTGACTAAAACTACTAGGTAAAATACTCTTTTCACTTTATATCCTACAGTTCTAATTTTGTTTGTTTGTTTTTAAATATATTTTTATTGATTTCAGAGAGGAAGGGAACAAGACAGAGAGAATCATTGATTGGCTGCCTTCTGCACTCCCCCTACTGGGTATCCAGCCAGCAACCAGGCATGTGTCTTGACCAGGAACCAAATCATGACCTCCTGGTTCACAGGTCAATGCTCAATCACTGAGCCACACTGGCCTGGAAGGAATTTTTTTTTTAATAAACAATCCAGCATGTTTGTTTTTCTCCAGTCACCATTCTTTACCGAGTCTGTAGCTAGAAAACTTGCAGGTAAATTATTTACATGAAAACAAAAGAATTTACATGTCTTCATTATTCAGAATTGAAGTGTGTCAAAGCATATTTCTAAAACAATGAGTTATATAGGGGCCACAAAAACAAAATATATTATGTTCTGGAAAACAGATCATATATAATCTTTGTGCTGTAAAATTTGTTTCCATATTGAGATTCACTACTCAACATATGACATGGATTGATCCTTGTCAAGTAAGAGATATAATGGATTGGTTGATACATAAAAGATAGTTAGTTATAAGAATAAATGGACAAATAAAATGATAGGTAGGTAAATGGATGGATGGATGGATGAATGGATGGAAGGAAGTCTGGATGGATGGATGGATGGATGGATGGAAGGATGGATGGATGGATGGAGTAAATAGATAAATAGAATTAAGAGAAACAGATGGATCAGTGAGTCTCAAACTGTGGTAAAGGACCAGTCATTTTTATTTTCAATCTGTCAAGAGCAGAATGTGGTCCTATTGGGGACGGCTTGTATGTAGCTTGGGCCATATGAGACTCAGCACAAAAGTTTGACATACCTGCCCTAGCAGGTTTGGCTCAGTGGATAGAGCATCAGCCTGCTGACGGAAGAGTCCCGATTCTATTCTCATCAAGGGCACATACCTTGGTTGCAGCTCCATCTCTGGCCCCGGTGGGACACAAGCTGGAGGCAACCAATTGACATGTTTCTCTCTCATTGATATTTCTCACTATCTCTCCCCCACCTTTCCACTCTCTCTAAAAAATCAATGGAAAAATATCCTCGTGTGAAGAGTAAAAACAAAAAAAGTTTGACATACCCAAACTACCCTGTTCCACAAGACAGTCCCACTGATCATATGCTTAAGTGTCACAACAATGTCATTTTGCTATAAAAGTTCCTAAACACTCTCAACTTCAGTATCTAGCTTGTTTTGGACCAGTTACATTCACACACTGGTATCAGTCCATGGACCACACTTTGAGTTGCACTGAGATATTATATTATCAGCTACTTCACGCTGGTATGCCATTAGTTCTGCTCAGTTGGGCATCCACCTAACTGACCAGTGCATTTGCCAGACCATGTATCACCCTTGTATAAGAATGTATTGACTAACAAGTAGATGATTGATAAATTGAATAACAGATAAGTTAGAGAGATAATTAGACAAGAGCCAGAGAACTGCTTTTTGTGCAAATAATAGCTCTGGCTAAAGTGTTAACAATGGTTCTCTCTAAATAGGGATCCAGGGAACATCAGAAGAATTTATTTTCCATTTTCCTTCCTCCAGGAGTGTTGAGCACATATTATTTTTATACTTAAAAAGAGAAAGTCAGGGCTCTCCCTTAAGAACATGCCTGAGCCTTTCCCTTTCCCTTTCCCTTTGCCTTTGCCTTCTCTCACTTCTAGGGCCCTTCCTTTACCTCTACAACTTGTTTCCTAAGCCCATTTATTTTATAAGTAAATGTTCTCTTATTTAAAAAAGAGTTAAAAATAGTCTAGATGTCCATCAATAGGGGATCAGTTTGAGGTTTTCTATTGATTTCAGAAAGGAAGGGAGAGGAAGAGAGAAAGAGAAAAACATCAATGATGAGAGAGACTCATTGATCAGCTGCCTCCTGCACAGTCTTCATTGGGGATCGAACCCACAACCCAGGCATGTGCCCTGACCAGGAATAGAGCAGTAACCTCCTGGTTCATAAATCAACACTCAACCACTGAGCCAAAGCAGCTGGGCTAGTTTTTTATTGTTGCTATTCATCCTCACCTGAGGATATGGAATTGAACCCCACCTCTCCTAGTCCTTTCGCCCTTTTCCCAGAACACCCTGAGGTTCTAGAACCTCAATGGGATGCACAATCACCTAGCAACCAGGTCAGGCCATGTTCTTCTGGCCTCAAAACAACACCCTTGCACTGCCGGTATGGCTCAGTGGTTGAGCATCAACCTATCTATGAACCAGGAAGTCACCTTTTGACTCCGGTCAGGCACATGCCTGGGTTGCAGACTCAACCCCCAGTAGGTAACTGATCGATGATTCTCATCATTGATGTTTCTATCCCTCTCTCCCTCTCCCTTCCTCTCTGAAATCAATGAAAATATATTTAAAAGCAAAACAAACTAAAAAAAATAAAAGCAAAACTAACTGAAAACACATCCTTAGCATTTCTGTCTTTGCATTTCTCTTCCTATCCCCTCTTTTCTGAAACACCTCTTTGTCCACCTACCCACATTCTTTCCATTTTTCAAGGTTCCATTTATGTCCAACCACCTTTAGAGACATCTCTGCACACCCATCCACCTTTCACCCATCACCCTGTCCACTGCATGTAATATGTGGAGCTACATTTCTAAGCCTTCAGCACAAGGGACATAGACATGATGGAATTACATTTCCGAAAATGGCAGATTCGTATGAGATGCCAACTTGCAGTGCAAATGACTAAAAGAAAATAGGATAAGATTCTTTCACTGTCTAGCACCTACCTGTGTGGCCAGGCACTGTGCTCGGGTTATATAATGACAAGCAAGGCAAACATCATTCTTGCCCTCATGGAGGTTAGAGTAGAAAAAAGAGAGAAATAATTAAATAGTAATAAAGCAGTAATACTATGGATGGGGAGACACAGAGGGCTCTGGGAGCACAGAGCAGGAGCATCTAAACCAGTACCAGCGAGGAGACTGAGTCAGGAAGGACCTCCGGCATGGGCGGGCAGCATCTGTGCTGGTGCCTGAAGGTAGTGTAGGAGTTAACCAGGCAAAAAGCAGGGAAATAATGTTCTAGGCACAGGTAGCTTGTGCCAAATTTCCAAGGCCAGAAGGAGCAGAGCCAATGGGAGAAATGAAAAGACTTTCAGTTCAGCTGCCAATTTCAGACCTGCAGCCAAAATAGAAAGGACTGCCTTATCATGGCACACCTCACATGAGCTTCCAGCACAGGAAGAGCAGCTGTTCTAGGCAACAAACACCACATAAGTCGGAAGACAGCTAGTTAGCCTGCTTTTCTAGTGTTCTCTTGGTCTCCCTAGCTAGACTGTGAGCTGCCTGAGGTCCAGAAACGGGACACACATTTCTCCCCACTAGTCACACTGCAACACAGGGACACAGCAGGAGTTCAATGACTTTTCCTTGTAAATGCTGAAACAGCTATTGACTCTTTTTTTTTTTTTTTTATCGATTTTTTTACAGAAAGGAAAGGAGAGGGATAGAGAGTTAGAAACATCGATGAGAATCATCAATCAGCTGCCTCTTGCACACCTCCTACTGGGGATGTGCCTGAAACCCAGGTACATGCCCTTGATCAAAATCAAACCCGGGACCTTTCAGTCCACAGGCTGACGCTGTATCCACTGAGCCAAACCGGTTTCGGCACTATTGATTCTTTAGGCGCCACAAAGGAAAGGTCCTGGGAGATCCAGTCCCCAACCCATCTCAATTGGGAATGTAACAGTAATAAATAGAGTGTACCTGCCAGGCACAGCAATAAGCATTGCATATACACTGAGTGACCAGATTATTATGATCTCTGAATGCATAATAATCTGGCCACTCAGTGTATTTGTATCTCAAATAGGTATCAAAAGTATTCTAGTAGATCAACCACCTATTTGCCCTGAACTTTCTATCAGCCAGTGCAAAGGGGAAAACTGATCAGGTGCACAATTTATAGTATCTTTGATATAAAATAAATCAGGTACTCAAGAGAAGTACACTGAGTGGCCATATTATTATGCGTTCAGAGATCATAATAATCTGGCCACTTAGTATATATCCAGATCTCACTTCATCTAACAGCAACACAGGATGAACATCTTTTCCCTTCCTACTTACTATCTGCTATGCCTACATGGAATGTTAAGTAAAAGCTAGAACTTAGGAAAGAGAGCACACAGATAAAGGTTAAGCTGCAGGATGTCCATATGACCTGAGACTTGCCATAAGCAGACTTCTTGAGATGAATTTTATGGAGAATTCTTGGTTAATATTTTAGCAATTATTGGGTCAGTTCATTTCTAAAGAAAATAATCCAATATAAGAAAAACACTTCAGTTATATAAGCTCCAGCCTTCAGTGACTGAGCTATGACTAAGATGGCCCTAGACCCCAAATCTACCACTCCAATGATTTTTTGTTACTCTTGCAATTTTTTTAATACCACCCCTGACAATTTAAAAAAATATATATTTGTATTGATTTCAGAGAGGAAGGGAGAGGGAGAGAGACATAGAAACATCAATGAGGAGACAGAATCACTGATCGGTTGCCTTCTGCACACAATACTGGGAATCAAGCCTGCAACCTGGGCATGTGCCCTGACCAGGAATCAAACTGTGACTTCCTGGTTCATGGGTTGACACTCCACATTTGAGCCTTGCTAGCCAGGCATAAAGGCAGTAAGAAGTAACCTGGCTCTGTTTCTCCTTGAATACACTTTACCAGCATTATCTAATTAATCCTCTCAACAAGTCCTCAGCAGTGTAACAGATCCAGATACCAATAAAGTAATCCACTGTAAGTATACTATCCAAGTCTGGTTTATTCATTTCATCATCTCTCCCTCTCCAGCACCAAGAGTTCCAAATTCGATCACCCAGACTGAGCTCAGACACAAACTCTAAAGCTTCATTTATGACTGAAGTTATCTGGTCACCAAGGACACCTAATTGCAGGGCCTTATTATGGGCATGTAATTGGCATGAGGCAACACAATGTAAGGGCAGGAGCACAGATTTTAGAATTACAATTCTAATCCCATCTCTGCCACTCACCTATTATGAGATCCTAAGCCTCAGTGAGCCTCAATTTCCTCAATAGTAAATGAGATAATAATAGGTACCTGTTCACAGGTTCACTATGAGGTTAAAAGAAAAAAAAAATGTATGGGAAAGCACATAGGATTATGGAAAAAATATTTTATACACGTCAGGAATGTGCTTCATGGCTGATTCTGGTGCTATCTCAGGGAAGCACCGATTCAGCTCCCTGCCTTGTCTGGCATAAAGCAGATCATCAACAAATGTCCATTACCTCCTCTCTCCAACTCTCCATTTCTCCATCCCATCCTCCTTCCCTCCATCCCACACGAAATTAGCCCAACTTGTAATTACAAACCAGATTCAAAAAAATAAAAAAGTACAGCCTCCTCAGAAGGGTTTGGGTATTCTCTGTCAAAGATGCTAAAGCAAAAGGCACTCATGATGGGCATTCCTATTTAGATTCCTTAACAGGAAAAGTGACTCTTAGTCCTTACTTTAATTTTTAAAAACTGGATTTGAATCCCAGATCCAGGTTGTCATTCAGAGTCAAAATCAGCTTATCCTACTGCCATCTGATTTTGGCCAGGTAGACAAAGTATGTGTGTGGGGAGAGAGGCAAGGGGGAGGCAAGAAGAAAGTTGTACTGAAAGTCTACTATGTGCCAACCACTTCAAATGTTATCTAATCTTCCAAAATATCATAAAATAGGCACTACACTCCTCATTTTACAGACAAAGAAACTAAGGCAGCAGGCAGTATTTTTTGAATGATAAAAAGCCTCAGCCTAGCCATTTTGGCTTAGTGGATGGAGCACCAGCCTGTGGACTAAAGGGTCTCAGGTTCAGTTCTGGTCAAGGGCAGGTACCTCGGTTGCAGGCTCCATCCTGACCTTGGTCAAGGCGCATGTGGGAGGCAACCAATCAATGTGTCTCACATTGATGTTTCTTTCTCTGTTTCTTTCTTTCTCTCTATCTCTCTTCCCTCCCTCCCCTCAAAAAAAAAAAAAAAAAAATGTTACTCAAGCATGTGGTCCAGCAAAATGAAGGCATAAACCAAAAAAAGAGAAAGACATGGGAAACAGCACTTTCAGCCATGGAGAGAAGTACAAAGAAGTCCCAGAATGACATAGGCCAATACAGAAATCAGAATCCAGAATGACTCAGAAAGATAAAGGAATCTGGGCATAAGCTTAGGGAAAAAAGGCTTGATAGAATTGATGGCACTAAGAGCCTAGACAATTTTGAGAACATAATAAAGGCAAATAATATACAAACATAAAAAGACAATTAGAAATACCAGAAAAAAATGTTTAAGGAAGTCAAAGTACAAATATGAAGAAAGGAAAAAGTGGCAGCCTGGCCAGTGTGGCTTAGTATTTGAATATCTAGGTCACCTGAACCAAGTCATCATTCAATTCCTTGCCTGCTCGATCCCCATTAGTTGAGTTTCTCTCTCTCTCTCTCTCTCTCTCTCTCTCTCTCTCTCTCTCTCTCTCTCTCTCTCTCTCCCCCTCCCTCCCTCCCTCCCTCCCTCCCTCCCTCTCCCTTCCTATCTGGAATCAATAAAGATATATATATTAAATAAATAAATAAAAATAAAGATGACACAATTTTAAAAAACTGATGAGAGAAAAAGAATCTGTCTTTGGTGCTAAATATATCCTCTTTTGATTAACCCAGTTCTGACCCCAGACCCGATGTGCAAGTCTAAAAGCTAATCTTAATACACAGGCAATGAACTATATTTATAGAATAATAATAATAATGTAATCGTTTCCTACAGATTTTCAACTTTAAGAATAATTTATGGATAAAAAGGTCAACTTTGGGGCAAAGCACAAAACCTTTATTGGTTATGGATTCAGGGCTTTGGAATGTTATTATCATTGACAAAAAGCAATTACTATAACTGGTAGTTACCCAAACCTCCTTGACTTACAAAATGGGAAGTCAAGATATACGGTCAAAAGTTGACCAAAAATATAAGAAAGGTGTCCTAACAAACAAAAAATAATATAAATGTTAAATCTGAAAGAGGCATAGCTTAAAGAGCTACATTCTCACTTTCATATCAGGAGTTAAAGTTGGTAAGTCGTAAAGTAGTGGTAAGCCCATATTAAAATTAAGAAGATAATAATCTAAGAATTAAATACAAAAATATTTTTAAAAAATTAAATGGTTTGGCTCAGTGGATGGAGCGTTGGCTTGCGAGATAAAGGGTCCCAGGTTCAATTCTGGTCAAGGGCATGTACCTTGGTTGTGGGCACATCCCCAGCAGGGGTTGTGCAAGAGGCAACTGATTATTGTTTCTCTCTCATCAATGTTTCTAACGCTCTATCCCTCTCTCTTCCTCTCTGTAAAAACTCAATACAATATATATTTTTTTTTTAATTTAAATGGTTTTCTTTGAGAGGCTTAAGGAGGTAAAGGAAACCATTGTTTTTCAACAGAAGTCCTTCTGTTCTATTGAATATGTTGCCAAGTGCATAGATCACATTGACAAAAATAATTTTTTACCACATATGTCAAAAAAGGCAATCCATGAAAATTATTACTAAACATTGGGAGTGGTGGGCAAATATTATAATTGGAATTATATTTAGAAGTAAGGATAAAGTTACTTATAGAATACTAGAGGCCCAATGCACAGACTCGTGCACCGGTGGGGTCCCTAGGCCTGGCCTGCACCCTATTGCAATCTGGGACCCCTCAGGGGATGTCTGAGAGGGCCAGTTTTGGCTCGATCCCCGCAGGCCAGGCTGAGGGACCTCATCAGTGCGTGATCATCAGGGCTGGGGAGGGACCATGGGCGGGCTCCAGGGCATATCTGGACAGTCTCACCCAGTCCTGATCCACCCAACCCCAGCAGCAAGCTAACCTACCAGTCGGAGCATCTGCTCTCTGGTGGTCAGTGCACATCATAGCGACTGGTCAAATGGTCTAATAAATGATGGGACACTTGAAATATTAGGCTTTTATTATATAGGATTACTCAAGTAAAAATTTTTTCCAAGATTTGAAAGTTCTATTGAAGCTAGAGCATTCTTTATATCTTTACTTTCTGGTTTGTGTACAATAAACATATATTCCATTTATAACCAGAATTTTTTTTTATTTTTTTTTTAATGTGATCAACAAAGTCAGTGATGTGCCAGGTTGCAAAGAGCCCAATACCTACACACACACTCAGCCTGATTTATGATCTTTAGAGAACAGCAGGAACAATGCAGTCATTTTCAGAGGCCATGTGTTTTAACATTTGATCCTCTATGGTTATATGCTACCCTAAAGGAATGCCTGAACAGCAGGAAAGGTGCCCTTTAAAAATCACTTAAAGAGGTTACCAGAAAGTAATTACATCATACACCTAGGAACAATCTTCCCTGAAAAAAGGACAAAAAGCTCTTGAAGTATCTTAAGATGTCCAGGCTTTGTTATCCATAAAGCTCCATTGTTCCATGGTGAAGTGAGTGGGGATAAAGGTGGGTGGGGAAAATGGAAAAGTGCTCAGTACACAGAGAGCAAAAGATTAGAGGTCCAATCCAGGGTCCACCATTAAATGACCACATGACTTTCCCAAAGTCAAATAACTACCCTTTTCTGAACTCAGTTTTTTTAGAAAAAAAGTTATTCACTTCAGATTTATGAAACCTTAGCCTCCTAACCTAGGATTCTACTGCTAGCCCTGTTTCACAAATGTTAGAGCAGATTTTATGAAAATTAAATCAAGATCAGTTACCATCATTTTTTGCACTTCTCTTTATTCCACTGGAATACAGTGCCTTTTGAGATTGTGCAACAAAGTGTATCATCTTATATTTACCTCACTTCAACTTTAAGTTCCAATAGAAACTCAGAGAGCCCTGCCTAGTTTGCTCAGTGGTTAGAGTTGCCAGCTCTCAGACTGAAGGCTTGCAGATTCGATTCTCAGTCTTGGGCATGTACCTCGATTGCAGATCTCTCACTGCGGATGTATCTCTCTCCCTCTTCCTTCCTCAGTTAAAAAAAAAAAAAAAAAGAACGAAAAAGAACCTCGGAGAACTTTGGGCAGATTACTAATGTTAAAAGACAATAGTCATGTCCTGCTGGCTTGGCTCAGTGGTAGAGCTTCAACCAGGAGGTCACAGTTAGATTCCCAGTCAGGGCACGTGCAGAGGCAACCAATCAATGATTCTCTTACTGACATTTCTATCTCTCTCTCCTTCCCCCTTCTTTTCTAAAATCAATAAAAATATATTTAAAAAAAAAAAAAAAGCCCTACATGGCTCAGTGATTGAGCATTGATTCCTGGTTAGGGCACAAGCCTGAGTTCCGGGCTCAGTCCCCAGTGTGGGGCGTGCAGGAGGCAGCTGATCAATAATTCTCTATCACCAATGATGTTTCTATCTCTCTCCCTTTCCCAAATCAATAAAATACATATTTTTTAAAAGACAATAGTCATGCAGAAACCAGTTTGGCTCAGTGGTAGGGCATCGGTCTGCGGACTGAAAGGTCCCAGGTTCAATTCCGGTCAAGGGCATGTACCTTAGTTGCGGGCACATCCCCGGTAAGGGGGTGTGCAAGAGGCAGCTGGTCGATGTTTCTCTCTCATCAACATTTCTAGCTCTCTGTCTCTCTCCCTTCCTCTCTGTAAAAAAATCAATAATATATATATAAAGACAATAGTCATGATGACTTAATTTCTTTAATTCCTTTAGCTATGTGGCCAAAAACTTCCAGGGATAGCATCAGATCAGGCTATCCTCCTACCTATTTTTTTCAGCTGTTATTTTCACTGAGGACCCAATAAAATGAAGACACACATCTCCACAACTACAACCACTCCCCAACTACAACCACTCCCTTTGTTTTGGGTTGGGGAGTGGTTGTAATTGGGGAGATGGGCAGAGGGATCAGGGCAACTTTCTCTCTAAACTCAGGCCAACTTCCACTATTACCCTAGTTTCACAAAGATAGTTCTGATCTATTACAATCATTCAAAATGTATATAAAAGGGAATTATTTTGTTTTGCTTTTATTTGAGGGCTGGTTTGTTTTTGTTTTTTTTTTTCCTATCTTTCCTCAGGCAATGTGTAAGCCCAGCTCTTATTTCTTATATACTTTTCTGTGTACATTCATAAACAATTTAAAAATCATTTGGGCCAAAAATGATCTCCCCAATTACTGTAAATTATTATGTCTTTTTCTATTTTATTTCTTACTAAGTCCATTTCTAGAAAATTCACCATAAAATATTCACAATTGCATTTACCTATTAATAAAAGAGGCTAGTTATTTTGGACCTTTATTAACTATAGAAACTAATGTCATCCTTCAGAACAACATCATGTTTAGGAAAATGCCATCTTATTACATCACACACTTGAATTCCACCAGCGATTTAAAACTCATAGGACTGAGTACATGTCCACACTATCACTTAAAAACAGAGAAAAAAAACAGTGGTGGGATAAAATGGCCACCAAGTCTGTTCCAGGACAAGTGCTTCCCAGCATTGCAACAACCCCAGGAATAAAATAAAGAACTCCTCCTCCTTGCACAAGATGTCAACAGCTTTGGGATGGGAAAGAAATCCTTGGTTACCAGTGTGAGTCAAAGTGTTGGTTATAATAAACCTCATACATTATTGTATATTCTTCATTAGGGCCCTCAAATAGCAATCAACGTATCAAATACTAACACCAAAGAAAGGATTGATTATATTTTTAAAATAGCATTTAATGTTTCAACTTTCAAACAAAGGCTGCACCATCAAAGAAACATGGACTTTAAGTAAACAAAAGGCAAGTTCTTCCAAGAGAAGTTTCTCTCCGTGGCTGAGAACAGCCAGCTGGTGCAGGCACTCCTGAACCAAGTGGTCCAGTTGGCACAACTTCCATCTAGGCCATGGATAACCTGAGCCTCTAAGACCTCACCGGTTGGTTACCTTTCAAGTTCCAGCTTGGTTCCACCTCTGGAATATAATTATCTTAGGATACCACAATTGAAACAATTTTTTTTATGTCTGTGAACCTATTTTCCTAGAGTCTCTAACATGAATCTAATGTTAAAATTCATTACATCAGAAAGCAGAACAACGTGAAGGGAAAAATGACAATATAGGCTCCTGATTCGATGGTATTTTAAGTTACCAAGTATGACGTAATACAACTCCTGACCCAATTTCCACAAAATGCATTTGTCCAGCCCACAACTACTTCATCAGCAGTTGCTAATTACATCACTGTGCTGTGTGGTCATTACATCACCCAGCTGGGAGGTAAGGCCTACCAGGCAGTGTTCACTTTTCCAGCTTTTCCCCAGAACAGAGACTGCAGACCTACCCTACCAAGAGTCCAAGAGTCCCTCTTCTCCAGTCTCAGAACTTTTCTCACATGTTTTTGGTGTCCAGGCTCTGAGGTATCTGACTTAGAATGGGCAGGGATGGGGTGAGGGTTTGTGCGCAGAAGTCTGTATCAATACTCCAGATTCAGGGCAAAGTCACTTAAGTGTTTCATGAGAATCCCCCCAAAACTACTTTTATATCTCCTGTCTCTAAGAGTTTCCTTCCATGACCAGACTCTCTGCTTCTGATTCCTTACACTTCCAATATCCAGGGATCCACTCCTTTCTTCCAGCTAGCTTCACAAATATTTGGGAAAGAATCCTGGAAAGACACACCATCAGATCACACACACACTCACAAGCGCGCGCACCTCGGAATCGGGACTCTCGGCCCCCTCCCCCTGCCCCGCAGCAGGCTGACTTACTTGAGGAAGTACCTCTGGCCCGTGGGCGTGAAGGTCATCTCCCAGCCCGGGGGCAGCGGCAGCTCGTCCGTCACGTCGTAGGACTGCTGGCGGAGGTGCGCGTGCTGCTGCGCAGCGCTCATCGCGGCGCCCGCGCCGGCGCCCAGCTGCAGGGACGCGGGCGACGAGTGCGAGCGGACGTGCTGGGCGCCGCCGGGCAGCCGGGGCCCGGGGTGGCCGCCCGAAGAGTCGGTGCTGGACTGGCGCGAGTGCGAGCCGGAGTCCGGCTCCTTGAAGAATGACTCGGGCAGGATCTTCTTCCGCCAGGAGCTGGGCTTGGGGTTCATGACCGAGTTGAAGAGGGCTTCGAGGTCCGTGTCTAGGTCCGGCGTGACATGGATCACTTGCTGCCCGGGCGGCGGGAGCGGATGGGGCGCCGAGGCCGGATTCATCTTCTACAAGGAAAAGGGTCAGAGCAGCCTTTTACTTAAAGTCGGAGTAAGAGGTACGGGGAGAAAATGGAGAGGAAAGAAAAAGACACATAGGTGTCCGCCTCGAGATCCCAGACACTCAGCCGGGAGACCAGCCGCCTGGGGGAGGAGTCCCTCCCGGCCGCCAGAATTATGCAACTTTCTTGGAGCCAAAAAAGTTACTGAGAGAAGGAAGAGCGGGGAGAGGGGGAGGTAGCTGCACTCCGGACGTTGCTGAAGTGTGGGTGGCAAAGAACAGGTCGCAGCTCTCCAGGGCAGGGATCCCCCCCAAAGAAATCTCAGCCCCAGCCAACTCCACACCTGGACCCCGGGAGCCCGAGGCCCCGGGCACCCGGGAGCGGTGCGGGGCGCGCTCCAGCGGGCACTACCTGGGCGCGCGGCGAAGCCGAGTCTGGGCGTGCGGCGGCGGCCGTCGGGCCTGGGTCGCTCGGAGTGCGTTCCGATCTTGCCGGATTGGAGCCGGAGCCCAGCTGGCAAATCCGGACCCGCCTCGGTGCCTGGCAGTCGAGGGGCTTCGGCCTTCACATTCCCCCAAACTGGCCTCAGGCCTTCGCGCTCTTCAAGGAGGAGAAGCAGACAGCGCGGCCGCCGCGGCTCTCCGACTGTCCCATAAACAAAGTTTGGAGCAAACTCCCACTCCCAGGAAAGAGGCGGGTCCGAAAGTTGAGCTGTTGAATTATGCATGACTTGCAAGTCCTGAGCCTGCCTGCCCCCGCTTGTCCCTCCCCTTCCTCCTCCTCCTCTTCCTCCTCCTCCTCCTTTTCCTCCTCCTTCTCCTCCTCCCCTCCTCCTCCTCTTTTCCCCCCTCCCCCTCCTCCTTTTCCCCCTCTTCCCCCCCTCACTCCGGCTCCAGAAAACCTTGGGTGTGTTGGGTACTTTGCAGGCTAAGAGGAGAAGGTGCCCCCCACCCACTCTTGATCGCGCGGACCTCTCCCTAGGAGCTCTGGAAGTGCATTCCTTTGAGTTTACCGCGGGCTTGGGGCGGATCAAAGGGAAAGTGACCCGGGCCTGTTTAATCAAGGGCTGGTGGACCGAAACCAAGGCCTGGAGCGGCGGAGGGCTCGCGGTTGAGGGGCCCCGGCGGAGGAAGGGCGGGTCCGGGCGCCGCGCCCTACCTGAGCGCCCGGGCCGCCGCGCGGAGCCAGGCTCTGCCCGCGGGCGGGACCGGGTGCGCCCCGGCACGCGGAGGCTCCCTGGCCGGCCTTCACGCGGGAGGCTGCTTGTGACCATATTTGGTCTGGCGAGGAGGCATCTGGGTTGTTTGGCTTTCAGTTGTCTGCCCCAGCGCAGACGGTGCCCAGAAAGTGTCTCTCGTTAGGGATGCGGCTCCACCAACGGGCGCGTTGTAAACAAACAACCTTCAGACCACTCTTCAATCCTGTTTCGTCTCCGGGGACTCAGGTCACTAGACACGGAGAAGAAATGTACTCAAAGCCGGGTGCTGGAATGGAAGAGCAGTCGTCGTCCCCTCCCCCGCCACATCCGCGCGGGTAGTGGGAGGATTGGAATGTCCCTGACGCCCTCCAGAGAGCCTGGAACCGGGATGGAACCCAAGCAGGTGGCTGGGAGTAAAGAGGGTGCGCCAGTGACCCGGAAAAAGCCACTCGCCCTCCCACGACTGGATCTGGGAGAGGGTGGAGCCCCCTGCCCCTAGATCTAGCCTGGGTAGACAGCTGGGGGAAGTAGTAGGCGGCCTTGCCCTCCGGAGAAGCTCAATTCCATCTCTCCTCCTCTCCCCGTTGGGGGAAACAGAGTGGCTACTAGATAAGTCACGCTTCAAAATACCCCTACCACACCCCATTTGATTCATATCGAAGTTTATAAAATACGTCAAAAAACGCAATATATGTAAAGCACTTTGAACAGGACCCAGCCCACCTACATACCTGTTTGTTAAATAAAATAGAACTGTATTAAGTGTAAGTATTGTGCTTCAACATTTTTATAAGGGTGAAAAGAAGTAAAAATGAAAATCGGTAATTGTCTTGAAGAAAAAGTTTACAGGAAAGATAAGACCACCCTATAATTTTGCCTTGAAAAAGCTAGGAGTATCTGGGGTCACTCCCTCAATGACTGCTGCCCATCACTGCCCCAAAATAGAGCAGAACCCACCAAGGTGAACCACCTCCCCCATTATCTTTTCTTGCTAGTATACTCTGACCCCAGACTCCCCACAAAGTGTTTACCAGAGCAGGCTGCCCTGACTGATGGATTCACTGGCAGGGCACATACCTAGTTTTCAGGTTCATCCCCAGACAGGACACAGTCAGAAGGCAACTGATCTAGGTTCACTCTCCTTCTCTTCTTTTCTCTCTCTTCCTCTTCCTCTCTCTCTTAAATCAATAAGCATGCCCTCAGGTGAGGATTAAAAAAAAAAAAGATCTGGGCCGCCTTAGGGAAAGACAGCCATGTGATGTGGATCACCTTCAAAGTTAAGCAGAACCTGACTCCTCTCAGGAGACTGGAATCTGGGATTTCCCACACAGCAAGTCCTGTTCCCACAGGACCCACATAGGGAAAGGGGAAACCATCAAAAGTCACTCTATAGGAAATGGAGCTTTTGGCAAAAGCTATCTTCAGAAGCCCCCAATTTTGACAAATTTATCTATAAAACTATAGAAGTGACAGGGACCATATGGTTATTAATTCAGAAGCCACAAGTCCATCTTCATGATTAGAGGATGGAAACTTGAGGCAAGCCTTACTCCAGGAAGGTTCTCACCCAAGAAGGAAAGCCCTGCTTTGTAGAGAGTACCTGGCTGTTACAAGAGAAGGAAATGCTGCGGAGCCATGAAACTAATACTGGAGTGAGAATCAGGGTTGGGATTGGCATGGGTAAGGATGTTGTCTTCATTCTTTGCTAAGCTTCAAGAAATGTGGAGGATAGAGGAGCAAATACCTGAAAGGAAAACTAAGTAGCAGAATAATTCATAGAGAAAACTCTCAGTTCCGAAACGGCCTATAAGATGTGATAGTAGCTGGTTAAAGAGATTTGCTTGAGTTAATCCTTCAAATAATTGCGTCAGGTTAAATAACATTTACATGTGCCTTGTATGTATCAGGTACTGCCCATATGAAACAACTTGGTGTAGCAGATACATATCCTGCATTTCTTTCTTTGAAAAGTATGTCCAATCCTCCTAGGATTCTAGATTTAAACACTACACAGACATTCCTCGGAGATACTGATTCCAAACCACCACAATGAAGCAAGTATAACAATAACGCAAGTGTAATTTTTTTGTTGGTGGAGGGTCTTGCCTTCAATTTGTAAAAAACATTTCTTAGTGCAATAAAGCAAAGCACATTAAAAAAAGATATGCTTGTACAAATTGTATCTGTTGACCCATGATTTAGAACACAAGCTTTGAAGTACCTAGCTCTAATCTCTACATTGTCAAGTAACTAATTCTCCTTAAGTCACAGATTATTTATTTACGAATTGGAGATAATATTAGGTAGTCAGTGACTTCAATGGACCACCCTTCTGTTAGTCACACCCTCATGGAGACCCTTCCACTTAAATCTGGACTGAGCCAGTGACTTGCCTTTGCCAGGAAAATGCAGCCGTGAAACTGTGCTAGTTCCCCACTTAAACCTTGAGAAGGTGTGGAAGTTTCTACTTAGAACACATGTGTCAAACACAAGGCCCTCGGGCCAAATCCGTCCCGCCAGGCCTTGCAATCCGCACCGCGCTGTCATCACTGCACTCCGCTGCGTTTCCTTCACAATGACAGTTTATGACTGTTCAGTAAACCATTCTGCCCCCGATTTAGGCTGGATTTTAGATTTTGGCCCCTTCTCTGATTGAGTTCGACACCCCTAACTTAGAAGTCTTAAGCCACTGGAGAAAGCACATAGAGAGAGAGTGAAGAGGGAGAAGTCCAGCCATCCCAAATCTGAGCTGCACCCAGCTCCCAGCCAGCTCACCAGCTGACTGAAAACACATCAGTGACAGTAAAAGAACCACAGAGGCTTTCGAGCTAGCCCAGCCCAGATTGTAGACCTGTGAGCAAATAAAATGGATATTTGTAAGCCACTAAATTTAGGAATTTTTTCAAAATACAAAATGGACAGTCTACAGGTTAAATAAGAAAATGCAAATAAAGTTTTTAACACAAATTCTGTTACATACTAAAGCACTCAACAAATAATGCCTGTGATTTAAGACCCCAAAGAATAGATAATACATTATATATCCCCATTTTATAGATAAAGAAACTGGCCCAATGAATTTTAAAGCATTTAAAAAAAAAAAAAAAAAAAAAAAAAACACCTGGGATTCAGACCAGGGTTCATAATCCTAGATCAGATTGCTTTTTTCTACTCTCCCAGCCAGTGTGAGCCAGAAGTTTCTCCTTGTTACTGTCATTTTAAATCAGTGTGATATCTATTGCCTGCTTATCTCATAGAGAAACTCCATGGTGATTACAAGATAATCAATTCAGAAGACACTCCTACTCTTATGTAAATCTTTCTCTCTTCTTGCAAAGATTTTCCACTGGAAGTTAATGAGTACTTCCAAAATTTCCCCTCAACACACTTCCTACTAAAGGTGTCCCTCCTCCCTCTCTGTCCACATCCAATCAGGTAAGTGCTGTGGATTTTTCTTCTGGTGTCCATCCTTGCTTTCCCTCCTCCCCCCACAAGACCTTATCTCAAAGTGCTGCAGTGGCTCTCTAATTGGTTATGTTCCTCCAGTCCTCATTTCTGGCCTCTTGCTTTCTTGATGTCATCTCTTGGCTAACAAGTTTTTAGCAACTGCCCACAAAAATAAAAGTCAAAACTATTAATCTAACCCCAAAGTCTCCCAACAAACTCCTAGCTTTCCAACCTTGATTCTTACACAGATGTGTCCTTCATCCACTCCAGGCTCGTATCAAAGCATATCTAGCCTGTTCCTTCACCATGGCTCTCTCTTTGAACACTGCTTATAACTGCCCTCCATACTCCATTGTCAGCTTCGTTAACCTCTTTCTTCTCTCCCCGAAATTCAAGTTGTTCTTGTCTTTTTCACTTCTTTGACACACAATTGTACATAACACTACCTTATATTATAACTTTTACCTCAGTATCACTTGCCTCCCCAACTGGCTGGGAACTACCTATGGGGCTAGAAGCATCTTACATTGCTTTGCGGAATTGTTCTTCTGGAGGCCGTCATTCCCATTGTTCTCAGCACCACTAGTGTACTCCTCACAATTTTTAAGGTGTCACCCTACCATTCACAGCAATTTTTGCACTGTGTATGGACTCAACTCCTAAATAGGGCTGCAAGCTTTTTGAGGACAATTCTCAGAGGACTTCACTTTCTTTTTGTTTCCCCCATGCCTAACAGCATGTTCTCCACACAGGAGTGTCCAGTACATGTGGTCACCTCACCCAGTGGCTGTTGTCCCGACTATGTTCATCTGCCATTTTTGCCTCAGGACAGCCACAAGCTGATTTCTCAACCCCATGCCCTTGAATTGCTGACTTGGTCTGAGTGATTGCAGCTACAGTGAATGGTCAGAAACTTGGTGGGGTGAGTGAGTTGCTAGAGGACTCTGGCCCAAGAGCCCTTGAGGTAGAACTTGCTTGGACTTGTTGAACCAGTATGGAGAAAAGTCCCAGAGCAGAGTCACCATTAGGAACTGAAGAGGAGCAAAACAGATAAGAGTTTGATTAGCCCTAGAGAATATGGCTCAATGAAAAAGATTATTGATCTGCGGACTGAAGGGTACAAGGTTTGATTGTTGGCTTGATCCCCAGGGAGTATGCAGGAGGCAGCCAATCAATTATTCTCTCTCATTGATGTTTCTCTCCCTCTCCTTTCCTCTCTGAAATCAATAAAACTATATTTTAAAAATACTAATCTTTATTTCAACAGGAGCATACATAAGAGTTGTCCAGTCTCTTGACGAATCAAGCATGACACTTTGTTTATTCATAATTCACCATATCCCAAGTGTCCGGCAGTGTGTAGCAGACAGTAAATTTACAAATACTTAAATCACAACGAGTTGGTGTTGCAACCTATTTTTGCATTTACTCTTCCCAGATACACATCTCATTGTCACACTTTGCTTTTGTCTTCCTAATAATGCATGACTGGCTTGCTAATAAGGAAGATAATGTATATACTAAAAGCCTAAGTGACCCTTATGCTGGAATAACCAGAACGACCAGTAGCTATGATGCATACTGGCCACCAGGGTGCATACACTCAATGCCGGAGCTGCCCCCTGGTGGTCAGTACACTCACTTCCACAGGGGAGCGCAGCTCAGCCAGGAGCTGGGCTTACAGCTGGCAAGTGCAGCGGAGGGCCTTGTCCACCTCCAGCAGCAGTACTAAAGAGCAACAAGCCAAACGATAAGAAACAGTGAGCAGGTGGGCAGTAAGGAGCGAGAGATTCCAGACTGTGAGAAGGAGATCTGCCAAAGGGTCCCAGACTGCAAGAGGATACAAGCCGAGCTGAAGGATCACCCTCCAGTGTAAGAGTTTTGTGCACAGGGCCTCTAGTTTTAATATGATGGTGATGATGATGTATGGACTGTTATCTATTGCTTCAGCAATGCAGTGGTACCAGGGGAAAAAGAAATTTTTGAGATTTAGTCTTTAATTAGGTACTATGTACAAGTTGTTTATCATTTAGTATTTTTATAGTATTTCTTTTTCCTTTTCTTTTTCTTTTCTTTTTTTTTTTTTAATTTTTATCACAAGTTGCCAACAGCACTCTATTTTTTTTTCTTTTCAACATCCTGTTCTTCAGCTTCTGTGGCTCTTTTTGCCAGGAGCCAAAGAGGAGGGCATTGGCACGGGCCATTCAAAGACTGGCAAAAGCCTTAAAGTTCTTCTTCTCCTCTGTGATGACCCTGGCTTTCTCCTTCTTGTAGACATTCCGTATGGGCAAGACTGGTCCGGTTAGCTGTGTGGCCAGTTTGAGTTCTTCAGCAGAACTGTCTCCCTTCTTGGGGGCCGAAGGCTTCCTGGGGAAGAGTATAAGCTTGGAGCGGTACTCCTTCAGCTGCTGCACGTTGGCCTGCAGGGACTCGGTGGACTTGTTCCGCCGCCTCGGATCCACAGAGATCCCAATGGTCCGGGCCACCTTTTTGTGGATGCCAGTCACCCGAACTCTTCCAAGCTGAAGCCCCTACAGGGAGGGGGTAGAGGGGAGGGGGTTTGCTTTGCTAGCACTTTGGTGAGGTACCTCACGGTGGGGCATCTCACTATGGATCTGATAGGTCCAGATGCAGGGCACAGGGCGCAATGCGAGGGGGCTTGCATCTGCAGATCTTCCGCACTGGCTGGCTAAACCATGTGGCAACACGCCGCTGGTGGCAGTGGAGCTTGAGGATCATGTCATTTTGGCTGGGCACCATGGCTGCTGCCTATGGGCCCACCTTCTCCGAAAGAGAACAGCCGGTGGAAAGAGAGCGGCACCGCAAAGCCCATAGTATTTTTTAACTGGAAAAAAAAATATTTTAAAATGAACAAATTAATTCTAAGAAATATTCTCTAAGAAAAGAAAAATACACTTTGAAAATGTATAACAATATACAGTGTGGTTCTGAGATTAATCATCAAATTGTATTGTAGAGTTGCCAATTGCAGCATAGCCTATACTAAGGGAAAAATTAGAAAATAATAGGGAAAATCTATTAGTAAGGAAGACATTTAACAAGAGATTGGCTGAGTTTATCTGACAGCATATGTATCCAATGAAGTGTTTGGTAGCTTTGTAAAAGACTATGAAGACAATGTACCAATGTGAAAAGGATCTTATTTATTATTTTTTATGGAAAAATCCCAGAAACAAATATCTATGAACACTGTAATTACAAATTTGTTCAAAAATATGGGCAAAATTAATGAAAAAAATACTTATGCAAAAAATAAAAAGATAAATATTTCTGATGAACAAAAATAGATCCAGAGACATTGAACAAACCATCAAACCTCAGAGGGAAGGCAGGGGAGGGTGGGGGGAGTTGGTAGAGATCAACCAAAGGGCTTGTATGCATGAATATGAGCATAACCAATGGACACAGAGACAAGGGGTGGGGGGAGGGGAGGCGGATGAGAGCCTGTGCTGGGGGTGAGGGAAATGAGAGGGAAAAGGAGACATATGCAATACCTTAATCAATAAAAAATAAATATATTTTTAAAATATATTTTATTGATCTTTTACAGAGAGGAAGAGAGAGGGATAGAGAGTTAGAAACATCAATGAGAGAGAATCACTGATCAGCTGCCTTCCGCACACCCCCTACTGGGGATGTGCCTGCAACCAAGGTACATGCCCTTGACCGGAATCGAACCTGGGACCTCTTAGTCCTCAGGCTGATGCTCTATCCATTGAGCCAAACCAGTTTCGGCAAGAATAAATATTTTTTAAAAGATAAATGTTTCTATATACTTAGATCTATGTCAATCTTTGGTAGAGAAATAGAATCATCACACTCAGAGGCCTAAATAATATTAATGTCATTTTGGGTGTGTCAAGAAAACTACTTAGCAGTGCTTGGGTGAAATTTTCAAGGTGTTTAGTTTTATCCATATATTGAAGAAATATATATATTTGACTGTCCACTGTTTGCAAGACCAAATGTGGTCTTTAAAGCTTAGAAGTGTTTGCAACCTGATAGGACATTCATTGGTTGAGGAGTTATTTAACCCCTCCCTCTACCCAAATAAGTTCCAGATCTGGTTACACCAGCTGTTCAAGCCACTGCTCTTCCCCTATCTTATTTGTCATGTTGACTGGAGCCAAGCATATACAAGCTCTCTCTGTCTTGTCATTGTCCGGCCTCTAGTAAAACCACTTTTCTTCCTGCAGCTCAAGGAAGGTCAATTTGTGGTATAGAGCCAAGGAGAAGAGAAGAGGACCAGCTAAATCAAGACAGGGTGGAAGGAGCCCAGAACTCAAATTCTGCTCCAAAAGAGAGCTGACGCCATAGGCATGAATTCAACTCACACATGCTTAAAAAGTAACACAATTAGAAGGAAACATCAATGTGAGAAAGACACATTGACCAGTTGCCTCCTGTAGGCACCCTGACCAGGGCCAGGGAACCTGCAACCAAAGTGATGAAGTAGAACAAAAAAATGTCTCAACATATGAAAGCCCAGAGCCAAGTAATGAATTAGAGCTAAGGAATGAAATAACTGCGCTCCTGAAAGGGTTTTATGTGGAAACGATTGTCACATATAAAGAATATTTTGTTCAATTACCAACAAGATCCTCATCTATTAGAAATTATGGACTGGTGGCCCTGGACCAGATGATGATTGATTGCTGGATTCCAAAAACCAAGGCTTTGTTTCAGCATATAAATGTGACAGATGCCTTGATTTCAACTTTATGTTTTTGAAAATTGTATACATTTAATGTTTATGTAAAATATGATGCTATATAATGAAAGCCTAATATGCAAATCTACCAAACAACAGAAGGACCAGTCACTATGATGTGCACTAGGGGGCAGACACTCAATGCAGAAGCTGCCTCCTGGTGGTCAGTGTGCTCCCACAAGGGGGGCGCCACTCAGTCACAAGCTAGGCTCACAGTTGGCAAGCTCAGCAGCAGTGGTGGGAGCCTCTTCCACCTCCGAGGCAGTGCTAAGTAGCAATAAGCTAAGCGGTAAAGGAGCAGTGAGCAGGTGGGTGGGTAAGGAGCAAAGAATCCCAGACTGTGAGGTGGACATTTACCAAAGGGTCCCAGACTGCAAGAGGATGCAGGCCGAGCTGAGGGACCCACTCTGCCCCAAGTACATGAATTTCATGCACCAGGCCTCTAGTCACTAATAATATGCAAAAATATTTAATTGAAAAAAAGTTAAAAAAAAAAAAAGTAATACAATTTTCCTTTAAAAAATATGTATTTGCAGCCTGGCAAGGTGGCTCAATAGTTGAGTACCGATCAACCTATGAACCAGGAGGTCACAGTTTGATTCTGATCAAGGGCACATGCCTGGGTTAAAAGCTTGATCCCCAGTAGGGGGCATGAAGGAGGCAGACATCAATGATTCATCATTGATGTTTCTATATCTTTCTTTCTCACCCTTTCTCTCTGAAATCAATAAAAATATATTTTAAGCCGAAACCGGTTGGCTCAGTGAATAGAGCATCGGCCTACAGACTGAAAGGTCCCAGGTTCGATTCGGTCAAGGGCATGTACCTTGGTTGTGGGCACATCCCCAGTGTGGGGTATGCAAGAGGCAGCTGTTTCTCTCTCATCAATATTTCTAGCTCTCTATCCCTCTCTCTTCCTCTTTGTAAAAAATCAATAAAAAATATATTTTAAAAATATATATATATTTTAAATAAATTAATTAAATTGCATATATTATTTGCAGATAACTTAGAAAAGAGGGTAAATTTATTCTTATGTAGCCGAAGCAAGTTTGGCTGAGTGGATAGAGCATCAGCCTGCTGACTGAAAGGTCCCAGGTTCAATTCTGATCAAGGACATGTGCCTTGGTTGCGGGCACATCCCCAGTAGGGGATGGGTAAGAGGCAGCTGATCGATGTTTCTCTCTCATCGATGTTTCTAACTCTCTCTTTCTCTCTGTAAAAACTCAATGAAATATATTTTTTTAAAATTTATTCTCATGTAGTGTCTGCCACACAATAAATCCTAATTTCATTATATGACTGTAGTCATTTCCACCTGGCAGTAATAATTAAAAGTTGTTAGTATTTCATAATCACAGTAATCCTATATAATAAAGAGGTAATATGCTTAATATGCCAATTGACCATCATGCCTTTGCACAAGATAGCCACTCACATATGGTAACAAGATGGGTACCACCATGTAGTCACAAGATGGCCACCACAAGATGGCTGGCAGGAAAGGGCAGTTGGGGTGGTACCAGCCCTGCAGGGAAGGGCAGTTGTGGGGGACCAGGCCTGCAGGGGAGGGCAGTTGGGAGCAACCAGGCCTGCAGGGGAGGGCAGTTGGGGGAGACCAGTCCTATGGGGAAGGTCAGTTGGGGGGGAACAAGGCCTACAGAGGAAGGCAGTTGGGGGGGGGAGGGGGGACAGGCATGCAGGAGAGGGCAGTTGTGGGTGATCGGGCTGACCGGGCAGCAGTTAGGCATCAATCAGGCTGGCAGGGGAGTGGTTAGGGGGTGATCAGGCTGGCAGGCAGAAGTGGTTAGGGGCAATCAGGCAGGCAGGCAGGAAAGCAGTTGGGAGCCAACAGTCCCGGGTTGTGAGAGGGATGTCTGACTACTGTAGGTTGAGAACCATTAACAGGGTTGCCTAAGACCATCAGAAAACACAGATATTTACATTACAATTCATAACAGTTATGAAGTAGCAATGAAAATAATTTTATGGTTGGGGGTCACCACAATATGAGGAACTGTATTAAAGGGTCATGGCATTAGAAAGGTTGAGAACCACTGCTCTAATGCCAATCAACTTTCAAATTGTATTTCTCTCATTACTTCTTAACTGAATCAGAGTCTTAACTGCTTCCTTCTCTGTGAGCATACTCAATTCTGTGTCCTTTTAAAAAAATAATAATAAAAAGAAAATAAGGAAAAGAAAAAAAAGGGAGAGAGAAAGAGAGAGAGAGAGAAAAAGAGAGAGAGAATATTTTTAAACTTATTTTTCTGCCACTGAGCTTCAGTATCCTATTAATAAAAGCCTAATGTGCAAATTGTCCCCTTGACAAGGAGTTCGACTGGGAGTTCGATCGCTTGCTGTGATGTGTACTGACCTCCAGAGGGTGGCTTGGGACATGGTGTGCATCAGCAATGAGGCACTGGCAGCAGGCGACAGTGGAGGCACTGCTGGCCCTGATGGGACCCAATGAGAGTGGGACCAGGCAGGATGGTGGAGCAGGTAAGTGAGTGGTGCCAGGCCAAGGCAGGTGCAAGCAGGGAACCAATCACCTGCTGCCAATTGCCCCATAGACAGCAACCAGTGGTAGCTCTGACACTTCCATTACAGAGAAAGGGCATATAGCAATATTAAAATATTTCTTCTAATTATTTTCCTTTCAATGTGTAAGAATCTGTGCACCAGGCCATTAGTTATTTCATAAACTCTTTGTCACTTAATAGACATTCAATGCACAAAGGCTCCTAAAATTTACATTGATGCTTAGTTTTCTCCTCACTGACATTAAATAAATAAAAACTCAAATGTGCCCTAGCCAGTTTGATTCATTGGAAGGAGCATCAACCTTGTTGACTGAAGGGTCCCTGATTCAAGTCTGGTCAATGGCACATGCCTGGACTGTGGGCTCCATCCCAGGTGTGGAGCATGCAGGAGGCAGCCGACCAATGATACTCTCTCATCATTGATATTTCTATCTCTCTCTCCCTTTTTCTCCCTCTCTAAAATCAATAAAAATACATTTTTAAAAAACTCAAATGTGTTGGAAATACTCAAAATACAATCAAGCCCCGATTAATGGAATATTTGTATGTATTAAAAACACTTCTGGCCGAAATCTGTTTGGCTCAATGGATAGAGCGTAGGCTTGGGGATTGAAGGGTCCCGGGTTTGATTCTGGTCAAAGGCAGGTACCTTGGTTGCAGGCATATCCCCTGTAGGGGGTGTGCAAGAGGCAGCTGATCGATGACTCTCATCGATGTTTCTAACTCTCTATCTCTCTCCCTTCCTCTCTATACAAAATAAAATATATTTTAAAAAAAAAAACACTCTGTAGTTGAAACCGGTTTGGCTCAGTGGATAGAGTGTCCGGCCTGCGGACTAAAGGGTCCTGGGTTCGATTCCGGTCAAGGACATGTGCCTTGGTTGCGGGCACATCCCCAGTAGGGGGTGTGCAAGAGGCAGCTGATCGATGATTCTCTCTCATCGATGTTTCTAGCTCTCTGTTCCTCTCTCTTCCTCTCTGTGAAAAATCAATAACATATATTAAAAAAAAACTTCTTTAATTTGAATCACACTAGTAATTAATATGGGATAGGCAGTCCCCCCCGCCCCCCCGCTTTTTTTTAAAGGTTATTTTGTAAGTTGGTCATTTGGAACTCAGAACATGTTTCTTTTTTATAAAAATATATTTTATTGATTTTTTTACAGAGAGGAAGGGAGAGAGATAGAGAACCAGAAACATAGATGAGAGAGAAACATCGACCAGCTGCCTCTTGCACATCCCTTACTGGGGATGTGCCCGCAACCAACGTACATGCCCCTGACCGGAATCGAACCCGAGACCTTTCAGTCCCCAGACCGACGCTCTACCACTGAGCTAAACCGGTTTCAGCAGAACATGTTTCATTATACCAAAAATATATTACAAATCATGATTAGTCAATCCAGCCTAGCAATTTAACTAGGGGCTCCAAAACAACCCCAAATTTCTGGGAGCCCCCAAATCTCGGTCAGTCTGTGCTGATTCTCAAGAGCAACAAAATTCCTATAGAAGCAAAGTATTTCTTGTGAGGCCAGGACTACCTGGAAAATTAGTATTTTCTGTATCATGCATTCTCAAGGAGTGGGATAAAAGAAAGTTAAGACTCCTCTTGACTGCAGGTAAAAATTATATTTATTTAATAAAAACAGAGTAGCTATAAATATAGTGCAAAATCCACACACACACACACACACCCCTCTCTCTCCTTTGTTTCTCAATATTTACTTCATTCTTCTTTCTGCACCAACCAGCTTTGTCTCTTCCTCAATCCACGTGGCAAATGCATGTCCCTGTATCACAATTTCACATATTATATGTAGTTCCCCCCCTCCCCAACACTCTCCAGCCTTCCTGCTGTAATTTGACAGTATTTTCGGTGCTTTACTACTCTGTATCTAACTTTTTATTAATCAGGTTATAATGTTCTTTATTTTCCATAAATGAGTGAGATCATGTGGTATTTTTCTTTCATTGTCTGGCTTATTTCACTTAACATAATGCTCTCTAGGTTCATCCATGCTCCTGCAAATGGTAAAAATTCCTTCTTTTTTATATCAGCATAGTATTCCATTGTATAGATGTACCATAGTTTGCTAATCAACTCATCTGCTGATGAGCATTTAGGCTATTTCCAAATCTTAGCTATGGTACATTGTGCTGCTATGAACATAGGGATGCATATATACTTTCTGATTGGTGTTTCTAGTTTCTTGGGATATATTCCTAGAAGTGGGATTACTGGGTCAAATGGGAGTTCCATTTTTAGTTGTTTGAGGAAACTCCATATTGTTCTCCACAGCAGCTGCACCAGTCTGCATTCCCACTAGCAGTGCATGAGGGTTCCTTTTTCTCTGCATCCTCGCCAATGCTTGTCACTTGTTGATTTGTTGATGATAGCCATTATGACAGGTGTGAGAGGGTACCACATTGTCATTTTGATTTGCATCTCTCAGATAATTAGTGACTTTGAGCATGTTTTCCTATGTCTCTTGGTCATCTTTCTGTCTTTTAAAAAAAATATATAGTTTACTGATTTTTTTACAGAGAGGAAGGGAAAAGGATAGAGAGTTAGAAAGATCGATGAGAGACATCTATCAGCTGCCTCCTGCACACCCCCTACTGGATATGTGCCCACTACTAAAGTACATGCCCTTGACCGGAATCAAACCTGGGACCGTTCAGTCTGCAGGCCAACCCTCTATCCACTGAGCCAAACTGGATTCAGCTTTCTGTCTTCTTTATTTTTTTTTTAATATAGTAAATCTTTATTATTCAGATTATTACAGATGTTCCTCTTTGTATCCCCCCCATAGCTCCCCTCCACCTGATACCTCACCCTATGCTCAGTGGATAGAGCATCGGCCTAGCCTGAATACTCAAGGGTCCCAGGTTCAATTTTGGACAAGGGCAAGTACCTTGGTTGCAACTGATTGATGTTTTTCTCCCATCAATGTTTCTAACTGTCTATCCCGCTCCTTTCCTCTCTATAAAAAATCAATAAAATATATATTTTTTAAATAAATAAAGAAGAGGGGGGAAAAAACATACATAGGGGGAGAAAACTCCAATAGAACAGCCACTAATCTCAACAAATGCCAGCAACAAGTACCTGGAGATTAATGCAAACTACAAACAACAACTAATATCTAGCGAGGCACAGGAAAATAGAAGCAAAAACAAACAAAAGCAAAACAAGGAAACAAAAAGCAAAAGCAAAACTATCTCACAAACAAGCATAAAAAATTGATATAATCAACAATCAAGCAAACAACAAAAGGACAGAGTGAAAAAAATGTTTGGATAGTGAAGAAAGAGAAGAGAGAGGTGTGCATGGATTTGGAGCAGAGGATTGAAAATTAGGGTGAAATTTTAACAGGGGTAAAAAGAAGGAATAGGGAAAATCTAAAACAGGAATAGGGTACGATAAACAGGACAACAAAAAGGGAAAAGTGAGGAAGAGAGTGAAGGCAAAAAGGTAAAAGTGAGATAGAGTAAAATGATACTAAAGGAAAGATGAAAATAGAATGTAGAACACTAATCCCAAAGTAAAATAAAGAGAAAATAAAATGACACTTAAAAAAAAAACATGTAAAATAGTAGTAGCAGTAATCTGATTAAGAATGAAAATATAATAATTAAAATGGTGAAAATCAAGTGAGAAAAAAAGAAAAAAAAATTGTTTCTTAAGTAAAAGATGAAAAAAAAAGTGTAGTAGTGAAGGTCATTCACTTCCTCTACTCTTCTGTTTAGCATGTCTGTTTCCTAGTCAGGACAGTATTGAAGTTCCCTGTGTTCCACTGCTCCTCAGTGTTGTTAGCCAGTCCTGACATTAAGGAGGGAGTACATCTTTATTTCTTATATTCCTGTATTTGTGTTTACACAAGAGTGAATTTGTGATTCAACACCTGGGTGGCAGTGTTTCTGGATTGACCTCCAGGTCTATAGGTCCTCTGTAGCTAGTGTTTAAATTTTGTTTCCCCTGTGGCACTTAATATCAGTTTGGGTGAGAGGGTTGCCCCAAAGCTGATGGTTTTCTGATGGTTATTCCCCGTTCTGATCCTCAGGTTCCAGAAAAACAACTTTCACCTTCAATCTCTTAGTGTCCCCAATTGAGTGATCCTGTGTATTGGACTTCATAATCAGAAGCAAGGATTTAAAGAGGAAGACAAACAAACAAACAAACAAAGAACCAGAGTAAGTATGTGAACTCTGGGGCTGCACGCAAGTCTGTGCAGACTTTTTTCCACCTTGGGTCTAAGCAGCCAGCAAATTTAAAAAATTTTAGGCTGTCCTTTTGAGCCCAGATCAAAATGGGTTGCTTCTTAGAGTTCTCTTTTGTTAGTAGCTCTGAGGACATCCTTCCACATTCACAGATCATACCAGCCCCAATAGCCAAGGTTTTTTTAAATATATTTTTATTGATTTTTTTTTACAGAGAGGAAGAGAGAGGGAGAGTTAGAAACATCAATGCCAGAGAATCATCGATCAGCTACCTCTTGCACACCCCCTACTGGGGATGTGCCCCCAACCAAGGTACATGCCCTTGACCGGAATTGAACCTGGGACCTTTCAGTCCTCAGGTCGACGCTCTATCCACTGAGCCAAACCAGTTTCAGCACAGCCAAGGATTTTTTCTAGGCACAGACTTCCCCAGGACCTTCAGTTCCCACAGTGCATGTGTTTCTCCTGCCTGGACCACAGACCTCACCTTATCCCAGGCAAAATCTGACCTTTCCATGAGGGAGTATAGAGATCCTTTGAATCAACATGCTTCCACCACTTGGGGACCAGTGTTCTTGGATTTGCAGCTGTTTGATGGGTGCCGTATTTGTAGATTTTCCGGCTTTTCAAACTTCTGATAACATCTACTTTCCCCTTCAAGATAGTGCAGTCTCTGCATCCAAGCTAGTCGTTCCAGGAGGGAACCCAGCAGCAGTGGGAGCTACCCAGTTAGGGGAGCCCCGTCTAACAGTCACCCACAGTTTTCTGGAGTATAGCTGTTCCTCAACTCACCAACAAATACTCCCCATGCAACCGTACACTCTCCCTTTGTTTTCTCACTCACACACTCTTGCAGTCTCTCTTCCTGTTGGCAGCCAATGGATCCCATTCTTAAAATAATAGTCACCAGTAGAGGGGAACCCTTTTGATAAATATTCTGACAACTTGGAGCAATAGCTATACTGATTCTTACATATAAGCTCCCTCAGACACTTCCTCATCAAAGAACGTTGCATGGGTTTCAAAATTGTTTGCAGTAGTGTTTACCCCACAAAGAGACTACCAAGGAATAAGTCTCAATCTGTTTGGCTGGAAAAACAGACATAATCTGGTGGTAAATTTAATCCTTACTAATAAATCAGTCTTTTGACTTTCTAGGCAGCTTGACCAAATGTATTTGGAAGCAGAAATTTATAGTCTCCAAAGCAAACTATTGGCATGGGAGGGACCCAGCCCACTTTTCTAAAGTCGCTTAAAGCCTTTGTGCCAGGGCCAAGATTTACCTTCAGTCATTCTTCTCTATTTCACCCCCGTGCTGGGTCAGGGGGTGTTTTGGGGAGAGGCAGTATGAATTCCACACATAGGTGTTTTTCTTCCCAGGCTTATTTATTTTAAAAGAAATGTCAGTGGCCATAAAATCCCACCAAGGAAAATCCCAACCAAGTTTATTCCTGTGCCAATACCATTAATTCATAGTTTAGGTCAGCAATGGATAGTAGGTCTTTTGAATAAACTTTTGAATGCTCTTTCTTTTGAATATCACAACTTAATCTGAACTCAAAAGGGCCTCACTTAAATCAGGAATTTCTATTCTTTTGGAAATGTCATTTCATTTGAATTTACAGTTCTCTGGTTTAAAGAAGATAAACTAGGTCTCAAACACTAGAGTCAAACGCTAGGAGGGAATCATAAAAATAATCCAGGAAAACTTTGAAGACAATCTTGCCCTTCTGCAAAGTGTACTTCAATTTCCCTGGTACACGTTCTAGTAGACACACATCCTGTAACTCCTCTGCATAGTCAAATACAATAAATTGTCCAGCAAAGATATCTGTCCAGCAAATAGGTGTTTGCTTAACCTTCAGTGTTCACACTACATATCAAGAAAAAAAATAGTAGAAACCGGTTTGGCTCAGTAGATAGAGTGTCAGCTTGTGGACTGAAGGGTCCTGGATTCGATTCCGGTCAAAGGCATGTACCTTGGTTGCGGGCACATCCCCAGTGGGGGATGTGCAGGAGGCAGCTGATCGATGTTTCTCTCTCATTGATGTTTCGAACTTTCTATCCCCCTCCCTTCCTCTCTGTAAAAAATCAATAAAATATATATTTTAAAAAACACACAAATAATTTGAGCCCTGGAAAAGAACAATTACAAGACTACACTTCACAGCAAAGGAGATGGGGAGATGTAGGCTAGCTGTGCACCTCAAGAGGAGGAGAACACATTTTGGGAGGCAACTAATAGATTCTACCATAGTCAGGCTGTAAAGTGCAAAACTAATTTTATCATTATAATTATTACTAGGGGCCTGGTGCACAAAATTCATGCACTGGAAAGGGGTCTCTTAGCCCAGCCTGCCCCCTCTCACATACTAGGAGCCCTCAGGGGATGTCCTAAGGATGGCTTAAGCCCACTCCCCATTGGGAGCAGACCTAAGCCACAGTCTGGCCTCCCTTTGTGGGAGGTGACCAGGCTGATCAGGGGAAGGTGCTAGCCCCATCACCCTGCTGCTGCAGCCACTGCCAGTCACCACAGCCACCAACGTATTTTCATCAACACAGACTCCAATCCCTTCACCATGAAAAAAATGACAACTTTCTTTAAGCATTTTCAAGATGTGTCTTTCATTGGATATGACATTTCTTTCTTTATTTTTCTTTTTATCCTCACTTGAGGATATGTTTCCATTGATATTTTCCCCTTCCCTTTGATCCCAAGCTTGACCCCTTCCCAAGACTAAAGCCTCCATGCCAAGCTGTAGGCTTGGGAAGGGGTTTCCATCCCCAGACCTTCTGATTGCAGGCTTGGCACCTCCCTAAGCTTAAAGCCTCTGCCCCAGGCTTTAGGCTTGAGAAGGAGTTCCCTACCTGCACCTCTGATCATAAGCTTGACCCCTTCTCAAGCCAAAAGCCTTTGCCTGATGGCCAGCTGGAAGTGACCTGGGTGCCAAGGAGGTTCCCTGAACCCAGGTATGTATGCAAATTAACCGGGTGAAACTCGAGGGCACCTTTCTTTCAGAGGTGCTTACAGTGAGTACTGAAGGACCCTGAGGAACACTGAGACTCAGGAACTTCATAGGGCGGGGCTGATGGAAGCCAAAGCTGTAAGCTCCACCCTGAAACTCTGCCCCATCCAAGCTGAGCACAGAGGCTTTTGCAATTTTCCAAGTCTAGTCAAAGGCTGTCTCCTGGCATTGACACAGCTGATCCTCACAGCCAATTGGCCTGGAGATCAGTTCCTCTCAGTGATTCCAACAACAATCAAGACTTAACTACAATAAGGCTGTAGACACAGTCCACAAATGGGAGCACCAAGTGTGTCCACCTCAGGTAACTGAGAGGCTGACCCACTGAACTATATAGGACACCTTAGCACACAAAGCCACCCTACCAACTCAGGGAAGCAGCACAAATGCCAAGACAAGGAAACAGATTACAAACAAAAGAAATTGAGGACAAAAAGTGACTGGATATAGAGTTCAAAACCACGCTTATAAGGTTTTCCAAGAATTTTCTAGAAAAGGCAGATAAAATAAATAAAACCTATGAGGATATGAAAAAGGATCAACTAGAAATAAAGAATACATTGTCTAAAATAAAAAATACTATACAGAATCCTAAAAACAGAATGGAAGATCGCAAAAATCAAGTCAAAGATTTGGAACACAAAGAGCCAGAGGACACTCCTCCCCAGAAGCAAGAAAACAAGAGAATCCAGAAAGTTGAAGATAATGTAAGAAACCTCTGGGACAACTTCAAGTGAACCAACATCAGAATTATGAGTGTCCCAGAAGATGACAGAGAGCAAGATACCAAAAACATATTGAAAGAAATAGTGACAGAAAACTTCCCCCACCTGGGAAAAAAAATAGACTTACAATTCCAGGAAGCACACAGAACTCCAAACAAAAGGAACCCAAAGAGGACCACACCAAGACACATCATAATTACAATTCCAAGAGCAAAAGACAAAGAGAGAATATTAAAAGCAGCAAGAGAAAAGCAGGTAGTTACCTATAAAGGAGCACCCATACAATTGTCAGCTGATTTCTCAACAGAAACCATGCAGGCCAGATGGGAATGGCAAGAATTATTCAAGGTGATGAATATTAAGAACCTACAGCCAAAAATACTCTAACCAGCAAAGCTATCACTCAGAATCGAAGGCCAGATAAAGAGCTTCACAAATAAAAAAAAGCTAATGGAGTTCATCACTGTCAAACCAGAATTATATGAATTGCCGAAGGGGGTTCTTTAGGAAGAGGAAGAAAATAAAGATAAAAATTATGAACAACAAATATGTAACTATCAACAAGTGAATCTAAAAACCAAGGGGATTCAAAAATCTGATGAACAATACTAATATTTTAGAATATAATAGAATCAGAGGTATGGAAGGGGAGTGGACTGACAATTCTCGGGGAAAAGGGGAGTAGGGGGGTGCGGAAAGAGACTGAACATAAACTGTGCACCTATGGATGAGGACACTGGGGGGTGGGGAAAGGGCAGAGAGTAGAGTGGGAACCTGGTGGAGGGGAGCAATGGAGGGGGAAAAAATGAGGAACATTTGTAATAATATAAAGAATAAAGATTTATTAAAAAACGAATGCTAATTAGTTGTTTATGGTTAATGGCTGGTATTTATACTTAAATTCCACGTAACAACAATATAATTATAGAAATTAAATATAGTTTAGTGTCACACTTTATAGTTTTTTATTACAACACTGAACTATACATAAAAACTCAGTTTTCATCTTTTGTTGCTCTCAGATGGATCTCTGCTTATAGCTTAAAAAATAAAATTGAACCCCTAGCTGGCAAAAAAAAAAAAAAAAAAAAAAAAAAAGAAAGAAAAAAAAAAAAAAAAAAGGAAAGAAAGAAAGAAAGAAAGAAAGAAAGAAAGAAAGAAAGAAAGAAAGAAAGAAAGAAAGAAAGAAGGAAAAGAAGAATTGGATTGGTTGTCTTCCTTTTGTTAAGGTTTATGAGTTCCCTGAAAAATAATCTGGTACCCAGTTACAAAAACCATTCCCTTCTGCAGGGAGGTTTGTTAAGAATTTCTAGTAAGCCTTGGCTGGTTTGCTCAGTGGATAGAGCGTCGGCTCAAGGACTAATAGGTCCTGGATTCAATTCCTATCAAGGGCACATGCCTGGATTGCGGGTGCAATCCCCAGTGGGGAGAGTGCAGAAAGCAGCCAATCAATGATTCCCTCTCATTACTGATGTCTCTATCTCTCTCTCTCCTTCCCCTTCAATAAAAACATATTTAAAAAAAAGAATTTCTGAGCCAAACCATCTAGGGCAGGTTATTTCTAATAAAATACTTTCCATAAAACTCAAAGAGTTCTTAATTGAAGTGTTAGCTTATGGATTTATCAAACAACTACCTCTGTTACCTTTTCATTAGAGGTGTCTTGCTTACTCTGAAAATTAAAATATTGGTCTCAATATACTTTTGCCAACAGATTACTATCCAAAAAATAATGCTTTTATTTCATTTTTTTTCCCATACTCAGCAAGGATATGTTTATTAATTTGAGCAAGAGAGAGAAGAAGGGGGAGAGAAACATCAACATGAGAGAAACAGCAACCAGCCACCTTTGGTTCACATCCTGACCGAGGATTGGACCTGCTGCCTAGGAATGTGCGCTGACAGGAATTGAACCCACAATCTTTTTGTGTACAGGATAACACTCCAACCAACTGAACTACCTGGCCAGGGGGGGGAAAAATGCTTCTAGTTTAACATATCTTAAGTAGAATTTTGTTAGAAGTTTGGAGCTGCTGAGTTGGCTCATTTAATTTACAGGAAATACTTCCCATACAGACTAACTGGAAAATTTAGGCCTGGTTGTCAAATCAATCAGCTAAATCAGACTTGAATTCTTCTTTTTCTTTGACCTCAAATAACTCAATTGACCTCTTCTACCTGTGCCTACCTCCCACCCCAGCCAAGCCTTCATCACTCTATTGTCTGTGTCCATGGGTTATGCATATTTGCATACAAGTTCATTGGTTGATCTCTTCCCACTTCGGGTTTGGGCTCTGGAGGAGGCTGTGTGTAAATATAAAAGAGACAAGACAAGAAATAATTTGGAAATCGGGGAAAGGCAGAAGTTCAAGGAAGGACATCGCTTTGCTTTGGCCTTGCCATTCTTTTATTCAGGTTTGGGATACACCCATAGCCTTTAGGCAGGCAATTCCAGTAACAGATCTGTGATAGCCTATCAGCAAAGATTTACATCAGAATAAAAGGGGGAAGTTGGTTCAGCTATCTTTGTCTTAACTAGACAATGGGTGTAGGCTCTGACCTTTGCCAAAGCTCAAGGTCTCTAGCCTTCTGGGTTCCTTGTCCACACCTCTCAGCTAGTGAAGACCATGAGTTGTTTCCCACACCACCCACCATCCTCTGCCTTCCCTCTGAGGTTCCACAGTCTGTTTATGCTTCTATATCTCTGGGTCTATTTTTGTTAACCAGTTTATGTTGTTCATTGGATTATACATATGAATGAGATCATGTGATACTTGTCTTTCTCTGACTGGCTTATTTTGCTCAGCATAATACTCTCCAAGTCCAGCCACAGTGTTGCAAGTGGTAAAAATTCTTTCTTTTTTACTGCTGCATAGTATTCCATTGTATAAATGTACCATACTTTTTTATTCACCATCTGCTGAGAGGTACTTAGTCTGTTTCCATATCTTAGCTATTATTGTCAATTAGTCTGTTTCCATATTTTAGCTATTATAAATTTTGCTGCTATACACATAGGGGTGCATATATTCTTTCTGATTGGTGTTTTGGGTTTCTTAGAATATATCCTAGAAGTGGGATGACTGGGTCAAACAAGAGTTCCATTTTTAATTTTTTGAGGAAATTCCATACTGTTTTCCACAGTGGCTACACCAGTTTGCATTCCCACCAGCAGTGTACTTGGGTTCCCTTTTCTTCACATCCTTGCCAGCATTTGTCATTTGTTGATTTGTTGATGGTAGCCATTCTGACAGGTGTGAGGTAATACCTTATTGTCATTTTGATTTGTATCTTTCAGGTGATCAGTGACTTTGAGCATGTTTTCATATGCCTCTTGGCCTATTGTATGCTCACTTTGGAGAAATGTCTATTTAGGTCCTTTGCCCATTTTTTAATTGGATTGCTTGTCTTCCTTTTGTTAAGTTGTATGAGTTCCCTATATAGTTTGAAATTAACCCCTTATTGATGTATCATTGGCAAATATGATTTCTCATTTTGTGGGTTGCAAATATTTTTTAAATTAATTAATTTATTATTTAAGTATAGTTGGTATACAATAGTATATCAGTACTGGAGGCCTGGTGCACAAAATTTGTGCACTTATGGGGGGTGGTCCCTTAGCCTGGACTGCACCCTCTCACAGTCTGGAACTCCTCTCTCCTTATCACCAGCCTGCTTACTGCTTCTTACCAGCCTGCTTACTGATCCTTAGTGCTGCCATGGATGTGAGAGAGGCTTCCACCACCACTGCTGCCCTCACCAGCTGTGAGCCTGGCTTCTGGCTGAGTGGCACTCCCCCTGTGGGAGCACACTGACCACCAGGAGGCAGCTCCTGCATTGAGCATCTGCCCCCTGGTTGTCAGTGCTCATCCTAGCGACCAATCATTCTGGTAGTTCCACTGTAAGGGTTGCTTAAGCTTTTATTATATAGAATAGAAGCCCAGTGCACAAAATTCATGCATGGGGAGTCCCCTTAACTCAACCTGCACCCTCTCCAATCCAGGACCCCTTGAGGGATGTCCGATTGCCGGTTTAGGCCTGATCCCAATTGGATATCCCTCTTACAATCCTGGACTGCTGGTTCCTTATTGCTCACCTGTCTGCCTGTCTGGTCACCCCTAACTGCCCCCTGCTGCCCTCCAGGCCACTCCCAACTTTCCCCTCTTTGCCAGCCTGGTTGCTCCTAACTCCCCTTCTTCCCCAGCTTGGTCACCCCTTTCTGCCCCCCTCTGATGGCTTGGTCACCCCCAACTTCCCCCCTGCAGGCCAGTTCACCCCATGCAGTCTACTGTTCAGTCATTTGATTGTCCCTCACTAACCCTTCTGCTGGCCTGGTGGTAGGCAGCCATCTTGTTAGGGTTTGATGGTCAATTTGCATATTACCTCTTTATTATATAGGATATTGGTTTTAGGTATAGTGAGTGATTTGACAGTTTTATACCTTACACTGTGATAATGTCACTAATTCTAATAATCATCTGTCATTGAGCAACCTAGTACAGCATTATTGACCATATTCCCCTTCTATTTTTCTTTTTCTTTTTTAAAAAAAAATATATTTTATTGATATTTTACAGAGAGGAAGAAGGGAGAGAGATAGAGAGCTAGAAACATCGATGAGAGAGAAACATCGACCAGCTGCCTCTTGCACACCCCCTACCAGGGATGTGCCCGCAACCAATGTACATGCCCTTGACGGGAATCGAACCTGGGACCTTTTAGTCTGCAGACCGATGCTCTATCACTGAGCCAAACTGGTTTTGGCTCCCCTTCTATTTTTCATCAGTTCCTCCATCCCTTTCTCCTCTGCCAGTCATTCCTTTGGTCTTTGTTCCTATAAGTCTAGTTTTATTTTATTTGTTCATTTTTATTTTTATTTTTTATTATTTTTTTTAAATATGGAAATTTAATACATTTTATTTATTTATTTATTTATTTATTTAGTATATTTTATTGATTTTTTACACAGAGGAGGAGAGAGGGATAGAGAGCTAGAAACATTGTCAATGAGAGAGAAACATTGACCAGCCGCCTCTTGCACACCCCCTCCTGGGGATGTTGCCCGCAACCAATGTACATACCCTTGACCGGAATCGAACCTGGGACTTTTCAGTCCGCAGACCGACGCTCTACCACTGAGCCAAACCGGTTTCGGCTATTTGTTCATTTTTAAAAAGTAATTAAGATGAGAATAACTACCAATGGGAAGATAGTCCATGATATAATTTCATATATGTAAGTATAATTACTCTGTCCACATTATGTAAAGGAAGTGTGCAAAATTTTTACCCAAGAGTGTTACTAGTGCAGCAGAGAATGTAGTAGTCTCAGAAACATTTCAGTTAACTTGAAAAGAATTTGCACATCCCCGAAGTAGCACCAGTTTAAAGAACATCGTTCACATGTGCTCTAGTAAAGTGGATGGCACAGGGAAGGTATGTGAAAATCCAGCATATGAGCATTTTGCTGTGCTTGTTGTACCACTCAGCCCTGCATCAGCATCAGTGTCCACAACCTATACAGTTTGCATTACTCATAGATGTTCTTTCCAACTAATACTACCTGCTATGACTGAGTTTGGGGAATAACTGAAATCAAATGGCAGACACCATTCTCAGTATTTCAAGTGTTCTTTGAATTGCAGTTATGTCTCTCTCCCTAAAGAATTATGGATTCTTTGACAATAATCTGGACAAGAGATGCTGAATCACTTCACCTCTGCACTGTACATTATATCTGAATCCAGAGCCTCCCAACACAGACTCAAATACCCCAGGTCCAACATTACACCTTACCTTGCTTAGAAAGACCTTCCAGGTGATTTTGCTTAATCATTAAAGAAGGCTCTTTCAAAATCAGTACTTTAAATCATCCCTTTGTTTGCCTTTTCCTCCACTCCCCACAAGCTTTTGAGATCCTAGAGATGATATTACAAGGTAAGTCTCAGAATGGGTAAAGGGAAGAGAGGTTATTTCAAAATGGAAGATGAAAATAAAGAATTTATATTAAACTTGTGGCTAGTTTTCAGAAAGAACAAGTTGAAAATTTAGACACTGATTCCCTTAAAAAGAAATTCCTTGGAATGTTGCTTAACTCAGATTAAAGATTGCTTTTAAAGAGAGATTTTTGTAGATCATGACCTGGATTAGACAAAATATTTAAGCAAGACCACACATCTGTGTTTCCTAGTTCAGCTAACAGCTGATATTCCTGCTGCCAGCCTATGACATTCCAAGTTTCCTGGCCCTTCCAATTCTTATATTGTGATTTGAAAAATCTATAGTAAATTTGAATGCTTTTCTAAAAGTCACAGAGAATCAATAATATTTTTAACAAAAGGGCCATGTGGCAAAGCAGTGTTTCTCGCAGATGAATGTGGCCATATTATGTAAGGTAGGCTATGAGGAAAAGAAAGTTGAGAGATCAGTTAGGAAGTTATTATATTTGACTTTAAGGGAGGGCTTGGACTAAGGTGGTAGGATGAGAGACATACCTTTGCCGACCTACTCTTAAGGTATAGATATATTTACAGTCTATTCCTCAAATTCACTAAGGGTTTTTTTTTTTTAACTTAAACTAATTAATTAATTAATTAATTTATATTAAGGTATTATATCTTACTATTGCCCCTCCCCCCAACTTCCATACATGCCCTCACCCCCCAGAGTTTTGGGTCTGTTGAGGACGCTTATATGCATGCATACAAGTCCTTCAGTTGACCTCTTATCTCCCCCATATCTACCTAATCTTCCCGCTTTTGAGGGTGTTTTTTTTAGACAGTTTAAACATCTCTGGGTTTTTTGTTTTGTTTTTAATTTTTTTTTTAAATATATTTTATTGATTTTTTTACAGAGAAGAAGGGAGAGAGATAGAGAGCTAGAAACATCGATGAGAGAGAAACATCGACCAGCTGCCTCTTGCACACCCCCCACTGGGGATGTGCTCTCAACCAAGGTACATGCCCTTGACCGAAATCAAACCTGGGACCTTTCAGTCCGCAGGCTGATGCTCTATTCACTGAGCCAAATCGGTTTTGGCTTGTTTTTAATTTTAAAAGACATTTATTGAAGTTGAGAACAGTGAAACAACAAAGGGCTGGGAAAATGAGCTGAGTCTGGGCTGCTTTGGCTTACTTAGAAGTCAGAGAAAAGGGGACCTCGGGGACAAGTTCAGGGGTTTGCCTGTGATGACTCCCACTTATGATGGCTGCCCTGGTTGCAAGTCTCATGGGTGGGGTCCTATAGAGTTTAGAAGTTTCATGCCTTGGAGGAAGAAGGGGGGGCGGGCATACAGGTGTGTTCCTTTTAGTGCACAGGACGACCCAACCAACCGAGTTACATCTGCCAGAGCTAGACCTTTGTTTTTATTTTTACTTTTTTATTGATACCAGAGGAAGGGTGAGGGAGAGAGAGGTAGAAACATCAATGATAAGAGAGAATCATTGATTGGCTGCCTCCTGTACACCCCTCACTGGAGATAGAGTCTGCAACCCCAGCATTTGCCTTGACTGAGAATTCAACCATGACCTTCTGGTTCATAGGTCAACACTCAACCACTGAGCCACGTCAGCTGGGCCAGACCTTTGGTTTAAGGGGTTTTAAAGGCTGGGTAATTAAGGGAGGTCTTAGGGGAGATCTTAACAGAATATTCATCGTCCCTATGCTGATGTACCAAAATGAGGTTTATTCTCTTAACTTCTTCTGTCCTTGGGTGTGGCTGGTAAAAAGCACCAATTGGGTTTCTGCTATCTGTCTCCCAAGTAGGGTGCTTTAAGTGATTTACCCTCTGGCTGGGGAGAAGTGCAAACCAGGTATTCTTTTGGTTGTTGTTAATCCTAACCCGAGGATATTTTTCCATTTGTTTTTAGAGAGAGTAGAAGGGAGGGGGAGAGACACACAGAGAGAAAAACATTAATATGAGAGAGACACATTGATTGGTTGACTCTCACACTGGCGCCAACTGGGGTAGGGATGGAATTGAGCCTGCAACTAAGGTACATGCCCTTGAGTGGGATTGAACCTGGGACCCTTCAATCTGAGGGGCTGAAACTCTATCCACTGAGCTAAACCAGACAGGGCAAACCATTTACTCTTAAGTGTTCCTGGTTTAGGAAAGATAGGATTTACTAGATAGATGCCAGATAGTTTGCATCTAGATTTTCTACATGGCTGCAAACTGCTGTTTAACTATCTATTTCTCTATTCCAGTTGTACTGGTTTACTAGTCTGTCTCATAGCCCCTCAGACTCCATCCCTAAAATCTTTTAGGGGTTGTTATCAGTGAGAGGATGAGACATTGGTTCTTATCCTGTTGAAGGAAATATTTCAATCAAGAGACTAAAATGTAGGAAAGGAAGCAATAATTTATTGACCACAGCAGAAACACACTTAGGACAGTGAAACAAGGAAGGACTTAGAAGAAGCAGCAGGAGAGCCTAGACTGGGCTGTGTTGGCTCACTGGGAAGTTAGAGAAAATGGGGCCTTGGAGACAGGGTCTGGGGGTTAGCCCAGGAGAAGCTGCCACTGCCCATTGCTCCCCGGGTTGCAAGTATCATGGGCCCCTTGGAGTTTAGGAGACAGGTGGGGGAAGGAGAGAGAGGAAGGAATGGTATAGGTATGCTCCCTGGAGGGAGAGACTTTAGTGACCTTCCTTTTGAGAGCTTCTAAAGGCTGGATTTTAGAAATTGGATTTCTGTTATCTGTCCCCCAAAGTAGGGTGATTTAAGTTTTGTACCCTCTGACTGGGGAGGAGAAGTGCAAACCTTTTACTCTTGAAGTGCCTTTGACTTAGGGAAGACAGGACTTATTAGGTGGACACAAACTGATGTTTAACTATATGTCGCAGTTCCCCTATTCTGCTAGTCCTGGAATTTTCATAGCTTTCTACCATGCTATAACATATTCAGCAAATAGTAGGCACTAAGTATTAACAATTCCTGTATATATATATATTTTTTCTAAAGTAGATTTTCTTGCCCTAGCCAGTTTGGCCTGGTGGATAGAGCATTGGCCTGTGGACCTAAGGTTCCCAGATTAAATTCCGCTCAAGCGCACGTACCTCAGTGCAGGCTCCTCTCCCACCCGGGTCCTGGTCAAAGGAGTGCAGGAGGCGACCAATCAATGTGTTTCTCTCACTTCAATATTTCTCTCTGTCCCTCTTTCATCCACTCTCCATAAAATCTATGGAAAAATATTATCAGGTGAGGATTAAAATAATAATAATAATAATAATAATAATAATAATAGCAGCTTTTCTCTACTTTAATCTTGTAAATTGAAAAGGTACTTTCAGACACATTCTGATTGACTAATTTAATAAAACAAGCAAGACCAGTCTTTCTTTGAATACAGAACCCAAAGATCAGTTTAAGAAGCTTCATTTTTTTTTTTTTACTACTACTTACCAGGCTGGCAATGGCATTTCTGAGATTGCAAGGGCTGTTGATTCTATGTTGCTGTGAGACTAGCCACATGATACAGTCTAGACCACTAAAGTGATTGCCTGAGTTATCCCCCTAGTGTGCCAGGAGGCTGTCAGTTGTGGAATCCTCACGAGAATAAATTAGAGTTTAAATGTGAAAGTTATTAATATTTAGCATGGACCTAAATCCTTGCTCTTATTGTTACTCTTGTTCCTGTCCTCCTCTCCCCTAACCTAAGTCCAAATCTATCCCTACACCTCACTCTTCAGACAGAAGGTAGACTATAAAGTCTCCTATAAAAGTAGATATTAAATATAAATATAAATCTCTCTTTACAGAGATTTTAGTTGGAGTGACTGAATCTGCGATTTCCAGGATACAAGCTGAAATGAGGTTACAGGTCATTGAGAAGCCTCTGGTGCTGTGATGAAGTGTCACAAAGTGAGAGCCTGGGTGTCACAGCCCATCTGGGGCACACATGTGTTTACATCTCTAAACACATAAAAGGTGATTAATAATCCAGAAGGTTTGCCAACAAATAGAACCTTTGACTATGCAGTAGTTATAATGGCTAAAATATTAAAAACCAATTAGAAAATAATGGACACATTTATACAACGATTCTAAATAAATCAGTTGACTTGAGATTCTGGCACAGAAAAATCTAATTTTTGAGAATAAATAATTACACTAAGAATATATTTTTAAAAAATTACTGATTAAAGATGGCCGATTGAACAAATATATTTACCCCTTCCCCCAAATCTCTATTAAAATATAAATAAGGGGCCGAAACTGGTTTGGCTCAGTGGTAGAGCATCGGTCTGCGGACTGAAGGGTCCCGGGTTTGATTCTGGTCAAGGGCATGTACCTTGGTTGCAGGCACATCCCCAGTAAGGGATGTGCAGGAGGCGGCTGGTCAATGTTTCTCTCTCATCGATGTTTCTATCTCTCTCCCTTCCTCTCTGTAAAATATCAATAAAATATTATATATATATATATATATATATATATATATAGAGAGAGAGAGAGAGAGAGAGAGAGAGAGAGAGAGAGAGAGAGAGAGAGATTTTAGAAAATTAAAGGAGGCCTGGCTGGTGTGGCTCACTGAAAGGTCACAGGTTTGATTCCTGATCAGGGCATATACCCACATTGTGTGTTCAGTCTCAGGTTGGGGTTCATATGGGAAACAACCAATGTTTCTCTCTCACATCTCTCTCTCTCTCTCTCTCTCCCTCTCTCTCTCTGTTTTTTTTTTTCTCTCTCCCCTTTCTCTCCAAAATCAATAAAAACCTATTTTTAAAAATATGAAAAGGAGAAGAAATAATGATAGCAACAAACTTTAGAGGCTGAATAATAGACCAGTTGGTATCTGAGGAAGTTAAATCTTAAACCAGCAGATAAGAAAACCAAGAAGTAACTCAATTCCCAGGATAGGCAATCCCAAAAGCCCCCTCCCAAGTGCAGCTTAGCCACTGCCTCTCACCAAAGCAGCAAAAGACTGTGGTTTTCTTCAGCAGAGGATAAGGGGCTCTAAGCCAGGATTAGGCTCCTAAGCAGAATGAATAGGAAAACTGTACTGAAAGCAGAGAGACCGAGAAAAAAAAAAAAAGCTTTCCATAAAGTACTGTGATTCCCCAGTCCACATTCAGCTTAAATTCACTGGCAGCCATGTCCTCAAGGCAAACAAGTAGATGTTTTCTCCCTAAAGAATGCAAACAGACCAAGAAAAAAGACCTAAAGGAAATGTTCATATCTATGTCCCAGGCAAATCACCCTGGAGTAAAGATCAACCATCTTTATCTACCTCACAGCATTTTCTACCAGCTATAAAATATGAGTGAAGGGTAAGGATCTGAAGCAGGTCTCCACCAGGGAATATAAAGACAAAACAAACAAAGATAAAAAACCAAATCAACAGGAGAGAAAACAGAGACTATGCAAAGAAGTAAAAGCTTCAAAAAAAAAAGCTATTAATATCTTCAGAAAAGTAAAAGGATTTTATAAGAATAGGATGGTATATGTGCAAGAGGCAGCTGATTGATGATTCTCTCTCACCGATGTTTCTAACTCTCTATTCTTCTCTCTTCCTATCTGTAAAAAATCAATAAAATATATTTTAAGAAAATCAATAAAATATATTTTTTTAAAAATCGCTGGGAAAAAAAAAAGAATAGGATGGTATAAAAAAAATCACTAGAGAACAATAAAGAATGTTTGGAAATTTAAACTGTGATAATAGAGAGACAACCAAGATGACGGCATAGGTAAACATCTGAACTTGCTGCCGCACACAACCATGTCAAAATTACAACTAAAAGACAAAACAAATATCATCCAGAACCATGGGAAGGCTGGCTGAGTGGAAATTCTACAACTAGAAGGAAAGAGAAAAGTGCATTGAGTTTGGTAGGAGGTGCAGAGGTGTGGAAATGTGGACGTATGGAGGCATGTGTGAAAGGGGCTGGCAACTGAGTTGTCTTGTTTAATTGTGAGGGAGATACAAGCTCCTGACTGCTCTGAACTCCAGTTCTGAGGAAGACTTTGGGGACCCAGACTCATATGGGGAGAAATTGGACTGTCTGGCATCTGGCTGGAACAGGAGGGTGGCTTTTTCTCAGAGGTGCTTGCTGAGGTCATTGTTCCTACACAGTGCTATGGGACACAGAGACCCAGGCACCTCTTTGGGGCAGGGCTACTGGGCAGCCATTGCTGTTTTCTTCATTCTGGTGATTCCCTGAGACCTCGCCCCACCCAATTTACAACCCCATCCACGCTGTGTGCAGAGGCTTTTGCATATGAATGAACTGGACTTTTGCAATATAAAATTACCCAACAAACTGCAGTTGGGCCAGAGAGACCCAAAACTTCCAAAAGAAGGCCCAAGGCTACACAGCAGCTTGCATTGCTTCACAGCTGGGCCTCATCTGGGCACCTCCAAACCCCAAACAAAGAGGAGGAACCTGCAGATATTTCTGTAGCTCCTGCTGGGTGGCCTCAGGCAGTGGTTGACTTTGATCCTCCTTGAAGATCCAAGAGCCAGTGTAACCAGTGGTCAGAGTGAGACCATCCAGATTACAACTCTTTACATCCATAAGAGACACACTCAAAGGGCAGACTCAGTGAGCACCAAAGCCCCACTGAAGCAAGTCCTGCCCCATAATGGTGTCTCCTGCACAGAAATTCTCCCATTGTAGACACAACTGGTCCTCACAGTCAATTAGCCTGGAGGTCCATTCCTTCCAATGATACCAATAGCAATCAAGGCTTAACTACAATAAGACTGTGCACACACAGGGGTGCACCAAGAGTGTCCACCTTAGGTAATTGGGGAGGCTGAGCCACCCAATTTGGGGATTTTATAAGAATAGGATGGTATATGTGCAAGAGACAGCTGATTGATGATTCTCTCTCACCGATGTTTCTAACTCTCTATTCTTCTCTTCTTCCTATCTGTAAAAAATCAATAAAATATATTTTAAGAAAATCAATAAAATATATATTTTTAACCGATGTTTCTAACTTTTTGTCTTTTAATTGTAATTTTGACATGGTTGTGTGCGGCAGCAAGTTCAGATGTTCTAGCCCACAAAGACACTCAATCAACACAGGGAAGCAGCCAAAACACAAAGACAAAGAAACAGGTTACAAATGAAAGAAATGGAGGAAAGAAAACTACTGGATATAGAGTTCAAAGCCATGGTTATAAGGTTACTCAAGGGGAAAAAAAAAAAAGGTTACTCAGGAATCTTCTAGAAACCTCCAAGAAATATAGTGAGGATATGAAAAAGAAATTAAGCATACACTGACTGAAATAAAGAATAATATAGAGATCCAACAGCAGACTAGAGGATCCCAAGAATCAGCCAAAGATTTAAAATATGAAGAAGCAGGAAAAAAAAAAAAACCTGAAAAAGCAAAAAGAATTTAAAAATATGAAGATAATGTAAGGAGCCTCTGGGACAACTTCAAGTGTACCAATATCCAAATAATAAGGGTGCCAGAAGAAGAGAGAGCAAGATATTAAAAACCTATTTGAAGAAATAATGACAGAAAACTTCCTCCACCTGGTGAAAGAAATAGGCCTACAAGTCCAGGAAGCACAGAGAACCCAAAACAAAAGGAATCCAAAGAGGACTACACCTAGACACATCATAATGAAAATGCCAAGGGCAAAAAGACAGAAAATTCTTGCTTAAGAGCAGTAAGAAAAAAACAGTTAGTTATCTACAAGGGAGTACTTATACGATTGTCAGCTCATTTCTCAACAGAAACTATGCAGGCCAAAAGGGATGGAAATATTGTAAATATTCAAAGTGATGAATAGCAAGAATCTACAACCAAGATTACTCTACCCAGCAAAGCTATCATTCAGAATTGAAGGTCTGATAAAGAACTTCACAGATAAGAAAAAGCTAAAGGAGTTTATCACTGCCAAACCAGTATTATGTGAAATGCTGAAAGATATTCTTTAAGAAGAGGAAGAAGGAGAAAAAGGTAAAGATAAAAATTATGAACAACAAAGTGACAACAAATACATATCTATCAACAAGTAAATCTAAAACAAAAAACAAAAAACAAACAAGTAAATCTAAAAATCAAGTGAATAAAAATCTAACTATAATAGAATCAGGGGCATAGAAAGGGAGAGAACTGACAATTCTCAGGGGGAGAAGGGGGTGTGGGGGTGTGGGAAGAGACTAGACAAAAATAATACACCTATGGATGAGGACAGTGGGGGTTGGGGGTAAGAGCAGGAGGTGGGGTGGAAATCTGGTGGAGGGGAGCTGTGGGGGGGAAAAAGAAGAACAACTGTCAGAATCTCAACAATAAAGATTTATTAAAAAGGGGGGGGGGCACATTCCAGTAAAGATCCCTAATTTTCAAAGGTGAATAATTATTTTTTAGAATTAAGATATCAAAATTTACAGATTTTGTGACCAAATTATGCCCTTGTATTCTAAATACTATAGGAGAAAGTTAAAACATCCTAAAGCACTATTTTAGAATACATGGACATTTTAATAGAATGATTTGAAGAAATTCAGAATTAACACATACATTTTTAAAATAATAAATAGAATTTTATTCCAATAAAATTAATAAGAAGAAAACCGACTCCAGGAGAAACCAAGATGGCGGCATAGGGTAGACACCCGAATGCAGCCTACCACAACAAATTTGAATTTAGAACTGAAAAACAGGGGAGGCATTGCCCTGAAGTGCCAGACGGCTGGCTGAGAGGAGGCTCTGCCATCTGGGAAGGAGAGAAAAGGCACGCTGAACCTCAGGAACTGTGAAGGTACGGAGAACTGTGTGCGCGAAAAGGCGCTGGCTTAATCCCGGTGCAGAGAGGAAGGGTCGGACCGAGATTGCTGCTGGCTTACTCCCTGCACGCAGAGAGGGCGGGCCGGGCTGAGTTCACTACTGGCTTACTCCTGGCGCGGAGAGGGCGAATAGCTAACGCGGCTGGCTTTCTTGTCTGAGAGGAAAACAGAATCACCCTATTGCTCTGATAAACAGCCCCAGACAGGGAGAGGCCAGACTATCAGGCAGTGGGCAGAGATCTCTTGGAGGTGTGTGAAGCCAGAGGCCATTACTGCAGGACTTGGGGAGGAGCCGAAGGGAAAACAAAGTTTGTCTGCACCAACCCGAGACTCCGCCCTACCTGTGGCTGAGCCCAGAGGCTCTCCCAGAGGCTGGCTTTCTCTAAGGAGGGACTTGCAGGAATCCAAAGCTTGTCTGTGCCTTTACCAAAGAGGTGCTCGCGCGCCTGCAACCAATCTTCCAAAACTCTCCACGAACAGGACTTTTCTAAGGCGAGACTGACAGGGAACCAAAGATTGTCTGTGCCACCCCGAGACCCCGCCCTATTCAAGCAGAGTACGGAAACCCTCCTAGCTGAGACACTGCTGATCCTCACAGCCAATTGGCTTGGAGATCAACGCTTCCCAGTGATACCAACAATAAGCAAGGCTTAACAACAAGACTGCACACTCAGCCCACAAAGGGCTACACCAAGACTGTCCACTGCAGGTAACTGGGAAGGCTGTGCTACTGGGCTCTACCAGAACACCTAGCACACAAAGCTATTCCATCAAATCAGGGAGACAACTAAAATGCAGACAAGAAGAAGGACACAAAGGAAGGAGATGGAGGAAAAGAAAAGATTGGACATTGAGTTCAAAACTACAGTTATAAGGTTATTCAACAACATCCTAAAAAAGGCCGATAAAATAAATGAGACCTATGAGGATATGAAAAGGGAGCAACTAGAAATAATAAGGGATCAACAAGAAATGAAGAAAACATTGTCTGAAATAAAAAATATTATACAAAGTCCTAAAAACAGACTGGAAGATTGCATGAATCAAGACAAAGATTTAGAACACAAAGAGCCAGAGGACACTCCTCTGCAGAAGGGAGAAGATAAAAGAATCCAGAAAGTTAAAGATAGTGTAAGAAACCTCTGGGACAATTTCAAGTGAACCAACATCAGAATTATGGGGATTCCAGAAAAGAGAGAGCAAGATACCGAAAGAGTACTAGAAGAAATAGTGACAGAAAACTTCCCCCACCTGGGGAAAGAAATAGACTTACAAGTCCAGGAGGCCCGCAGAACCCCAAACAAAGGAATCCAAGGAGGACCACACCAAGACATATCATAATTGAAATTCCAAGAGCAAAAGACAAAGAGAGAATATTAAAAGCAGCAAGAGAAAAGCAGGTAGTGACCTATAAAGGAGCACCCATAAGATTGTCAGCTGATTTCTCAACAGAAACCATGCAGGCCAGATGGGAATGGCAAGAAATATTCAAGGTGATGAATAACAAGAACCTACAGCCAAAAATAATCTGCCCAGCAAAGCTATCACTCAGAATCGAAGGCCAGATAAAGAGCTTCAAAAATAAAAAAAAGCTAAAAGAGTTCATCACCACCAAAACAGAATTATATGAATTGCTGAAGGAGGTTATTTAGGAAGAGGAAGAAGATAAAGATAAAAATTATGATCAACAAATACGTAGCTATCAACAAGTGAATCTAAAAACCAAGGGAATTTAAAAATCTGATGAACAATATTAACTGGTGAATATAATAGAATCAGAGGTATGGAAGGGGAGTGGACTGACGATTCTCAGGGAAAAGGAGAGTGGGGGAGCGGGAAGAGACTGAACAAAAACTGTGCACCTATGGATGAGGACAATGGGGGATGGGGAAAGGACAGAGGGTGGAGTGGGAACCTGGTGAAGGAGAGCAATTGAGGGGGGGAAGAGGATCACATTTGTAATAATCTGAACAATAAAGATTTATTTTTAAAAAATTAAAAGAAAACCAATAGATTTAATTTTAAAGCAGGGGAGGTTGGGTGGGAAGAGATTAACCAATGGATTTGTATGCATATATGCATAACCCATGGACACAGACAATGCGGTAGTGAGGGCCTGGGGGTGGGGGAGATGGGAAAAGGTTAATGGAGGAAAAAGGAGGGCCAACGTAATACTTTCAACGATAAATATCTTTAAAAAGTAATAAATATATTTAAAAATAATTTAAAATGGCCAAAAAATATATAAACAGTGATAATAGAATTTAAAAACTTAACAGAACTTTCTATCAAAACTCTTAAGAATTAAAGCCAAAAGACAAAGAAAAGGATAATAGGAAAGAAGAGATAAGACAGAAGATCAATGTAGAAGGTCCAATATTCTAATAATTAAGAGTTCCAAAAAGATAGGATCTAGAAATAATAATGGGGGGAAGGGGTGCTCATAATAAATCAATAATTCAAAATTTCCCAAACTAAGGGACAAAACTGCCAGATTGATAGAGCTAATAATTACAGTGAATTCAAACAGACCAACATTAAGCACATCCCTATGAAATTTAAGAACCCTGGAGACAGGATAAAAATTCAACAAGCTTTCAGAGGGAAAAAGAAGGTGTCATACAAAGGACTGAGAGTCCCAATGTTGGAAGGCAGAACAAGAAGGTAATTATTGCCGAAACCGGTTTGGCTCAGTGGATAGAGCGTCGACTTGTGGACTGAAAGGTCCCAGGTTCGATTCCGGTCAAGGGCATGTACCTTGGTTGTGGGCACAAACCCAATAGGGAATGTGCAGGAGACAGCTGATCAATGTTTCTCTCTCATCGATGTTTCTAACTTTCTATCCTTCTCCCTTCCTCTCTGTAAAAATCAATAAAGTTTTAAAAAAGGTAATTATTGTCAAATGGTGGTTGTTGGGACCAATTTAATGCCAACAGGAATCTGCAATTGGGGATGCAGTGAAGAAAGACATTTTATTCAGTTCAAATGGATCAATTGTGATACAACTGGTTGTGCAGCAACTCAATAGTGTTCCAGCTCAATATTAAGCACCTAGGCTGCAGAGCAGCATTGCTGTGAGGCCCCTCAGCTGGACGGCTCTGCTCTGCTCTGCTCTGCCTGCTCTGGTTCCTGCTGTGCAGGTCTGCTCCCCTTTTCACTTTGGTGGGGCCAGACATTTTCTATGCTTTGTCTTGGGTATTTCAGCTCCAGCCAGGAAAACACAGCCTTCTTTCTTTTGTGGAAAGGGAAGGGGTGCTATCTCAGTCAAAGGGGGGCTGACTTATATAAACAAAGTTCCCAGCCCTGATCCCCGGTTGGTCCATCTTCATGCAAATGAGAACTCCAAATTTTCCAGATCGAGTGGTATTGGTGGGTAAAGATACTGATGGGAATATGCTGCACAACTTTTGATTAGAATATGTATCCAATATGTCAGAATACAATTCCAGGAACTCCTTTATGCAGGCTGGCTCACATGACAGGCACACAGTGCAGGCAGGCAGTTCAGTGCAGACTTCTTGAAGGGCATTTGCATGACAACCTCTGTGCAGAATTGGCTGCTAGGCTCTGGTTTATGTTGTTGTTGTTTGAAAGTGAGAGAGAACCATTCCTTGATTGCCTCTGACAGGGGATCAAACTTGCTCTGCCCAGGAATACATGCTCTGACCAGGAATTGAACTGGCAACCTTTCGGTGCACAGGATGACACTCCAACTGAACCACACCAGCCAGGGCCACCGGAAGTCCATCTTAGTTGGTATCTTCTTTATCAGGGTCCATATTAATAATCCATACAAGAGAGATACTGGTTCCATCTCTAAAAAAAATAAATAAATAAAGGGAAACAGTAGGTAGAACTCTAAAGAACACTTTGAAGACATCCTAACTTGAAACATATACATGTAGGACAAGAAACTATAAGCAAATGCTCAATGTTTTGGAGTTGGGTTGAGAGATAGATTGTTGATAGCCAAGGATTTATTTTTAATCCTTGGTTATCAACAATACCAAAATCATTCTAGTTAACCTGTGTTAGGTCGCTGAAGGAGGAGCACACGAGGCCAGAGTAGTGAAGGATTAGGATCATCAGCATACCAGCACCCAGTTAGGTGAGTGAGCAGCTTTTAAAGGACTTTTGGTCAGTTTTTTTCTGGGCGGAGACTTCTTTATGCATACACAAAGGGAAGAGAATGGAATATGGTCACTATAAGTGAAATGTGGTAAAAGGGAATATCCATAGAGAAATGAACTGGAAAGCCAGTTCCCAGGGGAGGGGTATCAATTCAACTGCTGATCAAATCTAACAACCTGGACCAGGCATCTCAGTAACCATTTCTAACACATATTCACTTATTCCTTATGACAATCCAAATAGGCAGAAGTAATTACCATAATTTTACAGATTAAGTTATGCTAATTAAGTAATTGACCCAAAGTCACTATCACTGGTTAAGAGGACAAGCTGGAATGCAAACACTAAAACCCATTAAAAAATTATTTTTATTTTTATTTTATTTTATTTTATTTTTAGCTATTATGCCTTGCAGCCTTGGGAAATAACGTTTATATTTAACTATTGCAGTCACAATTTTTGTGAAGCTTAATATTTCTGCCAACACTTCTAGAGACAGCAAAAATGTGTGTATCAGACTCTATTTCCTATCTTTATATTTTGAAATAAGAAGAAAAGAGGGAGATTAGCTTAAAATTATTCTAATAAAATAAAATACTAATTCATGAGTTTTCAGAAAAGTTTCCTGGTTAGCTGACAGAACTTTGAGGAAATCCTTTAAGGAAAGGAAAGCCTCTAAGATAAGGGCCCAAGAAAGAGTAGCATTACTTCAGTTGAGCTAGGGGACTGTGCCTTAACTCGGTGGGAACCACACCACACTAGAGGAGGGTTTTGCACAGGACTTGTATGAGTTGGCCTAGCAGCCATTTTTATGTACACAAGCCCTCCCACATGGAATTTTCCTTATTAATGTGATGCCATTGTTCTCATTGGGCCTGCAGTAACTTTAGCCCTCTTCCAGATGTTTCCTGACATTAGCATCCAAGATGTGCTGGCCAGATGTCTTTAAAATTGCAGGAACTCTGTGTTGTGTGCATTAGTTATGCAAATGGAAAAGCAAGTACAAAAAGCCAACACAGAGGATAAAAAAGAACCTGGGGAAGGGTTGGAGCCAGGCTTTGCTGGCACATGGAATGTAGGTAGAAGGCCAAGAAAACAAGCTGTCTTTGATCAAGACCCCCACAGCCTTCACCACCACTGCCCATGCACAGGGATCAGTGTCCTAAGTTCCCAGGTCAGGCCTGGGTTTCTGGAAGCTTCCCCACTTTGGTGATCTAATAGGAACAAACTGATACCCACAGATCTATCAATCCTCTAATCAGTTTCTCCTTTACCCTACTTTGCTGACAAAAAAATATCTACATAGACCAGAAAACAAGTTCCCAAAGTATAGTCCTCAGTAAGTTAATACATATTTAACTTTTAAAAAGGATTGGGCAGTCAAATGAGTTTAGAAAGATGAATGTTAAAGTTAAGCAATTACCTTTCCTAAGCACTCTCAGGGCTTCTCATTGTTCATGTATACTGTGAATATTGGAGAGAACAATTTCTGAGGATTAAGCCCGCCTGAAAAGAGACAATGTGGCTTCTCAGCCCCAATCACCCTCTCAGAGGCTAAACTAATTGCCAACTAAATAGCTTCACAGATCTCAAACATAACACATCTAGAAGCTGCTCTAATTGGGTATTTTTTTTTCCATCTTGTCTTCTAGTTCACTGATTCGATCCTCTGCTTCTTCTAGTCTACTCTTGATGCTATCTATTGAGTTCTTCATAGTAGCAATGTCATTTTTCATTTCTTCTTGGTTCATCTTCATTTCCTCTTGGTTCTTCTTCAATTCCTCTTGGTTATTCTTCAATTCCTCTTGGTTCTTCTTCATTTCTTCTTGGTTCTTCTTCATTTCTTCTTGGTTATTGTCAAATTTCTCTTCCATTCTTTTTAGCCATCTTATGATCATTACTCTGAATTCTTGCTCTGGGAGGTTGCTTGCCTCTAACTTGTTTACTTCTTTTTCTGGTGATACCTGCTTTTCTTTCATGTGCAGGCTATTTCTTTGTCTCCCCATGGTCTCTCTTTTCAGGATGTCTGGTTATTTGGTTTTCTTTCTCCTGGGTTTATTTAAAGGGCACAAAATACAACATTACCTGGTACAACACAAAAGGCACTGAACAGGAATGTATTTGCGATATTAATAAACTCTAATAAAGGTGACCCTTAGAGAAAGGCAAATTAGGGGATAGGAGAGAAAGAGTAAAGGTTAAAAAGAAAAGAGGGATAAATAAAGAGATTAAAAAAAAAGAAGAAGAAAAAAAGTGTCGAGATGAAATTGGGAAACAGGAAAAAGAGAGAGAGAGAGAGAGAGAGAGAGAAGAAGAAGCAGATGAAGAGAGAAAGGGGAAACAAATTATATATATATATGGAGAAAATTTCCTTAGAACAACCACTAATCCCAGCAAATGCCAGCAACAATACTTGAGGAATAATACAAACTACAATATCTGCTATTATTAAGCAAGGCTACGATAAACAGAAGTAAAAAAAACAAACAAAAACAAAGTAATTAAAAAATACTAAGCAACAATAACAACAAAAGAATAAGCATATCAATTTCACTAAAAAGCATAAAAATTCAATATCATCAACATTCACGCAAACAACAACAAAAGGATAGAGAGGAAAACATTTTTTTTTTTTAAACTAGTTAATATAGTGAAGAGAGTGGTATTTATGCACTTGGAGCAGGGGTTGAAAATTAGATCTATAAGTATGGTGAGAATTTTAGCAGGGGGTATACAGAAAGAATAGGGAAAAACTAAAGCCGGAAAAAGATAAGATAAAAAGGAGACAAAAAGGGTAAAGGTTACCGTGTTTCCCCGAAAATAAGACATCCTCCAAAATTAAGACCTAGTGCATGGAAAGATAAGACATCCCCTAAAAATAAGACCTAGGAGGATCTACAGCACAGGTAAACACCTAACCACAGCCGCACACAACAATTTCAATAAAATACAACTAAAATATAAAATGGACATTGCCCAGAGCTACAGGAAAGTCCCCCGTTTCCAGGAAGGCAATTTCCCCCTGCAGTCCCTCAGGATATGCCAAACTGGGCAGTCCTTCCCTAGTACTCAGAAGCAAGGGGGTGAAGGGGATCAGGTGCAAGATGGGTCTGCGCCAAGGTATCCAGATGTTCTGCTTTTGGCGGGACAGTCCCGATTCTTAACAATTTGTCCTGTGTCCCTTGACGTTTTAAAAAAAGGTCCTGATTTTTTGGGAAGATCACGCCAAACCCAGCACTGGGTCTTGCAGAGCACTATTCTTTCTGCAGCCGCTGTCTCTTTCGGCGCAGCTCTGGGGGTGGGGCTGCTCTGGCCGGGGGGGCCGCTTGGGGCTGGGGCTACTCGGGGCGTGGGGCCGGTTGGGGCAAGGGGCCACTCGGGCCACTTAGCTGCTCAGAACTCAGCGGCTAAATACTCCCTGAGCGACTCTCAGACGCTGTTTCTATCTGTTCTGGGACCAGGCTCAGAACAAGTCCGTCTGTTTGGCCGCCATCTTGTCCCTCTCCTTCCCATAACACATCTATTACTAAACGCAATTGCCTATTATTTCTGCTTGGGCTCCAGCTTTCCTTCCCTGGATTATGGCAGAATCTTCACCATTCTCCTAATCTAATATCATAGCAGTTGTCCTCTATTTCTTTTGTTCTCATTGTCACCCTCCTATATCTACCATCCTGCTGTAAAAGGGATACTGTTTTGACTTTGTAGTATCTTTATGAATGCATACAGATTGCCAACCTCAGACTAGCATTCCTAGTTGATGACTGAACATTTCTATTTGGTTCACTACTAAATGCCGGGGCTGACCAGCAGACCCTGAACAGCAGATGAACATATTGCTCTCACACAGGTTTCTGTGAAAGATAGTGCTAAGGCCGTGGTTGGCAAACTGCTGCTTGTGAACCACATGTGGCTCTTGGTTCCTTGAGTGCGGCTCTTCCACAAAACACCACAACCTGGGCGAGTCTATTTTGAAGAAGTGGCATTAGAAGAAGTTTAAATTTAAAAAAACTTGGCTCTCAAAAGAAATTTCACTCGTTGTACTGTTGATATTTGGCTCTGTTGACTAATGAGTTTGCTCACCATGGGCTAAGGGAGTCTTACTTCAGTAGTAAAAGCAGTCCTGTTTACCTGCCTCGTTGGCTTTTTGTTGTAACAACAGCTTAAACTCAAATTAACCCTGAGAAAGTATATGCTTCTACAATGTCTAGTCTTTAAAGACTAAACATAGAGATTCTAGCAAAACACCCCTGGGGATCAGACTTGTTTGAAAAGTCAAGGTAGGGGCTGTCACCTTTGGCAAGGTCCCCTCAGAGGTCCCAGACCTTTCAGAGAATCCTCCTTACAGACATTCCAACTAGGTCTGTGCTTCCCCACAACTAAACACTATATGTGGGCTTGCAGTGACTGACTTAAAGTCTTCTTCACGCAACAGGCACCTTTTCCCCAACTTTTGTAACTCTCAACAATAAAGAATCACTATGTTCTCAACCACACTGTGTTAGCTTTCTTTTTCTTGTTTGTTTTCATTTATGTTTTATTGTATTGGTTGGTTCATTTTTGTTTGTTTTATTTTTATTTTTATTTTTAAAATTTAATAAATCTTTATTGCTCAGATTATTACAATTGTTTATCCTTATCCCCCACAAAAGCTCCCTTCCACCTGGTTCCCACCTCACCCTCTGCCCTTATTGTCCTCATCCATAGGTGTACGATTTTAGTACAGTCTCTTCCTGCACCTGCCACAACCCTTTCCTCCTGATAATTATCAATCCACTGCCTTTCTTTACCCCTGATTATATATATATATATATATTTTTAAATCAATCTTTATTGTTCATATTATTACAAAAGTTCCTCATTTCTTCCCTCCTCTACCAGGTTCCCACCCCACCCTCCGCCCCCTCCCCACCCCCCATTGTCCTCATCCATAGATGCACAGTTTATGTTCAGTCTCTTCCTCCCTCTCTTTCCCCCGAGATCAGTCCACTCCCCTCCCATATCACCGACTCTACTACAATGAACCACTATTATTGTTCATCAGGTTTTTCAATCTCCTTTTGTTATTGTTGTTGTTGTTGTTGTTTTAATTAATAAGCTTTTACACTTCTAAGAATAAATTTTAAAATCTAATAATTTTAAACCTTGTATTTTTTTCTGCCCTGGGAATTGAGAGCAAACTTGTTTACATGTAAACTTGCCCTTAGGCTATCAAAAAGTGTAGCCATTCAAGTGTAAATGGACACATTGTTTAAGCATAGCTGCTGGTTGGAATTGGATTACCTGTTCTGGGTGGGAAGGGCTTGTCATTCCCTTTCTCCATTAAAATTAAGGTGTTAGCTTTAAAACCTCTTTTTGGCAAGAGACCTTAAACTTTCAGAACTTAAAATTTTTCAGATAGTAAATCAGTTACTTAGCATTTTCTCAAATCAATAATACCTCCACATGCCCAAGGATATACTTCACACAAAAGACATTTCCAAATAGATCAATCAATCTCATCCAGGCCCCACACAAGGCACTCATAGATCAACACCCCAGCACTATACTAACTCAACACATCCAGATCTAAGCCTTCCTCATTTGATTCAGCAGACCCTCAAGTTCCTCCAAAAGTTTCCAGCCATGTCTGAGAGGCAGCCTTGGAGTGGAGGCAGCAGAGGAGCGAGCTGTTTTGGGCCTGGCTGTTCCGGGCCTGGCCTCTGCTTCTCTGGTCCGTTCCACAACCAGCTGCTCCAGGTCTGGCCACTGCCGCTCCAGACCTGGCTGCTCCGGGCGTGGCTGCTGCTGCTCCGGGCCTGGCCACACCTGACCCAGCGGCTCTGGGCCCACTTGCTCCGGGCCCAGCCACTCCGGGCCTGGCCACTCCCAGTCTGGCAGCTGCTGCTCCGAGCCTGGCTGCACCCGACCTGGCCGCTCAGGCCTGGCCGTACCCGATCTGGCCGCTACGGGCCTGGCCGCTCCCAGCCTGGCTGCTCCAAGTATGGTTGCTGCTGCTCTGTGCCTGGCTGCTCCCAACCCGGCTGCTCTGGGCCCGGCTGTCCTGGGCCCGGCCGCTCCGAGCCTGGAAGCTCCTGGCCTGGATGCTCCGGGCTTGGCTGCTGATGTTCTGGGTCTGGCTGCTCCTGACCCGGCTGCTCTGGGCCCGGCTTCTCTGGGCCCAGCCACTGTGGGCCTGGGTGTTCCTGGACTGGCCACCCTTGGCTTGGCTACCTCCGCCTCAGGCCTGGCTGCCACTGCCCCAGGTCTGGCTGCTCCAGGCCTGGCTGTTGCTGCTCTGGTTCTGACTGCTGCTGCTCTGGGGCCTGGCTGTTGCTGCTCCGGGCCCGGCTGCCACTGCCTTGTGCCTGGCCATTCTAGGCCTGGCCACCGTCGTTCCAACATTCTGTCCTTTTTTTTTTTTTTTAAACGCATTTATGTTGCAATGTTGGCTGCTGAGTTGAGTTCTGACTTAGTCTTCGATTTTTCAAGATCTTCTTTATATTATTTCTTAAGTAATTTTTACTATCTTTTGCTCTCCTTTGATTTCTTCACATTGAAAACTTCTTCAGTTTCTTCCTCCTTGTCCTGGAAGCTCAGCAGGTTGGCCTGTGGCACCCCTTTGTTCTCCGCGGGCTCCTGTGCTGGTTCAGCCTGTTGCAGGGGTTGGTGCCGCCCAGGAAGCAGCCCCCGGCCTTGGCTCAGTGGCCTGCGCTCAGCGTTCGAAGGCCCAGGGGCACAACCCCCCCGGGGGGGGCCCCGTCGCCCGGCTGGCCGGTGTCTGGCAGGGGCTCCTGCTCCTCGTTGTGTTCCTCCAATCTGGAGCTTTTTTTCTCCTTCCCACTAGGGGTGTCTAGCATCAGAGTCAACAGACTGTCCTCTGCGCGCAATGTGCGCGACTCCGGGGGCTGGCTTTTCGCCGCTCCCCCAGGACTCCACCTCACAGCCCCATCTCCCTCTGCTTGAGCCTGGGTCCCCAGGGATTTTCCTAGAACTGGGGTTCAGAGCAGTCGGGAGTGGGGCTCAGCACCGCTGGAGGCTTTGTTTCTTCCCACAGGGGCATTCCAGCATCAGGGTCAACATTCCGTCCTCTGCACGCAATGTGAGGGACTCCGGGGGGCTCTGCTTTTCGCCGCTCCCCTGGGATTCCGCCACACAGCCCCGTCTCCCCCTGCCCAAGCCTGGGTCCCCAGTGTTGGGCCCATAACTGGGGCTCAGCGCTGCCGGTTCTGGGGTTCAGCCCAGGCCGGTGTTTTTATTTCCTTCCTGCTAGAGAACGCCAGGCAGGCACCTAGCCTTCTCCTCTCCGGCTGCGTCCTCTCTGCATGCATGCGCGTGTGCGTGTGCGCAGCATGTCTCCGTACCTTAGGATTTTTCAGCTCTTCTGATTTTCCTTCTGGTTTTCTCTTTCCTTCTTGTTGTAGAATTTTCAGTCAGTCGACTACCTGAAGCTCTGGGCAATGTCCATTCTATATTTTAGTTGTATTCCATTGAAATTGTTGTGTGCTGCTGCGGTTAGGTGTCTACCTGAGCAGCCATCTTGGATCCTCCCAGACAGTTGAACCCCTGATTATATTATATTTACCGGTTTACTCTGTTCCTCAGATTTTTAATTCACTTGATTTTTAAATTCACTTGTTCTTATATATATGTACCATATTTTCCGGTGTATAAGACGACTTTTGAAACAAAAAAAATTCAACCGAAAATTAGGAGCAAAAGACCTAAAATGCACAAAAATTACCTGCAGATCTTGATGGCAAAGTAAGTCTTTTCTTTGAAGGGGGGGATAGTCTTATACAGTGAATATAGGCCTAAACCTATGTTTTAACTGTAAAATTAGGGGGTCATCTTATACTCAGGAAAATACGGTATTGGTTGATCATAATTTTTATCTTTAAAAATTATGATCAACATAATTTTCTTCCTCTTCTTAAAGAATACTTTTCAGCATTTCATATAATACTGTTTTGGAGGTGACGAACTCCTTTATATTTTTCTTATCTGTGAAGCTCTTTATCTGACCTTCAATTCTGAATTATAACTTTGCTGGGTAGAGTAATCTTGGTTGTAGGTCCTTGCTATTCATCACTTTGAATATATCTGGCCTGCATAGTTTCTGTTGAGAAAACAGCCAATAATCTTATGGGTGCTCTCTTATAGGCAACTAACTGTCTTTTTATTGCTGCTTGTAAGATTCTTTCTTTGTCTTTTGCCCTTGGCATTTTAATTATGATGTGTCTTGGTGTGGTCCTCTTTGGCTTCCTTTCGTTTGGGGTTCTGTGTGCTTCCTGGACTTGTAAGTCTATTTCTTTCACCAAGTGGGGAAGTTTTCTGACATTATTTCTTCAAATAGGTTTTCAGTATCTTGCTCTCTTCTTCTGTTCCCCCATAATATTGATGTCGGTATGCTTAAAGTTGTCCCAAAGGCTCCTTACACTATCTTCAACTTTCTGGATTCTCTTCTCTTCTTGCTTCTCCAGAGGAGTGTTCTTTGCCTCTTTGTATTCCAAATCTTTGACTTAATTCTTGTGTTCCTCTAGTCTGCTGTTGGGTCTCTGTATAATATTTTTTATTTCAGTCAGTGTTTGTTTAATTTATATTAGTCCTTTTTCATATCCTCAAAGGTCTCATTAAATTTATAGGCCTTTTCTAGGAAATTCTTGAAAAACCTTATAACCGTGGTTTTGAACTCTATGTCTAGTTGTTTGTTCTCCTCCATTTCTTTCATTTGTGATCTGTTTCCTTACCTCCTCATTTTTGCTGCTTCCCTGAACTGATAGAGCAGCTTTGTGTGTCTGGTGTTTTATATGGGCCAGTGGGTCAGCCTCCCCAGTTACCTGAGGTAGACACTCTTGGTGCTCCTTTTTATGGACTGTGTATACAGCCTTGTTGTAGTTAAGTCTTGATTGTTGGTATCGCTGGGAAACCTTCTGTATTGAAGACAGTCTTTCCAAAATTGCAAAAGCCTCTGTGCTCATCTTGAATGGGGCGGAGTCTCATGGCTGAGCTGACAGTCTTGGTTTCCCATCAGCCCTGCCCTTGTGCGCTCACTTCAGACCTCTACCTTTCATGGATCCTCTGAGTTTCTGCCTGACAGTCTAGATTCCCCCTGTAAAAGCATGGGTGCCCCAGGTACTTGTGTCTGTATATAATATTTTTAATCCCAGTGCAGTTGGATTTAGGATTCAGTGTAGTCAGGAGCTTCCGACTGCTTCCACTATGGAGAAGCTGTGGCAACCTCCACAGTCAGACCTCTCTGCACGCACTCACTCGTGTGACTCTAAACCCTTCCCGCTGCAGCTCCCAGCTCCCCCGAGTTTCCCAGTCTCTGAGTCTCTGGGTGCCTTTCTCTATAGTCCAGACTCCACCCTTATGAGCCTGGGTCCATGGGGTTTCAGTTGGGGCTGGGGTCCAGTGCAATTGGAACTGGGGTTCAGTGCAGTCAGGAGCTTCCTTTCCCCTCCCACCAGCCAGGCACTGGGCTGCCCTTCCTCTTTGCACGTGAGTCTCCCTACCTCAGCACTTTGCGGTTCCCCTGATCCGTGAGTCTCTCTCCTTCTTTCTAGTTGTAGATTTCCCACTCAGCCAGCTTTCCTGTGGTTTGGGATGATATGCATTCTGTCTTTTAGTTGTTGTTTTTAGATTATTGTGCGAGACAGCAGTTTAGGCCCTTACATAGGCCGCCATCTTGTTTTTTTCCTGTTTGTTTTATTTTTAAATGTGGTAAAATATACAGTATGTAACATAAAATTTACCATCTTATTCATTTTTAAGTGGACATTTCAATAGTGGTAACTACTTTTACATTATTGTATAACCAATGTTCAGAACTCTTTTCATGTTGCAAAACTAAAATTCTATGCTCTTTATTTTAAAAAAATATATTTTTATTGATTTCAGAGAGGTAGGGAGAGGGAGACATAGAAATATCAATGAGTCTACGGCCATACCACCCTGAACGCGCCCGATCTCGTCTGATTTCGGAAGCTAAGCATGGTCGGGCCTGGTTAGTACTTGGATGGGCGAAATATCAATGATGAGAGGGAATCATAGATCAGCTGCCTACTGCACACCCCTACTGGGGATCACTCACAACCCAGGCATGTGCCCTGACTGGAAATGGAACTGAAACCTCCTGGTTCATAGGTGGAGGCTCAATCTCTGAGCCACACCAGCCAGACAAATTCTGTGCACTGCCCACTTCACTTTACTCCCACCTCCTTCTGTTTTCTATAATCCCCATGTTGCTTTCTTTATAAATTTGACTACTCTATCTAGTACCTCACATAAGAGGTACTTGTTTTTTCTAACTAGCTTATTTCACTTAGCATAATTTGTCTATGTTATAGAATGTTTAAGACTGAATAACACCTGGCTTGCTTCCACCCTTGGGCTATGGTGAATAATGCTACAATAAACATGGTGCTCAAATATCTCTTTGAGAGTCTTCTTTTGATTCTTGTGACTACGTATCCAGTAGTAGAATTTCTGGATTACATGAATTATGTAGGTTACTTAACATCTGCACTTTGGGTTCCTTGTCTGTATAACTTATTTTATTATATTACCTATCTTATAGGGTTATTGTAAAGATTAGATGAAGCAACACCTAGAGAACACTTATAAAACATCATCATTATCCCATTTTAACAAATAATTTGAGGCATAAGGAAATCAAGTAACCTGCCTAAGTTCACGGATCTAGTAAAAAGTGGAGCCAGGATACAAACTTAAGTTCACAGCCGAAGTCTGTTATCTTAAACACTGTGCCTAAGTGATTTTACATCCCAATTGAGTGAAGCTTTTACTGAGTAACTCCACCCAACTTGATTATGGATTGATTTCATTAGATGACACAGTTTTGGAGGAAGATGGGGGAAAGGAAAGGAGGGAGCCTTAAACACCCAAAAAGAAAAAGAACAATTAGAATCTTGATGTAACAGTAAAAAGTATGACAAATCAGCAGTAAAATGTAACAAATAATTCTGCTATTATTATTAGCATAACTTGTCAAAAATGATATAAACCAGGTAGATTCAACTCTGTTTTATTTTTAAGTAGCCAAGTCTCAGTAACCTGTAGAGTATATGCCTGTAAGGAGTGAGGTTATGAGAGTTTATTTGTATGTGCTGGGAAGTGCATATGAAATTTTGCGCCCTAACTCCACTCACCTCATTAGTCATTTGACATTTACTTTTTTTTTTAAAATAAATCTTTATTGTTCATATTATTACAAAAGCTCCTCATTTCCCCCCCTCCACCAGGTTCCCACCCCATCCTCTGCCCTTTCCCCACCCCCCACTGTCCTCATCCATAGGTACACAGTTTATGTTCAGTCTCTTCCCGCACCCCCCACTCCTCTTTTCCCCGAGAATTGTCAGTCCACTCCCCTTCCGTACTTCTGATTCTATTATATTTAACAGTTAATATTGTTCATCAGGTTTTTGAATTCCCTTGGTTTTAGATTCACTTGTTGATAGTTACATATTTGTTTTTCATAATTTTTAATCTTTATTTCCTTCCTCTTCCTAAAGAACCCCCTTCAGCAATTAATATAATTCTGGTTTGGCGGTGGTGAACTTCTTTAGCTTTTTTTTATTATTATTATTAGTGAAGCTCTTTATCTGGCCTTTGATTCTAAGTGATTGCTTTGCTGGGTAGAGTATTTTTGGCTGTAGGTTCTTATTATTCATCGCCTTGAATATTTCTTGCCATTCCCTTCTGGCCTGCATGGTTTCTGTTGAGAAATCAGCTGACAATTGTATGGGTGCTCCTTTATAGGTAACTACCTTCTTTGCTCTTGCTGCTTTTAATATTCTCTCTTTGTCTTTTGCTCTTGGAATTTTAATTATGATGTGTCTTGGTGTGGTCCTCTTTGGATTCCTTTTGTTTGAGGTTCTGTGTGCTTCCTGGACTTGTAAGTCTATTTCTTTTCCTAGGTGGGGGAAGTTTTCTGTCACTATTTCTTTCAATATGTTTTCGGTATCTTGCTCTCTGTCATTTTCTGGGACACCCATAATTCTGATGTTGGTTCACTTGAAGTTGCCCCAGAGGTTTCTTACACTATCTTCAACTTTCTGGATTCTCTTGTCTTCTTGCTTCTGCAGAGGAGTATCTTCTGGCTCTTTATGTTCCAAATCTTTGACTTGATTCTTACAATCTTCCATTCTGTTTTTAGGACTCTGTATAATATTTTTTTATTTCAGACAATGTGTTCTTTATTTCTACTTGATCCTTTATTATTTCTAGTTGATCCCTTTTCATATCTTCGTAGGTCTTGTTTATTTTATCGGCCTTTTAAAGGAGATTCTTTTTTTTTCTTTTTTTTCTTTTTTTTTAAATATATTTTATTGATTTTTGTACAGAGAGGAAGGGAGAGAGATAGAGAGTTAGAAACATCGATGAGAGAGAGTCATCGATCAGTTGCCTCTTGCACACCCCCTACCGGGGATATGCCCGCAACCAAGGTACTATATGCCCTTGACCGGAATCGAACCCGGGTCCCTTCAGTCCCCAAGCCGACGCTCTATCCATTGAGCCAAACCGGTCCCGGCTTAAAGGAGATTCTTGAAAAACCTTATAAGTGTGGTTTTGAACTCTATATCCAGTCGCTTTTTGTCCTCCATTACTTTCGTTTGTTATCTGTTTCCTTGTCTCGGCATTTTCTCTGCTTCCCTGAATTGGTAAGGTGGGATGATTAGCTGTATCTATGCCAGGTGACAGCCTTATTCAACTAAACTTGGAAAACTGCAAGAGCCTCTGTGCTCAGCTTGGATGGGGAGAAGTTTCAAGATGGAGCCTACACCCTTGGCTTCCAGTTATCCCCGCCCTATGAGATTTCTGAGTCTCAGTGTTCTTCAGTGTCCTTTCATACTCACTGCAAGCACCTCTGAGAGGAAGGTGCCCTAGAATTTTGCCCGCTACCAGACAGTCTAGTCTCTCCCCCAACAAGCCCGCAACTGGGGTTCAGTGCAGTTGGAAATGGGGTTAAGAGCAGTCCGGAGCTTATGTCTCCTTCCTGCTAGGGCAATCCAGCACTTCAATCAACAGTCTGTACTCTACACAGAATGTGCACGACTCAGGGGCTCTGCCTTTCGCTGCTCCCCTGAGCTTCCGCCTTACAGCCTAGATTCCCTCTGTATGAGCCTGGGGCCCGAGGGTCTCGCCCAGAACTGGGGTTCAGTGCAGTCGGAACTGGGGCTCAGCACAGTCCAGAGCTTTTGTATCCTTCCCACTAGGGAACGCCATCCAGGCACTCAGCCGCCCCTCCTCTCTGGCTCCATCCTCTCCACACGCGCAACATGTCTCTGTACCTTAGGCTTTTACTGCTCCTCTGATTTTCCTTCTGGTTTTCTCTTTCCTTCTCGTTGTAGAATTTCCAGTCAGTCGACTTTCCTATAGTTCTGGATAATGTCCACTTTATATTTTAGTTGTATTTTTTGAAATTGTTGTGTGAGGCTGCAGATAGGCAGTTACCTATGTCGCCATCTTAGTTTCTCCTGACATTTACTTTTAAGTTATTTCTCTCTCCTTTCTCTTCTTAGGGATTTATATGAAGACCATTTTTTATAAAAAAATACATGTCTAAAATGAAAGAGGGATGTGTAATCATTATCAGTAATATTTTAAAACAATCACAGCTTTAAGTTCAGTACTTCCATTTCTTTATGACAATGCTTCTAAAAACCATGTAAACAGCTAAAAAGTTTTCCTGCAACTCTGCTTATCACACAGGGAGATTACACAAAAATATTAAGTAAGCGATTTGTTCAGAGAGGCTTACACTGTAGTCTTCCATAAAGATGAGCACATGGACAAATCTGGTATTGTGGTCACTCTGAGTGAAAGTGGTTCAGCTTAGCCACATGTTTCACTGAATTCCACCAAAGGCTGTACAGTGATACCCAAGAGAGCTGCAAGATGCTTTTGTTTTGGGAAACAGTGGCACTGGAACTTATTTTATGAAGAAAAACTTACTAGGTGCCCGGCTAGCTCAGTCAGTAAAACATGAGAAAAACTTACCTTAGCTGCAGGGCATACACAGTCTGTCCACTAGTTCTGTCCTTTGCAGTCCTCTACCTTCAGCCTTCACCAGCTGGGCTTTCATCCAGATCACTCTACTGACCCTGCCTCTGGCTTTAATCTCATAACACCTATCCTTTCAGTAGCATCAGTGGACTTAGTCTCTCTTTCTTGAAATATTTTCTTTTCTTGGCTTCTGGGGTCCTACATTTTCCTGGTTTTCTACCTACCACTCATGCTGCTGTTTCTGTTTTTGACAGCTTGTCTTCCATCCATCTGACTCCTAAAGACAGAAGGGCCAGGGCCCAAAGGGATTACATCAGGTTCCCAGCCCATAGCTCTCCATGTCCTCTCGCTGTTTACATACCAGGTATGTTTTCATCTCACAGAATTTGCACTGGCTTTGCCTGGAACTCTATTCTCCCAGGTATTTAGAGTGTCAACTCTTCACTTCTTTGAAATGCTATAGTCTACCTTCCTTACTTAAAAGCTCCACTCCTCACAAAGTGAATCATCTCTTCCCTTTTTTATAACACTTCTCACCTTCTAAGATAGTATATAATTCCTTGCTCTGGTACCAGTATATGATATACACGAGTGGCCCAGTGCATGAAGAGGAGGTGTGTCTCTCAGCTTGGTCTACACCCTCTCCAATCTGGGACCCCTTGGTGGATGTCTAACTGCCTGTTTAGGCCCAATCCCTGTGGGCTGTTGGACATCCCTCTCACAATCTGGGACCACTGGCTCCTAACTGCTCACCTGCCTGTCTGATTGCCCCCTAATTGCTCCCTTGCCAGCCTGATTGATGCCTAACTGCTCCTCTGCTGGTCAGATTGCCCCCAACTACCCTCCCCTGCTGGCCTGATCACCCCCAAGGCTTTTATTAGTATATGTATGACCCTTCCCAGAAAATTTCACTAGGCCTGCTTTACAATAAGGGCTTGACGATTGAATCATTGAGGCCAGACACTAAGATTTCCTTTCTTTGAATAGTGTAGGGAATAATTATCTTGTTTTTAAGTTGCCCTGAAATTCAAATGAGATAATAACTTAGAAAAGTATAAAAGCTCCATATAAAGACAACTGTCTTTTTCATGTACTGAAAAGACAATAAAGTGATAAAATGAAAAACACTATTTTTAATTCCCCATTCCTTCCTTTAAAGCCTGTATTTAAACTTTGAAATTTATAAAAATTTCACTCCTATTTTCATTTATTTACATTCAATATTATTTTGTATTGGTTTCAAGTTGTTGTTGTTTTTTTTAAATTTCTTTATTGATTAAGGTATCACATTGGTTTCAGGTTTTATATTACTTACAGAATAGTGGTTAGACAATCATATACTTTACAAAGTGTTTCCTGATATTTCCAATACCCACCTGGCATCATACCATCATTACAACACTGTTGACTATATTCCCTATTTAAGTGACAATGGATTTACAGGTTCCTTCCAATCTTTTATTTTGTGTTGTTATCCTTTCCTTTTCTTTTTCACTTATTCCCTCGTTTTCCTTACATAGTATCTCAATTGGCCATCAAAGGTCATCGAAGGCACTGGGACACACTTCATCCATTTTACAGGCCAGGAAACTGAGGTCAATTCCAGTTGGCTGCAGAACTGGACTCAGTGCACAGGGAGCTCTCAGAGCCATGCTCTCTCCCCTTCCTAAGGGGCAGCTGCCCAGCAAACAGAACCTTCCTGTCAGGCTTTGGAGCCTCTTTCTCAAGCACCTCTTCATCGCAGAGGCTCCACATTCTTTCCTTTACCCGCTCCCCTGTCCCCATTCTTTACTGTCCCCAGCTTCTCTGGAGCAGGTGTAAGGTTTTTCACTCACCACCTAGGCATGCTCTTGGGCTTGCTTTTGGGCCAAGGAGGGAGCAGGAGTTGCTGCCTCTGAAGTGGGAAGGCTACTGGGCAAGGCCTGGTTAGCAGGTTAGTGCCTGGAGCTTCTCTGAATTGAGTCAGTCAGTCAGGTACCTGGCAATGCACCCACCCCCCTCAACCCCCACCTCAGGCCTGGGGGTCCTTGATCCCCTGCCAGGCCCACTGGCGTCTTGGGGCCACTGCAGAACCTCTCTCTCTGCCGGCGAGGCAGATTCCCGCCTGGCCCAAGCCCCCCCTGGTGCACCCCACCTCGCCAGGTTTTTGCCTTTTATCTGTGGCATTGGTGTCAGCACCCTTCTAGCAAGCCTGCACTCAGAGGGCGACAGGGTCAGTTCTTTGCCCAGAATGTTTAGAGGTTACAATAACATTTGCAGATGTCTCCCAAAGCCTCCTGGTGAAGGCAGTGCCTGTGTGGGGTGTTCTCATAGAGGGATATAAGGCTCTGTTCAGAGCCTCTTGGAACATCCACCTCCTGGCCAGCCGCTTCACCAAAGCTGCCCCTCAAGCGGGCCTCGAGCCTCTGCTAGGTCTCCACCCTCACCCGGGTCATCTCCTTTCTTCCACATTCGGCATTCATCCATCCATCCCTCTCTCCTGCAGTGCTTGCACTCCAGGCCTGAAAGAAAAGGACTAAGAAGTACGAAGCCCAAAAGAAGTGAGTATTGAACCCCCACATCCCATTCTCTGGATTTCTTCCCACACCTCTTCTTTGTGTCACATCTTGAACAGGCACCCTGTGGCCCAGCCACATGGCCTCTGGGCAGTCTGGTAGAGTGTCTCCATGAAGCTGTGGATCTGTGACCAGAGGCCTAGCCTGGGTCTCAGAAACCCTCTGCCTGTGATGGTCCTGTGACCATCTGCCCTGGTCTCCTCAGTGGTCCCGGGAGGTTGTGGGCTTGGTGCCATCCCTCGGCTGTTTAGCACCTGTGTATGCAAATTAACCCAACATCTTTGCTGGGTTAATTTGCATACTCACTCTTTATTGGCTGATGGGTGTTGTGGAAGTGTGATCAACTTGCATCTTTCTCTTTTATTAGTGTAGATACTAATACAAAATATGCAATTTATATATATGTATATATATATATATGTATATATATATATATATATATAATTTAAAAATATATTTTTATTGATTTCAGAGAGGAAGGGAGAGAAAGAGAGATAGGAACATCAATGAAGAAAAAGAATCATTGATCAGCTGCCTCCTGCACATCCCCTAATGGGGATCGAGCTCGAAACCTGGGCATGTGTCCCTCACTTGAATCGAACCCAGGACTCTTCAGTCCACAGGCCAATGCTCAATCTACTGAGCCAAACCAGCTAAGCCTTGATATATATATTTCAATATTTAAAAAATGTGTTAATAGATATTCAAACTCTATGCCAACAACTGTCATTATATGTCCAATTCAACTTTATCTCCTGAGCATCAGAACCATATATTTAAATGACTACTTGACATCTGCATTGGAGTGTTTTAAAGAAATCTCAAAATTAACATAGCAAAAAAAAAAGAACTGTTAGTATACATCCTTCACCCAAACTCAGTTTTTCACAACTCAGTAATGGCACTATCATGCCCCAAGTTGCTCAGGTTAAAAACCTAGGAGTCATGGTTGATTTTTCCTTTTCCTGATGCTCTGTATCTTATCCATCAACAAGTTGCTTAACTGTTGTTCTACAACATATTCCCATCTTTCTACTTTTCACCTTCTTAACTGTCATCATTCTGTCCCAGCCATTATCATCTCTTGCTAGGAGTACTGACATGACCCCCTCACTGGTATCCCCGCTTCTATTCATTAGCACCAACAGTCCAGAGCAATGCATTAAGCAGATCCTTTGTTTTAAAAGCTATAGCATAAAACCCCAAACCTAACCACAGTCTAGGAGTTCTTTCACAAAATGTCAGTCCAGTTCTGTTTCTTTCCAAAGATTAAATTCATTCTCACTGCAAAGCCCAGACAGTTGCTATCCTCAATGCCTGGAAAGTTCTTCTTTCAGATTCCCTCTTCTCTCAAACCTGATCAGCCAGGCCTCAGCTTAGGGTCACTCCTCAGAGACACCTCAGGTCACACAATCTAAAGAGGTTACTCTGTCATGTTTGTTTGCTTTCTTTTCCTCATAACTTGTAGTACTCTCTGAAGTAATCTTACATTTATGTTCATTTGTTTATGTATTATTGCTTATGTATATACTCAATACTCTAACATAACTGAAACAGCAACATAATTTGTTCATAGATATTGCCCAGTTTACTACTAAAGAGGACAGAAAGTATTTTGGAACCAATTACACTTTAGCACACCCCACCAAAAAATACCTTATTAACCTTGAAAATAATTCAAGGAGGCATATGTTATTACTATGTTATTGCTGATGTGGAATCTGAGGCTCAGTCAAGTTATCTTTATTCAGGTCATGCCATAAGTAAGTGGAGAGAAAGGTGTATGATGCCCAAAGCTACACCCACATTACCTTACAAACAAACATTCACATTTGACATATCCTAGAAATGAGGATAAATCCACCAAAATTAACAGGTTTAGTTGACTCTAGGGAGCAGGGTATGCGAGGAAAAGGAACTTAATAGTAGGACATAAGAAGCAGTCTGAAACTTATGATTTGGGTTTGGGTTGGAGTTGGAAAGATCAGGCCAGCAGGAGAGGGCAGTTCTGGCGATGAGGCAGGTAGAGGCAGTTAGGGGTTATCAGGCCAGCAGGGAAGGGCAGTTAGGGGTGACATCAGGCCAGCAGGGAATGGCCATTGGGGGCAACCAGGCAGGCAGAGGATGGCAGTTAGGAGTGATCAGGCAGGCAGAGGCAGTTGGAAGTGAGATTAGGCAGGCAGGCAGGTGAGTGGATAGAAGCCAGCAGTCCCAGATTGTAAGAGGGATGTCCAACCACCAATTTAGGCCTAAACTGGTGGTCAGACATCCCCCAAAAGATCCCCGATTGTCGAGGGTGCAGGCTGGGGCGAGGGACTCCCCCTTCACCCCATGTATCAGGCCCCTAGTGCTAAAATAAAAATAGAGCCGAAGCCGGTTTGGCTCAGTGGTAGAGCGTCGGTCTGTGGACTGAAAGGTCCCAGGTTCGATTCCGGGCAAGGACATGTACATTGGTTGTGGGCACATCCCTGGTAGGGGGTGTGCAAGAGGCAACTGGTCGATGTTTCTCTCTCATCAACATTTCTAGCTCTCTATCTCTCTCTCTCCCTTCCTCTCTGTAAAAAATCAATAAAATATATTAAAAAAAAATAGAATGAAGAACACTAATCCAAAAATAAAAGAAAAGAAGGAAAAGTAAAATAAAATTTTAAAATGGTAAAATAATAGTGATAATAATAATAATAATTAAAAATAAAATATAATAATAAAAAAGTAAAATAAAGTGAGGAAAAAATTATTAGTTTCTTAGTAAAAGATAAAAAATAAAAAAGTGAAGTAGTGAAGGTCGTTTGCTTCAGCAGAGCTTCAGAGACTCATGGGGGCTGGTTTAAGACCCCTCTCCACTTACTGTTCTTCCTGGCACATCTGTTTCCTGTCAAGTAGTCAGCATAGTGTTGAAGTTCCCTGCAATCCACCACTACTCTGTGTCATAAGCCACAATTTTGTTTTCAAGTAGATGGGATCTCTCTGCTCACTTTGTTTCTCTGCCTGCCTTCAGTTGTATTTGCACAAGTGTCTATTTCTGACACAGCCCCTGGGTGGCGATGTTTCTGTATTAGTTTCAGGATCAAATGGCCCCTCAACCCAGTTTTAGCCTCTTCTTTCCCTGCTGCACTTAAGACTGGGTTGGAGGGATGGACTTTCCCAGAGTTGGTTTCCTGCTTGTCTCTCTCTATTCTGTTCCCTAGTTTCCACAAAAAACAACTTTCCTCTGCAGTCTTGGTGAGTGTTTTTAATGGGAAGATCCTATGTACTGGGCTTAGCAAGGAAAAGCAAGGAAGTAAAAAAGACAAAGCAACTGTGCTGCCCCCTGTCTTTCTCCCCGTGGCATTGTGTGGCTGGTATAGAATTTCAGGCTGCCTTTCTGGGCAAAGTCTCCCACGGCTGTTGGCTTAGATCTAGAGTCCCACTTGGCCAGCAATCCTGTGTACCCGCTTCCACATTCGAAAGCTACACTGACCCCAAGGGCTGAGTATTTGGTGAAGTGCAGTCTCCCTCTGAGACTCTAGACCCCACTGCGTGCATTTCTTCCTCCAGCCTGGATCTCAGATCTCACCTCTCTCCAGGCAAATTCTGACCTTTCTTTCCATGAATTGCCTCACCAGCTGTGTTTATTTTGCCAATTCCAGGTGGATGTTTTTTAATTCAGCTGTTCCTTCTATTTTCTGTGTGGGAAGGCCCAGGACCTGATTGCGTATTAGGCCACCTTCTTGTCTCCCACTGGACAAACATTTTAGGTGCCCACAGTTAGGGAGGCTGGAGTCTCAGTGTTCGTGGGTTCATAGCTGAGGCATCTGGTCCTTGGGCATTGTGGCTGTAGGGTCCTGAGAGGTATCCAAGGTCTCCCCAGTTGAAGGTAAGGCTGGGCTTCTGATTATAGCTGCTCTCCCCTTCAAGATGGACTGGCCTCTGTGGCAGAGCCCGCCACTCTGGGGGAGATTTTAGCGGTAGTAGGGGTTGCCTGGCCAGGGATCCCCAACAGTTCTATGGAATATAACTGTATACTCCCTGCACGTCCATTAACTCTCCTTTAGCTCTCTCACTTGCACACTTCTTGCAGCCTGCTGTCCTATTGGCTGCCATCTCCCCAATTTTACTCTTAAAAAAAAAAAAATCTGTCCCTAGCAATCATTGTCAGCCATTTATTGATTACTTATTATGCAAATGGCCTGGTCTCATTTATCGATCTCCTACAGGTAACTCTATTTTGCAATTATATAGTGCTTCTTTCTCCTTAAAAGGCAGTTTCACTTCTACTATCTCACTTTATAAGCTTTGAAAGCTACAATAAGGATTAGAATTTTAGATAATCTTCAGCCTAAAAACAAGAACAAAAATAGATTATGAACTAATTGTTTACAAAGACTTTACAAGGACAATTCCTTGAATTGCACAGGCTGATAAAGGGTAGCAGACTTCTGTGTAATCATTACTTTCTGTCTCTGATGGGTGTGGTGAGCCATCAGGGAAAACATTAATTATCAGAAAGAGCAAAGCTGAATTGTTCCTTTAAGCTTCTTCAAGGTGTTGGAGAAAATCCAGAGAAAACTTTGATGTGGGAGATGAAAGAATTTTTGTCCCAGATAAGTGAGCCTTAAGTGTCTGCCCTCTGGTGCTCAAGAGGTGAAAAACAGGCTGACAAGTCCAACGTGAACAATTTGTAAATGTGAAACGTGTTAATTCACTGATTAGTTGTGGGGTGGGGTTAGTGATGGAGAATATTTTCAGTTTGCACAAAAGACATAAATATTACACTTGGAAAATGGACTCTAATAACTGAATATTTAAACATTTTTAAAAGCATTTATGTATCTCTCCAAGATTTTTTCACTGTTAATAAAATGAGTAACATTGTTCTCCTCATTTTGGAAAGAACATCTCTGTAGAGGGTTTGCCCAAGATGTTTCATCACTGGAAGATCTCTGTGTTTTCCAGAATAACGGGACCTGCAGCGCTGTAGATGAAATCAGTCTCCCCCTCTTGAAAATAAGCTTCTTCCCTCCCTCCACATATTTACTCAATGTAAATTCTGGCTGCTGAGTTCTTCCTTACAAGAACTCTCTTGAAGGGAACTTCTCATATTCAGCCCTAGGATGATGGTGCCTGGGGGTCTTGTTCTCCTTTCACTATATTTAAGATATGCCATCTTGCTAGGTAAATAGACAGAGGATTAAGGCACTGCATTTCTAAATGGGGGGAAAAAAAATTCTACCTGTGTTATTTTATTCCACCTTTCAAAAGAATTTTACCGGTACAATTTGAATGGAAAGGTGTCTCATCAGGGTGGCTTGAAGAATGACTTTCTGACCACCAGGACAGGATAACATCTCTGCTGTTAGTAAATTTTATGGCAGGGGCCTTGTTCTGGAATGTGGTCTTCAGTTTTATAAACTCATAATCTGAAATGTTAGCACACAATGAGCCTCCAAGGGCTGGTGAATACAATAATAAACTTGCAATGGGGACTTAATTACAAGCAGATCCCAAATTCATGTTTGATGGTTAGCAAATTTCTGCCTATGGGAAACTTTTAATGCAAAGCCAAATTATAATCAGAGGGGCATTTGGTAAAAGCAACTCTAGGACAGTGAGTTTTCAACTGGGGAGATTTATCATCACCAGGGGGATGAACAGAGGGAGGGAGCTTTTAGAGGAATTTTTCTATGTTGTGTGTTTTTTTGTTTGTTTTTGTTTTGTTTTGTTTTTTTACCATGTCATTAGAAATGGCATACTCAGTGTTATAATTCAATAATATATTTTTTGGGGGATTTAAATCATATTTCTTTCATAATGAAAATTTTACAAAGCAAAGTTCCATAGAATCTTCTTGGCTGGTGACACTGTTTGGAGGGTGGAAATCCACAAATTAGACTCTCTGGAGGGTCTAGACTTTTTGTTTTTCAAAATGAAGCAATAAGACATTGTTCACTGAGGCACTAAGCAAAACCCATACATGCAGCAACTTACATTCACAGGATGCAAATCAAATTTTCTGTTAAGTTCTTTCTCACTAAATAATTTTGTGATGAATATAATCGTATTTAATTTATGATTAGTCACTATGAAAATTGATGTAGAAATGTGTTTGTTACTTATAAAATATCATGTACTTTATAATATAGTATCAATCCTACATAATAAAAGAGTAATATGCAAATTGACCACACCTTCACTATGCCCAAGCCACACCCACCAGCCAATCAGGGCAAGTATTTAAACTAACCTAACCAAGATGGCAGTTAATTTGCATATCAAGACAGTGTAGAAAGAAGCCAAGTGCTGCAGAAGGGAGCGAAGTTGTGGAGAAGCAAGCAAGCGGGATGGCGGAAAAGAAAGGGAAGTAGACAGGGTGGGGATTGAAGATATAAACTTTTTTTTTTTTTTAGTTTATTTTTCTAATTTTTTTTCCGGCTTATTTTTTTATTTTTAATAAATCTTTATTGTTCAGATTATTACAAATGTTCCTCATATTTTCCCCCTCCAATGCTCCCCTCCACCAGGTTCCCACTCCACCCTCTGCCCTTTCCCCACTCCACATTGACCTCATCCATAGGTGCACAGTTTGTGTTCAGGCTCTTCCTGCACCCCCCACTCCCCTTTTCCCAAAAAATCGTCAGACCACTCTTTTTCCATAGCTTTGATTCTATTATACTCACTAGTTAATATTGTTCATTAGGTTTTTTAATTCCCTTGGCTTTTAGTTTCACTTGTTGATAGTTACGTATTTGTTGATCATAATTTTTATCTATATCTTCTTCCTCTTCCTAAATAACTCCTTTCAGCAATTCATATAATTCTGGTTTGGGGTGATGAACTCCTTTAGCTTTTTTTTTTATTTGTGAAGCTCTTTATCTGGCCTTTGATTCTGATAGCTTTGCTGGGTAGAGAATTTTTGGCTGTAGGTTCTTGCTATTCATCACCTGGAATATTTCTTTCCATTCCCATCTGGCCTGCATGATTTCTGTTGAGAAATCAGCTGACAATCGTATGGGTGCTCCTTTATAGGTAACTACCTGCTTTGCTCTTGCTGCTTTTAATATTCTCTCTTTGTCTTTTGCTCTTGGAATTTTAATTATGAGGTGTCTTGGTGTGGTCCTCTTTGGGTTCCTTTTGTTTGGGGTTCTGTGCGCTTCCTGGACTTGTAAGTCTATTTCTTTTCCCAGGTGGGGGAAGTTTTCTGTCACTGTTTCTTTCAGTATGTTTTTGATATCTTGCTACTGTCATCTTCTGGGACGCCCATAATTCTGATGTTGGTTCACTTAAAGTTGTCCCAGAGGTTTCTTACATTATCTTCAACTTTCTGGATTCTGTTGTCTTCTTACTTCTGCAGAGAAGTGTCCTCTGGCTCTTTTTGTTCCAAATCTTTGACTTGATTCTTGCGATCTTCCATTCTGTTTTTAGGACTCTGTATAATTTTTTTTTTTATTTCAGAAAATGTGTTCTTTATTTCTAGTTGATCCCTTTTCATATCCTCGTAGGTCTCGTTTATTTTATCGGCCTTCAATATCCCTCATGAACTTAGATGCTAAAATCCTCAACAAAATTCTAACAAATCGGCTCCAGCAGAACATCACAAAGATCATACACCACGACCAAGTAGGATTTATTCTGGGAATGCAAGGATGGTACAATATCCACAAATCAATAAACGTGATACATCACATAAACAAATTGAAAGATAAAAATCATATAGTCATATCAATTGATGCAGAAAAAGCATTTGATAAAATCCAACACCCTTTCCTGATAAAAACTCTCAACAACGTGGGAGTAAAAGGATCATACCTCAACATAATAAAAGCTACATATGATACACTCACAGCCAACATCATACTCAATGGGCAAAAACTAAAACCATTCCCTCTAAGAACAGGAATAAGACAGGGATGCCCACTCTCACCACTCCTGTTTAACATAGTACTGGAAGTACTAGCCATTGCAATTAGAGAAGAAGAGGAAATAAAAGGCATCCAAATTGGAATAGAAGAAGTAAAGTTATCCTTATTTGCAGATGACATGATATTGTACATAAAAACCCAAAAGACTCCATCAAAAAACTAATAGACTTAATAAATGAATTTGGCAATGTAGCAGGATACAAAATTAACACCAAGAAATCTATGGCATTTCTATACACCAATAGTGAACTTGCAGAAACAGAGACTACAAAGCCAATCCCATTTACCGTCGCACCAAAAAAATTAAGATATCTTGGAATAAACTTAACTAAGGAGGTAAAAGACCTATACGCAGAAAACTACACAACACTGAAAAAAGAGATAGAGGAAGATGTAAACAGATGGAAGAACATACCATGTTCATGGGTTGAGAGAATCAACATCATCAAACTGTCCATACTACCCAAAGCAATCTATAGGTTCAATGCACTCCCCATTAAAATACCAATGGCATATTTCACTGACCTAGAAAAAACTCTTCAAAAGTTCATTTGGAACAACAAAAGACCTTGAATAGCCACAGCAATCCTGAGAAAGAAGAGTAAAGTAGGAGGGGTCTCAATACCAGATTTCAAGCTGTATTACAAAGCCACTGTTCTCAAAACAGCCTGGTACTGGCACAAGAACAGACATATACATCAATGGAATAGAATTGAGAGCCCAGATATCAACCCAAATCACTATGCTCAGTTAATATTTGACAAAGGAGGCAAGAACATACAATGGAGTCAAGACAGTCTCTTCAATAAATGGTGTTGGGAAAATTGGAGAGATACATGCAAAAGAATGAAACTAGATCACCAACTTACACCATACACAAAAATAAACTCAAAATGGATACAGGACTTAACATAAGACGGAAACCCATAAAAATATAGAGGTATCCACAGGCAGCAAAATCTCAGACATATGCCAAATGAACTTATTCACTGATACTGCCCCTAGGGCAATGGAAGCTAAAGAGAAAATAAACAAATGGGACTACATCAAAATAAAAAGTTTTTTTTACAGCAAAAGAAACCATCAACAAAACAATAAGAAAGCCCACTGTATGGGAGAACATATTTGCAAATGTTATCACTGAGAAAGGTTTAATCTCCAAAATCTACAGACAGCTTATACAACTTAATAAAAGGAAGATAAATGACCCAATTAAAAAATGGGCAATGGATCTAAATAGAATCTTCTCAAAAGAAAACAGAAGAAAAGCCAAGAGGCACATGAAAACATGCTCAAAGTCACTAATTATCCAAGAGATGCAAATCAAAACAATGCGGTACCATCTCACACCTGTCAGAATGGCCAACATCAACAAATCAACAAACGACAAGTGTTGGTGAGGTTGCGGAGAAAAAGGAACCCTCGTGCACTGCTGGTGGGAATGCAGACTGGTGCAACCACTGTGGAGAACAGTATGGAGCTTCCTCAAAAAACTGAAAATGAAAAAAAACAATGAAATATATTGAAATAAATAAAAAAACAAAAACAAAAAAACAAACAAAACAAAAAAAACAAAACAAAAAAACTGAAAATGGAACTCCCATTTGACCCAGTAATCCCACTCCTAGGAATATTTTATCAGCCTTTTCTAGGAAATTCTTGAAAAACCTTATAAGCGTGGTTTTGAACTCTATATCCAGTAGCTTCTTGTCCTCCATTTCTTTTGTTTGTGATCTGTTTCCTTGTCTCGGCATTTTCACAGCTTCTCTGAGTTGGTAGAGTGGCTTTGTGTGCTAAGGTGTCCTATATGGTTCAGTGAGTCAGCCTCCCAGTCTTGGTCTAGCCCTTTGTGGGCTGTGTGTGCAGTCTTGTTGTTAAGTCTTGCTTGTTGTTCGTATCCCTGGGAAGCGTTGATCTCCAAGCCAATTGGCTATGAGGCTCAGAAGTGTCTCAGCTAGGACGGTTTCTGTATTCCACTTGAATAGGACAGAGTCTTGGGGTGGCACAGCCAAGCTTTGTTGAATCCCACACAATTGGTTGCAGGCACACGCACCTCTTTGGTATAGGTGCAGACAAGCTTTGGATTCGCGGCGAAAGAGAAAGCTAGCCACTGGAAGGGCTTCTGTGCTCCACTTGGATGGGGCAGAGTATCGGGGTGGTGCAGACAAGCTTTCTTCAGGCCCTCCCTATGAGGGTCTGGTTTCTGAGTCCTGCAGTAATAGCCACTGGCTTCACACACCTCCAGAGATCTCTGCCCACTGCCTGACAGTCTGGCCTCTCCCTGTCTGGGGCTGTCTATCAGAGCAATAGGGTGGTTCTGTTTTCCTCCCGAACAAGAAAGCTAGCTGCACATTAGCTGTCTGCCCTCTCTGTGCACAGGGAGTAAGCCAGCAGCAAACTCGGCACGCCCTCTCCGTGCTCCGCAAGCAAGCCAGCAGCGAAGTCAGGCGGCTACCTTTTTGTGCACACAGTTCTCCATACCTTCATAGTTCCTGAGGTTCAGTGTGCCTTCTCTCTCCTTCCCAGAGGGTAGAGCCTCCTCTCAGCCAGCCATCTGGCGCTTCAGGGCAATGCTTCCCCTGTTTTCCAGTTCTAAATTCAAATTTGTTGTGGTAAGCTGCATTCGGGCGTCTACCCTATGCCGCCATCTTGGTTTCTCTGAAGATATAAACTTGATAATCTGTGTGATTCTGCATATTTTCTCCTATAGGTTTCAGCACCCCATGAACTATCAAGAAAAAAGATGAGTAGTCGAATTCACCTATGGTGGGCAATATAGGTGAAATGAAAAGTATTTAGAAAATTCGCAGAGATGGGATGTTTGAAGTGATGGATTTTGAATCGAGGCTGGATAGGGAGGGAAATACAGATAGGCAAAGGCTGTCAAATAGAAAGTAGGGTAAGAGAATTAAAGGCCTATTTGAAGATCAACAACTTGACTCTTAGAAGTAAATGACCAATGAGCTGGATCAATTTCAGAGGATAGGATGTCTACAATTGCGACTTCAAAAATAGACCAGTTCAGGTGGGTACAGTATCCAGAATGTACCCATGGGAACAAGAGGCTGAAAGAAACTGGGAAGATCTTAGGAAATGAGATTCTGGAAATGAAGCCAAACTGTTGAATGGATCATCCACATACCCAATTTGATTGAAGAACATGTGGGAGAACAACTGGAAGCTAAAAGGCCTTTCAGAATATTGTGGCTGCCCATTCTCTGATCACTTCTATCCCCATTTAACTCCAGCCACACTAACCTCCTCATACTTACCTCAGGGCATTTTATATACCTGTTCTTCAGTCTGGAGTACACTTCCAAATATTCCATAGTTCACTCCTTCATTCCATTTAGATTTCTACTCCAGCATCACCTCTTCAGTTTTCTCTGACCAGTCTTACCTCAAATGGCAACTCTTGACTCTGACCTCGCACTTTAAGCCCTAATCTGTTTTTATTTTTCTTCAAAACACTTAGCACAACCCAAAATTATAGTAAGCATTTTTTCCTATTTCAGAAAACTTTTGCAAGTTGTTTTATTTACAATGCCAACTTTTAAAAAGTCACTAAAGTTAACTAGACAATAAACTAGGCAGAAATTGCTTTGCAAAAAGAGGGAAATCCCAAATTGCCACTTTCTATAGAGAAGCCACAATTCAGTTTTATTCAGAGCAAAGTAAAAAGATACTTTTGATCATACTGGAAGAAACTCAGCCATAGGTTTGGAGTCTGTACCCAAACTACACATGCAATGAAGACAATATTCTGCTAATGCAATTGATTTGCTGCTGCAATTGTCTACTGTTGGCCTAATATTAACAATTATAAACAGAGCAGTGCAACTAGTATTTGGAACAATCCTTACAGTGTTACAGTGTCAGGCACAACTTTTCACTTCTCTTCACACCACTGGTTCTCTCTGCATACCTGGGCTTCCTCTTCTTCAGTAAAGTCACTTTTTATATTGAAGGTCTTGCAAATCTCTTCAGGGGTTTTCCCCTTGATCATATTGGCAACAGTCTTGCATGTAATATCAAGATGTCTAAATAGTTTGCAGCCAGAATTAGTTCAAATAGTGTTCCTTGGTCAACTTTGAGGAATTATTGGTCCCAAACAGGAATATCATCTGTTCGATTTTCTTTGTTCTCATCATCCTTAGGAGGAGGAGGGTCATCCTTATGGTGGGTGCACCACTGAATGACCTTTTTTAGTATTGCTGCATTAACATTTGGTAGAGGAACTGGGTCATCATCGCCTTCATCATCCATTCCCAAATCTTCTAACATGGTCTTGATAGTCATAGATTGTTTGGCAATTCCAACATCAATTTCAAATATCTCTCCATCAGAACTCTGCAACTTAATTGAAGGCATGGTGCTCAGTCTCAAGGAGAGAGCGGGCCGGAGGCTGATGAGAGCTGGGCAGTGTCAGCAGAACCAAACGAAAAAGGTGGAGAACAAGGCCTCTTACCTATAGGAAACAATTATTAAAATATTTTTATTGATTTCAGAGAGGAAAGGAGAGGGAGGGGTAGAAACATTAATGATGAGAGAGACCCATTGATTGGTGCCTCCTGCATGCCCCCCACTGGCGATTGAGTCCACAATTCCAGCATGTGTCCTTAACCGGAATCGGTCCTGGGACCCTTCAGTTCACAGGCCAACACTCTATTCACTGAGTCAAACCAGTTAGGGTTCTTTTATTATCTACTAGTGGCCCGGTGCATTAAATTCGTGGGGATTAGGGGGGTGTCCCTCAACCTGGCTTGCAACCTCGCCAATCTGGGACCCCTGGGGGGATGTCCAACTGCCAGTTTAGGCCCAATCCCACAGTCCCTCTTGCAAACCATGACTGCTGGCTCTTAACCGATCACCTGCCTGCCTGACTGCTTACCCCCAACTGTACCCTCCCGCTGGCCTGCTCATCTCCAACTACCTCACCTGCCAGCCTGCTCACCCCCTCTGCTAGCCTGATTGTCCCCAAATGACCCCCACTGGCCTGATCACCCACAACTGCTTTCCCCTCTTGGCCCCTAACTGCCTCTATCTTGGCCCCACCACCATGGCTTTGTCCAGAAGAATGTCTGGAAGGTCTCCCAGTCTAATTAGTTTATTACCCTTTTATTAGTAAAGACAGAGGCCTTGTGTATGGGTGGGGGCCAGCTGGTTTTCCCTGATCAGGGTGGAGGGTTCTTTTGGGGGGGGAAGGGTGGCCTGGGTGAGGGGCCTGTGGTGGTTTGCAGGCCAGCCATGCCCCAATTGGGGTGGTGGTCCCTACTGGGGGTGGTGGGTGAGGGGCTGGGCAGTTTGCAGGCTGGCCACACCCCCTTCAGGGAGGGGGTCCTTGCTGGGTGCCTGGCCAGCCTGGGTGAGGGGCTGATGGCTGTTTTCAGGCCAGCCACACCCCCCAGTGGGAACCCTCACATCCTGAGGGTATGGTCAGCCTGAGTAAGGGGTTGAGGGCTGTTTTCAGGCTGACCACATCCCCTTCAGGGTGAGGGTCCCTGCTGGGGTGCCTGGCCAGCCTGGATGAGTGGCTTATGGATGTTTATAGGCCGGCCAAGACCCCTAGCAGGGATCCTCACTCTATGGGGGCATGACCAGCCTGGGTACGGGGCTGAGACCCATTTCAGTCTGCTCACATCCCCCAACAGGGACCCTCACCCTGATTATAGTGTGACCAGCCTGAGTGAGGGGCTGAGAGCTGTTTACAGGCCCCTCCCTTGGTGGCCAGCCTGGATGACCCAAGCCTCCCACGCACTCAGGCCAGCTCTGTAGCTGCCACCCACAGGCCCCTCCTTCAGCAGCTGGCCACCGAGGGCAAGAAGCTTGGATTGACCCTGGTAACCTAAGCCTGCTCCATGGCCGCCACACCCACAAGCTCCTCCTTTGGCGGCCAGCCCAGGGGGGTGGGAAGCTTGGATTCCTCCATCACTAGGGGCGACCCAAGCTTCCTGCTTGCTCTGGCTGGTTCCATGGCTGCTGCCATCTTTGTACTGCTAATTTGCATATTCCCTCCTGATTGGCTATGAGTGTCATGGAGTGATGGTCAATTACCATATTTCTCTCTTATTAGTATAGATCCTACCATTAGAATGTAAACTCAATGAGGGCAGTGATTTTTCTCTTGTTACCATTGTATTCTCAGTACCTAAAACAGACCCTGTGATATAGTAGGTGCTCAATAAATACTTGTTGAATAAATACAGGATAGAAAAGAAGAAGAATCCAGGAAGTACATGAAAGGCAGCTATTAATGAACAGCATACATTGTAATGAGTTGTGCTTTGAAACAAGAATGAAAAGGGAAAGTTTGAAAGGCACAATGGTAAATGACACTGAGACCTCCTCTTCCATTACTGACATACCCAAAGCTCCAGAGAACACCCACCTCCACTAAAAAAGGCAAAAGGGAAGTGCAACCTGAAGAGAGAACAAGATCTATGGTTGCAGTGACAGTGGGTCATTCTGCATAGGAGCCACAAAAGTCAGCAGCCACAACCCATACCACAGCAAAGGTGACAAAGGTACAGTCTCTGATTTCCCACTTCTGTGCCTTCTTCATCTCCTTCTTAGAATGCCCATCTTTCCCATCTATCTGCTCAAATCATTCCCTCCTCTCAACAACTCATAAATTTTTTTGACCACTTCACGCTAAAGTGCTATTTCCCTATGCTAAATTTCCAGAGAGCTTACTGTATGTACTATTCACTCACTCATTTACTCATTAGTTTATTAATCTACACTAATAAGAGAAACATGCAAATTGACTGTCACTCCACAATGCCCACCAGCCAATCAGGAGTGAGTATGCAAATTAACCCAACAAAGATGGCAGCGGCCATGGAACTGAAGCTAGCAGGAGATTTGGGTTGCCCCTGGTGATGGAGGAAGCCAAGCTTCCTACCGGCCCTGGCCTCTACTCAAGGCTACAAAGTTTCAATTATAGAAGATAAATAAATCCCAGATACCTGCTTCCAGCCAACTCTGGCCTCCAGTCAAGGAGGTGCTGAAAAAAATAAATAAATAAAGGAGGAATTGGGAGCCTGGAGAGCTAGGAGGTGTGGCCAGCCTGCAAACAGCCATCAGCACCTTACCCAGGCTGACTAGGTACCCCAGTGGGGACCTTCACCCTGAAGGGGGTGTGGCCAGCCTGAAAATGGCTCTTAGCACCTCACCCAGGCTGGCCAGGCACCCCAACAGGACCCCCCATTCTGAATGGACCATGGCCAGCTTGAAAACAGCCCTCAGCCCCTCACTCAGGCTGGCCATGTCCCCCAGTGGGGACCCTCACCCTTTGGGGGCATGGCCGGCCTGCAAACCACCACAGGCCTGGCTGCCCCATGCCCCAAGGGAACCCCCACCCTGATCCGGGACACCCTTCAGGGAAAACCAGCCAGCCTCCACCCATGAACCAGGCCTCTATCTATACTAAAAAAGGGTAATATGCTAATAGACTGGAAGACCTTCCAGGAGACCTTCACGAAATTCTTCTGGACAAAGCCATGGTGGTGGGGCTGAGGTAGAGGCAGTTGAGGCCAAGAGGGGAGGGCAGTTGTGGGTGATCAGGCTGGTGGGAGGCAGGGCTGTTGGGGGTAAGCAGACCAGCAAGAGGGCTAGTTGGGGGTGAACAGGTAGTCAGTGGGGGTCAGTTGGAGGTAATCAGGATAAGAGGGGATAGTTTGGAGTGAACGGGCCAGCAGGGGGGTAGTTGGGGGCAAGCAGGCCAATGGGGAGGGAAGGTGAGGGTGAACAGGGGAATTGATTGGACATGTATCAGGTACTCTCCAGAATCAAGGGGCAGCTCTTGAAACAAGAGTGAGACTCTTCTTACAGGACAAGAACAGGAATGTCTCCAGGAGGCCATGTAACAGGTCAGCAAGTATCTTGCAGCTGCCATACCACTCTCTCTGATTCCTCAGATTTCAAAGTCCCAAGAAGCTCAGCGTGAATGGTGGAAGGCATGGACTCTAGTCTGACAGTACCACAAAACTCTATTTAATGGGGAAAAGATTACTCCCCAAACATAAATGGGAGTGTAATTACCAAAACAGCAAAAACAATAAAGGAAAAAAGTGCCTTCCTATATGCTTCAAGAGCTTATCATTGCCTCTTGTGTATGCAGAACTCCTTATTTGCTGTATCCAGCTTGTGAGTAATCATGCATTGACTGAATCAGTGTTGCTTAACTCTCATTTCCTCTGTCCTAGGAATCCCAGAGCAGGGGCTGTAGCAGCTGCGTCACCTGAATACTGGGATCCCAGAGACACCTCAGGACACTATTTCAAAACTAGTTTACAATATCCTGGACTATAGGATAAGGCAGTTGGGAAGGACAAGGCCTGCAGGGGAAGTCATTTGGGGGCAATCACACTGGCAGGGAAGGGCAGTTGGGGGCAATCAGGCCTGCATGGGAGGGCAGTTGGGGGCAATCAGGTTGGCAAGGCAGGGAAATTAAGGATAACTGGGCCAGCAGGGGAGGGCAGTTGGGGCAAACAGGCCTGCAGGAGAGGGCAGTTGGGGGCAACCAGGCTAGCAAGGGAAGGCAGTGAGGGGTGACCTGGTTGGCAGGGGAGGGCAGTAAGGGGCAATCGAGCCAACAGGGGACCAGTTATAAGTCTATCATGCTGGCAGCAGTGTGCTTAGGGACAATCAAGCAGGCAGGCAGGCAGGCAAGCTGTTGGGAGCCAGCAGTCCTGGATTGTGAGAGGAATATCCTACTGCCCATTTAGGTTCAATCCCACCGGGATCTGGCCTAAATGGGCAGTCAGACATCCCTCAAGGGGTTCCAGATTGGAGAGGATGCAGGCTAGGCTGAGGGACATACCCCTCCATGCACAAATTTTGTACACCAGACCTCTAGCCTACACTAATAAAACACAAATATGCAAATTGACCATACTTCCACGACACCCACAGCCAATGAGGGTGAGCATGCAAATTAACCCAACATAGATGGTGGGTTAATTTTGCATACATAGGTGCAGATTGGCCAGGCGAGGCAGGATGCCTGCTATGAGGAGGAGGGCAGAGGGTGGAAAGAGCCTCAGGAGCGGTGCTCCGGCTGGAACAAAGAAGATTGAAGGCTCCAGCCGGAGCGAGGAAATCACCCTCACACTTTTCTAACTTGTTATCTGGGAAAATAATTATAGAAAATATATTATTAAACCTGCCAGAGGTTCTTTTATAAACACTGTAAAATAAAATATAAGATTATTTTCATTGCAAGAGCAGGAATACTGTAAAAAGCAAAGGAGTGTCCACACAATGGAATATTACTAGTACTCAGCCATAAAAAGGTAAGAAGTACTGACACATGCTCCAACATGAACCTTAAAAACATGATGCTAATTGAAAGAAGCCTGACACAAAAAGCCACATATTGTATAATTCTACTTATATGAAATATCCAGAAGACTCTGGCTGGAGTGAAGACGGAAGGCAGTGGCCAGAATGAAGGCCTGGGTCCCAGGTGCCAGAGAAAATCCGGTGCCAGCAGCCAGGGGAAGGAAGGCCTATTGCACAAATCTTCATGCAACAGGCCACTAGTCTATCTGTATAATAGAGGAATATGCAAATAAGCTGAGACACCGTAATGTCACAACCGAAAAGCAGGGACCCGAGACTGCATGGTGCCTGGCTGGGGTGAGGGACCTCAGGTCACACCCCTTGCCAGGCAGGGCTTGATGGGGGACCATGCGTGTCCCCCTCCTCCCCCGGCGTTATAGGGAGACCTCAACCCTGCACGGTGGGGCTTGACGGGGATGGGGCCAGCCAGGTCTGGGTCTCCTGTGTTTTCGAACCACGTGCGGGTAGTGGGCAGGGATTTGACTCTAGGTCCCTCAGCATGTCCAAGACTCTGACAGGAGGGAAAGTTTCAAATACATTTTACTAATTTTCTTTCAACTCTGACACTTCTATTATAGAGAAAGGGCAAATAACAATATTAAAATATTTCCTCTAATTGATTCCCTTTTAATGTGCACTAATTTCATGCACAGATCCACTAGTTATGTATAACAGGATATTGTAAAAATTAAGTTACAAAATTTTTATTAAAACGTTTCTTACATACTATCATATTGGTTGGGCCACAAAAATATTTGTTGTGGGCTGCACAGGGCCCACGGACCACAACTCTGACATGCTTGGACTAGTGAGAGGGGAAGAGGGGACGGTTACTATATTTGGTTTCTTTTTGAAGTGATGAAAATGTTCTGTAATCAGATAGTGGTGATTATTGTACAATTTTGTGAACATACTAAAAACAACTGAGTCGAAACCGGTTTGGCTCAGTGGTAGAGTGTCGGTCTGTGGACCAAAAGGTCCCGGGTTCAATTCCGGTCAGGGGCATGTACCTTGGTTGCGGGCACATCCCCAGTAGAAGGTGTGCAGGGGCAGCTGGTTGATGTTTCTCTCTCATCGACATTTCTAGCTCTCTATCTCTCTCCCTTCCTCTCTGTAAAAAATCAATAAAATAGCCGAAACCGGTTTGGCTCAGAGGATAGAGCGTCATCTGTGGACCGAAAGGTCCCAGGTTCGTCTCCGGTCAAGGACATGTACCTTGGTTGCGAGCACATCCCCAGTGGGGTGTGTGCAAGAGGCAGCTGATTGATGTTTCTTTCGTCGATGTTTCTAACTCTCCCTTTTTCTTCTTCTCTGTAAAAAATCAATAAAATATATATTTTTAAAAAATCAATAAAATATATTTTAATAAATAAATAAATAAAAACAACTGAATCGTACACTTTGAAAAGATAAAATTTATGTGAATCATTTCTCAAAAATAAAATTTTAAAGGAAAGGAAGAGGCTTAATGAGAGGTTTGGCATGAAAATAAATTGCCGTAAGGGCCTAAGAAAGGCATGGAATTTTATATTCATGTCAAGGCAAAGACAAAGAGAGGTAGAAAAAAAGCAAAGCAAAAAAAAACCCAAAAAAACAAAAAACTTGGGGGTCAATAAGGGAGTTATTTGTAATAAAACCTGGGACCTTTCAGTCCGCAGACCGACGCTTTATCCACTGAGCCAAACCGGTTTCAGCAATAAAGATAAGTTTTAAAAAATTCCCAATAAACATTTAAAAAAGGTTTTAATTACATTGCTTGTATCATGAGACAAATCATTTTTTACCTTTAAGTACTAAAAAAAAAAAATTGTCTGCAGCCATTCTTAGTTCTTAGTCTGTGAACTGTGCAAGTCTCAGCTGCAAACCAAGCAATTTTATGATGTTGCAGCACTTAAACTGACTAGAGCTTTTTAAGAACTTTTTATTTATTTGGAATAAAAGCATGGTTTGCACACCATGCCAGAAAATCATATCCTAACCATCTATATTTGCCCCAGTGAAACTCAAAGACTTCCCTGGATTTTCTTTTCCTCATTCTCTGAATTTTAATCTGTGTGTTTTTAGTCTTTGAGTTAACTGAGAAGCCTTTTCATTCTGTGAACTAAGCACATTCCTTCAAAACCACAGGCATCCACTTCTCATTGGATTTATGACAATCGCAACATTGGCATGCAGGTAAAAAAAGAACAAAACTCAATTTGCTTTTCCCATCACACCTCTGATTACCTCAGGGAACCCCACTTTAATAGGAATGGAGGAAGGATAATTTCTGGCATTGTAACCATGTCCAGGTATTCCTCAATATTATGTATTGGTCTCCCATTTCCTCTGCACATTTCTACAGCTCTATCCAATTAATCATGTTTTTGCCTTCTAAAAGAAGGTGGAGTTTCAAGGAAAAGAGGTTCCAGTAGACAGCAGCACAGAACATCCCTCTTTCAAAATAGCTCCCTTACGAGACTCTTTTCTGCAGCCCAATGAGTTTATGGATTAAACTAGAATGAAAAGCATGGGAGCATTCTAAATTGAGATTAGGACTTTATCCTTTGTTCGACACATAACGTGGATCACTCTAAGCACTTAATAAATATTTAACAAAACTGAGTTAGTACCATTACCTAAAAGAGCTAAGAAATGCTTTATATTTGCTTTGTTTTTCTGATCAACAAAATGCCATACACAAACTGGTGAATTATAGTTCAATATAAGGGAGTAAAGAATAAAAAAAATAAGAATAAAAGAGGTAAAAAACTTCGTGGTTTGTGAGAAAGGGCAAAAATCTTTTTTCTCTGTTGCCTCTATTTAGCTGGTTGTTGGCAGACTGTTTTGCAAGAAAAGATACAATTGCAAAAGAAAATTAAAATTAAAATCTTTGCAATTAAAAAGCATCAATTTAGCCCTGGCCAGTTTGTCTCAGTGGATAGTGTGTCAGCCTGCGGATTCAGGGGTCCCGAGTTCGATTCTGGTCAAAGGCATGTACCTTGGTTGTGGGCACATCCCCAGCGGGGTGTGTGCAAGAGGCAACTGATCATTGTTTCTCTCTCATCAATGTTTCTAACTTTCTCTCCCTCTCCCTTCCTCTGTAAAAAAAAAAAATCAATAAAATGTATATATTTCTAAAAAGCATCAATTTATAACCCATGGCCACAGACAATAGGGTGAGGGGAGGGGCTGGCTGGAGGAGGTCAATGGGGGACATATGTAATACTTTCAACAATAAAGAGTTATTTTTTTTTAAATATATGTTATTGATTTTTGTACAGAGTGGAAGGGAGAGAGAGAGATAGAGAGTTCGAAACATCAATGAGAGAGAGTCATTGATCAGCTGCCTCTTGCACACCCCCTACTGGGGATATGCCCGCAACCAAGGTACATGCCCTTGACCAGAATCGAACCCGGGGCCCTTCAGTCCCCAAGCCGACGCTCTATCCGTTGAGCCAAACCGGTCCCAGCAAATAAAGAGTTATTTTAAAAAATAAAATAACAAAACCTAAAAATAAAATGCATCAATTTAACCTGGCCAGCAATGTGGCTCAGCAGTTGAGCTTTGACTGATGAACTAGCAGGTCAAGGTTTGATTCCTGGACAGGGCAGGGCACATGAAGGTTTTGATCCGATCTCCAGTGTGGGGCATGCAGGAGGCAGCCGATCAATGATTTTCTTTCATCATTGATGTTTCTATCTCTCTTTCTCTCTCTGAAATCAATAAAAATATATTTTAAAAAATTAATTAATTAAAAGCATCAAATTGGGCTCAAGCACAGTAAAAGAGCATGGCCTCCAACTCTGATGGCCACATAATTAGTACTATCCCTAACGATAATAGACAATCTCTCTCTATATAAAAGCTCAAAATGCAAAGTGTCCCCTTGGGAGTTCGACTAATTGGGAGTTTGGCTGCTTGCTATGATGTGCGCTGACCACCAGGAGGCAGCATGGAACGAGGAAGGTCCTGGCTGGTAGCTGCAAGGCCCAGGGCACTAAAGGCCCAGTGCACGAATTTTATGCACTGGGCCTCTAGTTTACAATATAATTATTTTAAGAACTCATGTAAAGTTGTTTGTGTTTAAAATAGCAACAACCTGAGCATAAGCCACATTCAGAATACATTAATGCAGATTTTTTTATTCCTCAAGCTCTTTTTCAGATTAAGCCCATTAAGGAAATAGAACTTCCCCCACTAAGGAAAAATATACTTCCCTACTATGGACTCATGGCTATCAAGCATAATTAATCATTTGAGTTCCTGGGCAGAGCAGTGGAGTTATATAACCATAAAACAAAGAGCCATTACTATTCAGGGAACATATATGTACTTTATTGAAATAAAGTATGTTATTGTTTTTTCAACTCCATAGAATACTGTTTTGCAAATATGGGAAATAAAGGGATAATTCTGCTTATATAATTAAAACATCATAAAGCTCACTGAACTAACCACATTAATGATGGAGTTAGGCTTGCTTGTTTTTAAAAATAAGTTTTCAAGTTTGAACAGTCACAATGGTTTAAAAGTGAATATATTTAAATTAGGGCTAAGTGTTTTATGATATCCTTTTCATCAAAATATTTTCTACTGTTTGTGACATAAAGGAATAGAGAATAACCTAGGATTATGGAAACTGTGGAAGGTAAACTAAGGAGGGACTTAATCAAATATATATACGTATTTAAAAATAAGCACAGATGTGAGTTACATAAACTACAGCAGGAATACTTTAATATAGCAGTTGACAGAACTTTCTAACCATAAGGGCTATAAAAACTACTAATGTGCTGCTTTTTGAGATTAAAAACAACACATATAATTCTTCAGTTAGGTGTAATATTATCTGAAAAAAGAGTTGGCTTAGATAATATCTTGAGCTTCTCCTGCCTTTTTCACTAGTAGGGAGAGAAAAAGGTAGAAAAAAGAGACTCCTGACCAAGTTTCTGTGTAAAACCCTCAGCCTGTCCACCTGAGTTCTTTGGGAATGACTACTTTTGAATAGTTGAATTTTCTGGAGAACTATGTGTATATCATTCCAAGAATTAGAATTTGGATGAAATATTATTTTAAAATGTACTTAAATTCCTTGATCTTTTTTTTCTCCTTACTTCAAATTTCAAAGTTGTTTTTTGTTAATCCTTACCCAAGAATATTTTTCCATTGATTTTTAGAGAAAGTAAAAGAGAGGTGGGAAGACAGAGAGAGAGAAACATTGATTTGAGAGAGGCACATCAATTGGTTATCTCCTACACATTATGGGCACCAGGGATCAAGATACGTGCTGTTGACCAAAATCAAACCTAGGAACCTTCAGTCCACAGGCCAACTGAGCCAAACTAGCTAGGGCTCAAAGTAGTTTTTTTAAATATTATAAGTTACAAACTCGTTCTAGAAGGAGAAAAACAAATGGCCATAATCCTACTATCTAGAAATTATTAGGTAACATTTTCTATTTCTTGAATTATGTCTCAGTGAATATAGTAAGACATAATTCAAGGCCATGAAAAAATGAGATCTCAGTCTACACAAGTATTTTCTAAAGCCTGGTATTATGATAAACATTCTAAAATATGGTCTCACTTTAGCCAATAAAGTAGGTATTGTTATTCCTATTTTAGAAATGAAGAAAACATGACTCAGGGAATTTATCAAGGACCATAAGCCACAGAGCCTAAATTCAAATCCTTTTATCCAGCTCCAAAGGCTGACCTGTTAACTTTTTTTCTTTTTTTTGGCATTATAGCCTCAAAGGTCACATATTGCTATGAATTTTAAGGGCCCCATATATGCATCCTTGACACACACACACACACACACACACACACACACACACTTAATGATTTTTCAAACTTTCCTTACCGTCAAGTTATTTTTCAGATTTCAGAGAAGATTTATTTTCTTCTTACCACTTCCCCATCACCTTTCCAATCTGCTGCTTTAGGTTTGTATAAGCGTGAACATATCAATAGCAAGCTAATTGAAATCTTGTGAAACACAAACGAGACTTCCAGAGGGTAAAGTATATACAGACTATGTGACACATATTTATTTCCTTCTCACAGCTTTGTCTTGGGTTTAATGAAGGATATGACACTGAAGTCTAAAAAAGCATCAGCCAATCCTGAAAAGTCAGCACAATAATCCAAAATTTCTATATAAAACCCTAATATGCAAATAAACCGAACAGCAGAACAACTGAATAACCTGTCGCTATAACGTGTGCTGACCATCAGGGGGCACATATGGAACATGGCAGGTGTCAGCTGCAGTGGGATGGTGGAGTAGGTAAGTAGAGGCCAGACCAAGGTGGGGTGCCCATTGCTGTCATCGGGTTGAGCCTCTGGTGATTACTGAAAATTTTTTGCTCCAAGCTGTGGACTCACCCTGTGCTCGCACCTGCTGCCAGCACTGGAGTCATCACTCACATCCACTGCCAGAGCACAGGGCCATTACCAATCACTTGGTGCAGTCAGCAGGTGCAAGTGGTGGCTGCCAACCCTGATTGCCCCTGCGGGCTTCTACACCTTCCCCTGCTCCTGAGGGGAGATTGAGGCAGCAGCCTCTGCTCACACCTGCTGCTGGCACCGGCCCCAATCATTCTGTACGATCAGTGGGTACAAGCAGGACCGGCGCCAACAGTGCATGGGAGCAGCAGCGGTGGGAGTGGGGCTGCCAGCAGAGGGGCTGGAGACCATGGCAGAAGGGGCCAAACAGGAGTGCAGAGGATGTGCTGAAACCCGCCCGTTCCCTACCACAGCCTCGAGGTCCACAATTCCTTTCAAGATGCATGAATTCGTGCCCCAAGTGTTTTAATAAGAATTTAGAGAGTTATAGATGGAAAGACACATTACTCAGAGTGAGAAAGTTTGATCATAGAGGAGAGTAGAACAGAGAATACATTTGTAGAAAATATGTTCATATATAAGCTCCCCCCCCCCCCCCCCCCGCAAAAAAAAAAGGCCAAAATCAAATGGCATAAAACCAACAAGGCAGAGTTGCCCATAGGGTATGGAGTGTTTAAACAAGAAAAGGAAGAGGCTTATAGATGGGCTATACTAAAAAGTGAGCCCTTGGTTCAAAAAGATGTTAGGAGACTGCTCCCAACTCACTCTGGCCCCCAAGGTAAAGAAGACAGAACATCAGAAAGAATAATGGAAAATAGAGAGGAGGCCAGGAAAGTTTGATACAAATGGAAGAGTAACACATGCTTTCTTGTTTAGATTGGCGTTAGGAACAGTGGATATGAGGTGGAAGAAAGGCTGCCCTGAAGGGACACAGAACTATTATTTCAGTCTTGGCTGTGGTCAGTCCTGCTTATCTTCCACCAAATATGGACAAAGAAGCCGCCTCACAGAGCTTTTTCTTTTTAATCTCTAAGCGCTATTTATATCATCTAAACTTGGCAGACATATGGCTCTATAACCTGATGACATATGCTATTTCATGTAGTTTTAGTTTGTGAGGTAAATATGAAATCTTCATTACTCATGTTATCATTATAATTAAAAATTATTTGATTATGGTTTGCTACTATCTGATCTAGTTATTTCATAACTGCAGAAATATACTTCTAGGAAAGGGCTAACCCACATGCCTGCAAGAGCTGGTGGGTGGCAATTTCTACTGTGCTTTTCTTTCAATGGTCTGTTTCCTTATTGGCTCTCTCATAAAAGAAAGAAACATGATGTCACTCTGATCTAAAAATCTTTCATTCTCAGGAGGCAAAGTGTTGGCAGAGCCTAGAGTACAGCTTAAATCTCATGGTTCTTAGGCCTTCTTGGGTTGTTCCTTGGGATGACACTCTCAGAATAAAGCCCTGGACAAATACTTAAGACTGAATCCCACTTCCATGTGATTTTTCTCTGTAAGTCTTCTTTTTTCCTTAAGTCTCTATCAAGTTGACCTGACACACCAGCATCTGAGTTTTGCAGGCCACACAGCTTATGGTACCTACTAAAACACAAAACAAAATAAAAATCAAGTTTGTAAGGAAGAAAGCCTGGAATGTAGGAAACATGGTCTTCCTTTGCCTTCTTTATACTTTATTTAAACAAAAATATAAAAAGTGACTGTAAATTTTAGCTAGTTAATTAAGAATCAATTATATTACTCCTGCACACATTGTTTATAAATGTAAATGACAGCATGTCTCTAATATTTTGAGTACTCAGGAAAAAGTAGTCCTTGATAAAATGTAATATATGATTGCACAGATTTGATTACTATATACTTAAACTAATTAGCCATGACAACTCAAACTTAAGCAATATGCAAAAAAAAAAAAAAAGCCAAAAAAAAAAAAAAAAAAGCATGAACTGCCTAAGCTATAGAGTATTTTTAAAATTTATTTCCAATTATTCTGTGGCTATTAACATCCATGAGTTGCTTTTATTTATTTCTTTTTAATTTTTTTTTAAAATACTTGATTTTTTACAGAGAGGAAGGGAAAGGGACAGAGAGCTAGAAACATTGATGATGAGAGAAACATCGAGTAGCTGCCTCTGCATAACCCTTACTGGGGATATGCCCACAACCAATGTACATGCCCTTGACTGGAATCGAACCTGGGACCCTTCAGTCTGCAGGCTGATGCTCTATCCACTGAGCCAAACCGGTTTCGGCCATGAGTTGCTTTTAAAGTTCAAAAACACTGAACTGTCTAGAAACATTATGAATAGTAATAGTAATACCGCTAATTTTATTTTCAAATTTTGGTCAATAAAGAGGAAAATAATAGAGTTAAGTAGTCAAAAGAAGTACTAAGAAAAGTACAATCATTCATATATACAGATAATATGAACAGTATAGATTCAATCCTATTTACACATTTAAAATATAAAACACATCCTAATTTATCAAGATGCTGACCACATTTAGCACCAGGAAAGAAACTTTATGTTAGCTTTTGAACATGACTTCCTATCTTGTCATAGGAAAAAAAAACTTTCATAGAATCTATATGTAGTTATGACTATCAATTAACTAAAAATTAGTTTTTAAAAGTAACTGCTGCATATCATTAATTCACAAGCAATTAAAAAGGAAATAAACCTTAAAACCGGGACTACTTGATACTGCGCACAACTCTCCTACAATGATTTGTTTTCATCTCCTCCAATGCTTGTTCCAGTTGCTGAACCAAGTGCAACAGTGTAGCTGGATCTGTCTGCAGAACTTTGGTGTTGCGATCTCCATTCTGATTAAGGTGTAGCTTTATAGTCACCAATGGTTTTATCTGTTGCCTGAGGCTTCTGCTTGCAAGCTTAATTTTAAATGGAATAAGAGCATAATATCTATTTAATAATCAAGCTGAATACATTACATTTATAATTACTTATATCATGTACAAAAATAAAACTTCAGATAAAGCATAGACCTCAAAATAAAAAGTAAACTTTAAAACTTTTTTTGGGGAAAAAAAAAGAAATCAGAACATACATGCAATGTTACAGTGTGGGAAAATTTCTTAAACATGATATAAAAAGCACAAACCATAAAGAAAAAAGTGACAAATTTAACTATTTTAAAATTATTACATTTTCTTCTAAGGATACATAAAGATGGTGGAAAAACAAGCCACAAACAGTGTATTTTGTAACACATACAAGCAAAAAAAAAAAAATATATATTAGTATCCAGAATGTATGAATAACTGCTCTGATTTATAAGGAACAAACATAAAACCAAAAGAAGAACATACAGAAGACTGAAAATAAGCACTTAACAAAAGAATAACACAAACAGATAAACAGGAAAGTATGCTCAACTTTATTGGAATCAAGAAAATGGCCAATAAAACCATAGTGAATCATGCATGATTCACTAGCATGATTAAAAAGCTTTCCATATGGAGCGCTGCAGGTGATGGGAATGGAAACTCTCATCCACTGCAAGTGAGTAAAAAAATATAAACAAAAATTAACAGAAAATTTAGGATGGTCATTGCCTCCAGGAAGGAGATTCAAAAGTACTGGTTTTGTTCTAGTTCTTTAGCTTGGCAATTGGGTAGGTACTTGTTTTATTATTCTTCTTAAAACTGAATATCAATAATCTTTCGTTTGTATGATCTATTCCAAAGTTTAAAAAAATAAGCACTATTGTCCTGGTCAGGTGGCTTGGTAGGTTAGCACATTATCTCATACATCAAAAGGTTGTGGGTTTGATTCCTGATCAGGGCACATAACTAGGTTTTGGGGTCAATCCTGGTCAGGGTGTGTATGGGAGGAAAACCAATCGATGTTTCTCTCTTACATCAATGTTTCCCTCTTTCTCCCTTCCTCTCTCTAAAATCAATAAAAACATATCCTCAGGTGAGGATTAAAAATAAAAGTACTAGCTGAAACGGGTTTGGCTCAATGGATAGAGCGTCGGACTGTGAACTGAAAGGTCCCGGGTTCGATTCCGGTCAAGGGCATGTACCTTGGTTGTGGGCACATCCCCAGTAGGGGGTGTGCAAGAGGCAGCTGATCGATGATTCTCTCTCATCGATGTTTCTCTCTATCCCTCTCTCTTCCTCTCTTTAAAAAAAAAATCAATAAAATATATTTAAAAAAAATATAATAAAAAAATAAAAGTACTAGTGATATATTATTAAAGGATAAAAAACTACTAGAAACAATGACCAACTTGGAAATTATGGCATTTAACTCAATACCAGAATGTGTTCTCTACAGATGATTTTCCATTAAAGTAAACCGGGACCTCCTTGAATAGCTGATTCAATTGAAGTCTGGGACAGAAATTGTACAAGATGAACCTGAAACACCTTGTTACACAAGAGAGCAAGATTGTTATCTAAAACTACTGCAGTAATGTCAAAAGGACAAGAAGCCAAACTGAAGAGATTTCCAAGTGAGTGACAAATCTAAACCTAAGATTTCAGGTTAATACCACAAAAGAATATTCTTTTTTATATATATAAGCCAAATTTTTATTTTTATTATTATTTTTTTAATTTAATAAATCTTTATTGCTCAGATTGTTACAATTGTTTCTCCTTCTCCCCTCCCCCATAGCTCCCTTCCACCCAGTTCCCACTCCACCCTCTGCCCTTACCTCCCCCACTATTGTCCTCATCCATAGTTGTACGGTTTTAATCCAGTCTCTTCCTGCACCTTTCACACCACTTTCCCTCTGATAATTATCAATCCACTCCCTTTCTTTGCCCCTGATTCTATTATATTCACCAGTTTATTCTGTTCCTCAGATTTTTAATTCACTTGATTTTTTAGGTTAACTTGTTGATATATATGTATATATTTGTTGATCATAATTTTTATCTTTACTTTTTTCTTCTTCCTCTTCTTAAAAAATACCTTCCAGCATTTCATATAATACTGTTTTAGTGGTGATGAACTCCTTTAGCTTTTTCTTATCTGTGAAACTCTTTATCCAACCTTCAATTCTGAATGATAACTTTGCTGGGTAGAGTAATCTTGGTTGTATTGGGTCGGCAACTAAGTAATTACGGATTTTAAAAAGAAAATCAAAGACAATTTTTTCATGGAACTAAATAACTTTATTCTGTAATGTATTGCCCATTTTGATCAATGACCTTTTACCATCTTTCAGGCAGCATCATAATCCCACGTTCAAAAAACTTCTGGTTTTTATTAGCAAAAAACTGAATCAGGTACGATTTGACATCATCATCATTATTGAAATTTTTACCATTCAAGGAGTTTTGTAAAGATCGAAACAAAAAGTAATCAGATGGTGCAAGGTCAGGACTATATGGTGGATGTGGCAAAACATCCCAACCAAGCTCCATTAATTTTTGCCGAGTGACCAAAGATGTGTGTGGCCTTGCATTGTCATGATGGAATACAACACCTTTTCGATTTGTCAATTTGGGCCGCTTTTCTTCAACTGCATTGTTTAATTTCCTTAGTTGTTCAATGTAGACATCAGAATTGATCGTTCGGTTGGGTGGTAAGAGTTCAAAGTAGACAATTCCTTTGTAATCCCACCAAACTGATAACAAAACCTTCTTTTGATGAATATCAGCTTTTGATGTTGTTTGAGTTGGTTCACCTGGCCTGCTCCACGATCTTTTCCGCTTGATATTGTTGTAAACAACCCATTTTTCATCGCCAGTTATCAGTCGTTTTAAAAATGGATCATTTTCCTTCCTTCCCCACCGAGGGGAAGGAAGGAGGAGGGAGAACCGCGCGCACGCGCCCGGCCCGGCGGCCGTTGCCTCCTCTCCGCGAACCCCGCCGGGGCCTTCGGGCCGCGGACTGGGACAGGGAAAGCGGGGGTGGTTGGCGGCGGACGCGGCCCCTTTCCCAGGGGGATCGAGGGTCGGCTCCCTCCTCGTTAAAAATAAACAAAAAAAAAATTAAAAATAAAATAAAATAAAAAATAAAAATGGATCATTTTCATTACGTTTCCTTAGCAAATCGCAGCTGCTAATGCGTTGCGTTAACTGTGATTCTTTCAGTTCGTGAGGAACCCATGTATTGAGTTTTTGAACATAGCCAAGTTGTTTTAAGTGATTTTCAATGCATGTATGTGATACATGAAGCTTCTCTGCAATCTCACGTGTAGTACTGTGACAGTCCGAATTGATTATTGCTTTGATTAGGGCACATGTGTCAAACACAAGGCCCGCGGGCCAAATCCGTCCCGCCAGGCCTTGCAATGTGGCCCGCACCGCGCTGTCATCACTGCACTCCGCTGTGTTTCCATCACAATGACAGTTTATGACTGTTCAGTAAACCATTCAGCCCGCGATTTAGGCTGGATTTTAGATTTTGGCCCCTTCTCTGATTGAGTTCGACACCCCTAGATTAGGGCGTCATCAACTTCAACTGGACGACCAGAGCGTTTTTCATCTTTGAGTGAAAAATCACCAGAACGAAATTTGGCAAACCAATTTTGACACTGCCGTTCTTTTAAGGCTTCGTCACCATAAACAGCACATAACTTTTTATGAGCTTGCGATGTGTTTTTCCCTTTGCGGAAATAAAAAAGCAAAATATGACGAAAATGTTCCTTTTGATTTTCCATTTTTCAACGAACACCAAACGAAAACTACAAAACAGATCAAAAAACTTTTTTTTACTGATTAACAGCTGAATAGCCAACTATCAAATAACAAAATGTGTTTTACATTTGTACGTCTGCAAACCTAAAAATTCAACTGAAGCCATGTGTGAAACCCGCAATTACTTAGTTGCCTACCCAATAGTTCTTGCTGTTCATCACTTCGAATATTTCTTGCCACTCCCATCTGGCCTGCATAGTTTCTGTTGAGAAATCAGTTGATAATCTTATGGGTGCTCCCTTATAGATAACTTTTTCTCTTGCTGCTTCTAAGATTCTCTCTTTGTCTTTTGCCCTTGGCATTTTAATTATGATGTGTCTTGGTGTGGTCCTCTTTGGATTCCTTTTGTTTGGGGTTCTTTGTGCTTCCTGGACTTGCATGTCTATTTCTTTCACCAGGTGGGGGAAGTTTTCTGACATTATTTCTTCAAATAGGTTTTCAGTATCTTGCACTCTCTCTTCTTCTGGCACCCCAATAATTATGATATTGGTACACTTGAAGTTGTCCCTGAGGCTCCTTACACCATCTTCAACTTTCTGGATTCTCTTCTTGCTTCTCCAGAAGACTGTCCTTTGCCTCTTTGTATTCCAAATCTTTGACTTGATTCTTGTGTTCCTCTAGTGTCCTGTTGGGTCTCTGTATAATATTTTTTATTTCAGTCAGTGTATGTTTCATTTCTAGTTGGTCTTTTTTCATATCTTCAACGGTCTCATTAAATTTATCGGCCTTTTCTAGGAAATTCATGAAAAACCTTATAACCGTGATTTTGAACTCTATATTTAGTAGTTTGTTCTCCTCCATTTCTTTTGTTTGAAATCTGTTTCCTTGTCTTTTCATTTTTGCTGCTTCCCTGAGTTGGTAGGATGGCTTTGTGTGCTTGGTTTCCTATATTGGCCAGTGGGTCAGCCTCCCCAATTACCTGAGGTAGACACTCTTGGTGTTCCCTTTGTGGACTGCGTGTACAGCCTTGTTGTAGTTAAGTCTTGATTGTTGTTGGTATCACTGGGAGGAATTGACCTCCTGGCCAATTGGATGTGAGTATCAGCTGTATCTACGCCAGGGTACCTTTTGTATTGGAGACAGTCTTATAGGATCAGACTGCAAAATTGCAAATACCTCTGTGCTCAGCTTGGATGGGGCAGAGACTCAGGGCTGAGCTGACAGTCTTGGCTTCCCGTCAGTCCTGCCCTTGTGCACACACCTCAGATCTCTGCCTTACATGGATCCCCTGAGTTTCCCCCTGACAGTCCAGATTCCTCTTGTAAGAGCTTGGGTGCCCCAGGGGCTCGCCCGGAACTGGGTTGGGTCTCTGTATAATATTTTTAATCCCAGTGCAGTTGGACCTAGGATTCAGTGCAGTCAGGAGCTTCCAACTCCTTTTGCTATGGAGAAGCAGCAGCAACCCCCGCAGTCAGACCTCTCTGTGCACACTCACTCACATGCACACCTCTAGACCCTGCCCGCTGCCGCTCCCCGCTCCCCCAAGTCTCCCAGTCTGTGAGTCTCTGGATGCGTTTCTCTACAGTCAAGACTCCACCCGTATGAGTCTGGGTCCATGGGGTTTTGGCAGGGGTTGGGGTTCAGTGAAATCTGGTGCTTCCTTTCCCCTCTCGCCAGCCAGGCACTCGGCCGCCCTTCCTCTCTGCGTGCACGTCTCCCTACCTCAGCACTTTGCAGCTCCCGATCTGATCTGTGAGCCTCTCTACTTCTAATTATAGATTTCCCACTCAGCCAGCTTTCCTGTGGTTTTGGATGATGTCCGTTCTGTCTTTTAGTTGTTGTTTTTAGATTGTTGTGTGAGAGGGCAGCTTAGGTGCTTACCTAGGCCGCCATCTTGGTTTCTTCTTTACAACAGAATATTCTGACAAATAACTTCTTCCAATTAATTCTGGATCATTTGTACCTCAAAAAACACCCAAGAATACTGATTCAAAGCTGAAATTTAATGTCTCAAAATAATTTGGAAACAATAAATTAATTCCTTTGGTTAGACTCCACATATAAAATAGGTATTTATAAGGCAAATTATCTCTTAAAGATTATTTCTTTAGTTGAGAAGAATAAATATGATTACTGGAAATACTTATTCATTCAGCTATGCGTTATTTATATTTCTTTTTCCTCTATATCTGCACTGACAGATGGGGACCAAATGTACCTAGGTGTAATTAAGCCAGGAATTTTTTAAAAAATATATATTTTATTGATTTTTTACAGAGAGGAAGAGAGAGAGATAGAGGAAGAGAGAGAGATAGAGATCTAGAATCGTCGATGAGAGAGAAACATCGACCAGCTGCCTCTTGCACACCCCCTACTGGGGATGTGCCTGCAACCAATGTACATGCCCTTGACCAAAATCGAACGTGGGACCTTTCAGTCCGCAGACCGATACTCTATCACTGAGCCAAACCGGCTTTGGCAAGCCAGGAATCTTTTGTTGAAAAGACTTAAGGTCACTCAATCTATCCTCTCACTTTTAGATAACATGATATCTACTTTTTAAAAAATACATTTTTATTGATTTCAGAGACAAAGGGTGAGGGAGAGAGAGACAGAAACATCAATGATGAGAAAGAATCATTGATTGGCTGCCTCCTGCAAGCCCCCTATCAGGGACTGAGCCCACAAACTGGGCATGTGTCCTTGACGAGAATCAAACCTGGGACCCCAGTCCTCAGGCCGATGCTCTATCCACTGAGTCAAACTCGTTAGGGAAACAGGATATCTATATGTACTTATAAGATACCATTATCTATATAATTTTTTAAATTTTCTATTATAGATAAGGATTACATAATACTAGACAGCCGGTGCACAAAATTCATGCACAGGGGTGGAAGTTCCTCAGCCTGGCCTGCACCGTCTCCAATCTGGGACTCCTTGGGGGATGTCCAGCCACCAGTTTAGGGTTTGAGTCTAAACCAGCAGTTGGAACTGCTAGCTCCTAATTGTTCCCTGCCAGCCTTATTGATGTCTAACTGCTCCCTTGGTGGCTCAATCACCCCCAAATGCTCTCCCCTGCCAGCCCGATTGCCCCTAATGGCTCTCCCCTGCTGGCCTGATTGTTCCCAACTGCCGTCCCCTACTGGCCCGATGGATCCAAATTGCCCTCGCCTGCTGGCCTGATGGCCCCAAACTGCCTTCCACTGCCAGCCTGATGACCCTCAACTGCCCTCCACTGCTGGCCTGATGGTCAACTACCATCCCCTGCAGACTTGATGGCTCCCACTGCCTTCCCCAGCCGGCTCGATGGATCCCAATTGCCCTCCCCTGCTGGCCCAATGGATCCCAATTGCCCTCCTCTGCTGGCCTGAGGACCCTTAATTGCCCTCTACTGCCAAACCGATGACCAACTGCCCTCCCCTGCAGACCCAGTTGCCCCCAACTTTCCTCCCCTGCAAGCCCAGTTGCCCCAACTGCCCTCCTCTGCCAGCCTTTTTGCCCCCAACTGTCCTCCCCTGCAGGCATGATCACCCCCAACTGCCCTCCCCTGCAGGCCTGATCATCCCCAACTGCTCTCCCCTGCTGGTCACCTTGTGCCGGCCATCTTGTGACGACATTGCATAAGGGCATGATGCCACCTGTTTTATTATATAGGATATCTAACAAAACCTAGTAAGATAAAATTACACCCAATTCTTTCTCAGAAAGAAACTAAATGACACTCAGTAGTACTACCACAGGATAAAGAACAGTATCTATCCAACAAAATTCTTGATATAAACTTATTTTTAATGGGGATGAAATTCTGCCTTCTCCCTGTAAAAATAACAACAGCAACTTTAAAAATATATTTTATTGATTTTGTACAGAGAGGAAGGGAGAGAGATAGAGAGTTAGAAACATCGATGAGAGAGAGTCATCGATCAGCTGCTTCTTGCACACCCCCTACTGGGGATATGCCCGCAACCAAGGTACATGCCCTTGACCGGAATCGAACCCGGGACCCTTCAGTCCCCAAGCCGACGCTCTATCCATTGAGCCAAACCGGTCTCGGCACAACAGCAACTTTAAATACTTTAGTGCTAAGGTAGCATCCTCCTCCACCAATGCCAGATGCATCCAATTTACTGATGGTATTAATAAAGGTATTATGTTTGTAATTTATGAAGCATAGGAAGTGTGGGTTTTTTTTTTAATTCAACTGATTAATTTATTTCCCATAAGCAACTGCACAATAATTAGGTGGTTCACTACCAATCTCTATAAGACAAATCAGTTACTCAAAAATGAAAGGTTCTGTATTGTTATTAGTTCCCTAGCCTTTTCGCTAGTTTTCATTGTTAAGTCTTCCTCCCATAACAAAAAAATCCACTCCAGTTAAAATCCCTTGTAATAATATCAACCAATGCGTACACAGAATCAATTAGTTCTCTGAGTAGCTTTTTTAGCACTTAAATACATTTTACCCACAGAATTAATTAGTTCTCTGAGTAGTTTTTTTTAGCACTTAAATTCATTTCACAATGAGGCAATATTCATTCAGTACCCCCTTAACTTTAAATTGTATTAATTCGTACAGTAACCCAGCTATTCAAACTAATTTTAGTGGATAAGTGAGCTCTCTTGAGTTTAATTTTAGAAAATTCAATTGCTTGTTCTTCTAATTTCTAAAATGTTTTTATAATGAAAAACAAAATCAATAAAGCAAAAAAAAAAAAATTCTAAGGGCTACTGGATCCCAAGATTCAGAAGATATTCCCACATAAGAGAGGTAAAAATGTATAAGACAAATTACCGGTGAACCTCATGACCTCCCCTACTTCTCCTCCACCTGGTTATTATGAAAGGACCTAAACTTAAAAGCTTCACCAATGATCTCCTCCACAAGAGCTCTGCAGGACTTGCTGCTTAACCTGTACCTTGTCCTTTGCTGTATCCACAGCCCATGATAGGTATATAAGAAATATTTGATAAATCATTTCTTTAAGGTGGTGCTTACCACCACTAGCCACCCTCCCAACTGTTTTTATTTTTAGCAGGGAATTCCTGTTATGTGCCAGGCACTGTGCTGGGGACACAGTTGTTAACAAGACACAGTACCTGCCCTCATGGACTTTATAATCTGGTTTATGCCATATCCTGTGTTAATATCTATTCAAGTGTTCATCAAACTAAATTATAATTGCTAAACTCCTCTAGCAGAATTTCTATAATCTATTTGAACCACCTATTCAAGTCATATGAATCCACTATAACAGTGGTTTACAAACTTTTTTGCATATTAGAATTACCTGCCTAAATGGAGAGCTTTTTAAAAAAATCCTAAACCCTGGCCATTATGGTTCAGTTGGTTATGCATCATCCCATGTACTGAAAGGTCACCAGTTTGATTCTGATTCCCCATTAGGGCACATGCCCAGGTTTCAGGTTATGTCCTTAGTCAGAGTGTGTGCAGGAGCAACCAATTGACATTTCTCTCTCATGTTGATGTTTCTTTCTCTTTCTTTCCCTTTCCCTTCATCTCTCTCTAAAGTCAATAAAGACATTAAAAAAAAGATAAAAAATACGATGCCCTGGCCAAATCCCTTAACAATAAGACAGAATCTTTAGGGGAGTGGAGTGTGGAATGGAGCACAGTATTTTTTTAAAGCTCCCAGGTCATTCCAATATGCAGTTCAGTTTGGCGAGGCTAGTGTGCTAAAAACCACATATTCCAGCAGTCACCAACAGGTGGTCCACGGAGGTCTGAAAGGTTGGTGACCGGTGACATATTCAACATGCTCATTCCCATATGCATGTGGGCCTTTACAGCTTACACTGTTTTCTCTGTCATGAATATTTATCCTGTTTTTTTTCTATTCATTTATCCTTCTGAGATTTCACCCTTTCACCCCCTTTTGTTGAAACTTTTCTGGATCATTCCTGTATACCTTAAGAACTACCTGAACTATAGCTTTTTTAGAAATACTCAAGTGTATCTTGATTTACACAATTCTATTCTTTTCCCTCCTCCAAAACCACCTATCTATATATATGAAACCCTAATATGCAAATAGACCGAATGGCGGACAACTGAATACCGGTTGCTATAACGTGCGCAGACCACCAGGGGATGCATGCAGATGAATGCGGGTGTTGGCAGCAGGAGGCAGAGCATGGAACATGGCGGGCATCGGCTGTGGTGGGATGGTGGAGCAGGTGAGTGGGGGCATCAGACCAAGGTGGGGCGCTGGTCACTGTCATTGGGGCAAGCCTCTGGTGGTTACTGAAAATTCTTTGCTCCCACATGCTGAGGTCTGCCGGGTACTTGCACCTGCTACCAGTGCCTGCTGCTGGCCCTGATCACCCCTGAGGGCTTCTCCACCTCCCCCTGCTCCTGAGGGGCGATCGGAGCAGCCACCGCCACTCACACCCACTGCTGGTGCTGGCTCCAATCATCCCGTGCTATTAGCAGGTATGAGTGGTGGTGGTGAGAATGGGGCTGCCATCAGACAGGGGACTGGGGGCTATGATGGGAGGGGCCAGGCTGGGGTGTGGAGGATGGGCCAAGACCCGCTCCTAAGCCCACCACGGCCTTGTGGCCCATAGTTCCTTTCAAGTTGTACAAATTCATGCACTGAGCCCATAGTACTATATAATAAAAGCCTAATATGAGCCCCTCCTGTTTGACCAGTCACTATGATGCGCGCTGACCACCAGAGGTTTGTCAGCTTGCTGCTGGGATCTGGCCAATCGGGACTGGGAGAGACAAGTCGGACATGCCCTGGAGCCCTCCCCTGGTCCCTCCCTGGCTGGCCTGCCCCAATAGGGACTGGGCAAGACTGGCTGGACACACCCTGGAGCACTCTTACAGCCCCTCTCCAGTCCCAATTGTGCACCGGTGAGGTCCCTAGCAATTTAGGACCCCTTGGGTGATGTTGGAGAGCTAGTTTTGGCCCAATCCTCGCAGGCCAGGCTGAGGGACCCCAATGGTGTATGAATCTGAGCACCAGGCCTCTAATATTTCAATAACTATCTTTAATTATTAGTTTTTTGAAGAACATCTAATATTCCTAAATGACAATATCTTTTCCAGCTGAGAAAGCATCTTACACTTTTGTTTACCAAAGCATTTAGCAAAGCAAATGGATGACAATCAACAAACATTGTCTTAATCTGTCACTGCTTAAGGGTTACGAGCAATAGTCTGAAAACTCCCTTTTGGTTATCTTTATGGCTTTAAAAACAACTGAATCTCACAAATATAATATGTACAAAAGCCAGAGCCAGACACAAAAGAACACTGCTGAGTCATTCCATATATAAAAAGTTAAAGAGCAGCAAAAGTAATCTATATATATATATACTAGAAATCAGGAAAAAAGAAAAGGGGAAGCAGTTAGCAGGAGGTGGGGAAGGCACTTCTGGGATGCTGGTTATGGGTAAGTGTTGGTTTCATGGATGTTTTCACCATAAGATAACTCACTGAACTGTACATTCACTGACCTGTGCACTTTTCTATATGTGTATTTATTTAAACAAAAAAGTTTTAAAAAATCTAAGCATCACTAAAGAAAATATGCATAATCATCTCATTTTCCAAAATAACCCATTTCTTACAAACTTTGCAATTAAACTGATTTGACACATTAAAAATATAAGAAAATGAACTATTTGTGAAATGGCCTGAAAAATGAACATTAAAAAACTAAAGTTTCAGGCCTTCACCAAACAATTGTCTGTGTCCATGGGTTATGCATACGTATATGCATATAAAGCCTGGGGAGGGGGTTGGGACTGGGGGAGAGGGTTAAAGGGGGATGGGAAGGAAAAAGAGTACACCTGTAATATTTTCAATAATAAAGATATATTTTAGAAAATGTTACCTAAAAGACAAACAAATAAAACCTCTCAAGTTTCAAACCAGAGTTTGGTTAAGGTGGTAAAGAAAAGGCCTAAAGACATAAACCTAAAATTAATCTTGTATCTAATTCAGATTAATAATAATAAGCCATACCTGTACATCTAGTCGCCATTCAAGGCTGTGGTAACTGGGGAGGTCTGGTGCCAGTTCACTCAGAATAGTTCTGATCTCCTTTCTGTTATCCAGATAAAGCTGAAGCAACAATTTGTTCAATTCTTCCGAGAATCCCAAAACAAAAACAGAGTCTTGGAAATCCAGTTCAGAAATCTAAAGTGATTGAATTTAATAGAACATCAAAATTGATCTTTGTCTAGAAAATGCTAAAACAGTTGATATAAACAAAAGAATATGAAATCCCCAAATTCTTTTAGCAAATTCCCAAATTCTGTCTGGAAAAGAAACAACACTCCTTAGTTAAAGGCAACCTTTGTCACTATTTTAAAATCTGAGTTTCGGAGACATAAAAGTACTTTATGAAAGTATATAGAATTATTAAAATGCCCCGTTTTCTCTCCTGTTCTTCATCATGCCAGATGCTGCTAATATGCAAAAAAGTAAATCATATTCTCCCTTCTCTTCAGTAACATGCAGAATTAATGGCAATTCTAATTTATACTAACACTAGAGGCCCAATGCACGAAATTCATGCAAGAGTAGGTCTTCCTTTCCCCGGTTGCCAGCTTCCCTCTGGCAGCAGGCAAGCACCTGGGACCCGGACTTCTCTTTCAGCCCTGGCTTCGCCTGGAAGGTCCAGTTTAATTAGCATATTATACTTTTATTATTATAGGTGGAGGTATTCATGACAGCAGACTGTTAGTCACATTGTTTAGGCCTGGCTTCATCGAATAAAAAATAAGCCATGAATAACATTACTGAAATAAGCAGGTATAATACTTGCCAGCACTATGATGTAGAATATGCATGACCTTAAAGTTTGGGAAATGCAAGACAGTCCATAGAAGCCCTTACCATGAGCTTTGAGCTTTCAGTGAGCAGGTATATTAATCCTTCCACACCATGCTGGACAGTGTCACTACTCACATTGAGTTTTCCTGAGAAAAACGGAAAAATGAGCAAATAAATTATTGTGTGATTTTTATCCTTTTATTCAAATGAACAAATTGTTGCTTCAGCTTTATCTGGATAACAGAAAGGAGATCAGAACTATTCTGAGTGAACTAAATATTGCCCATTATTCCTTTTTTTTTTCTTTCAAATACTGCAATTAAAAATAATGAGTTGGATTGAACATAAACTGTGCACCTATGAATGAGGACAATGGGGAATGGGAAAAGGGCAGAGGGTGGGGTGGGAACCTGGTGGAGGAGAGCAATGGGGGGGGGGAGGAACATTTGTAATAATATGAACAATAAAGATTTATTTAAAAAAATAAAAATAAATAAATAAAATAAAAACAATGAGTTGGTAATAGCCTGCACACCACCTCCACTCCCAGCCCAATGCCTTCAGTAGTGCGAGCTGTAACCTTCCCCACCAATGCAGACCCCGGCTCAGGCCTGCGGAAGGGGAACGGGGAACGCAACGGGGACCGACTTAATCTGAGAACCCGCCCCTCGTGTAGCGGGAAAAAACAATGCTTCACTAAAAGATGTGTGAACAAGTAATAACAACAAAACATTTGCGATACGGCTCATCGGGCTAGTCCACACACTTCGGAGAGCGTAAGCCTTATAGTGTTTCTCGCAGTCGGTAGTATGTCTATTGTACACTCGAGGAAGCCGACTAATAGAAGCTCTAAAAACCTCACAGCTTCTTAGGAAGCCGGCAGGACCTGCGCTCGGACTGAAAGGCCCTCTCGGTTTCACTCTACCACAAGGGCCCTAGACCCTCGGAGTCGCAATGACCCCTTTCTCAGGGCTACAGACAATGGCTAGCACAGCATGCAGGGCCGCGCCCCTTTCCTCTTACTGGCGGCGCCCTCGTAGATCTTGGGGTTCGCGCCTCGCCTCAGGAACTCCACCGCAATCCGCCCAAACTCGGCGACCACTGCAACGAAAGCCAGGAGGCCGTGAGCAGCGGGCGCTCCCGCGGCTTCCCTCCCGGACCACCCAGCGCCACCCCCCGCTGCCGCGCCCGGACCCGAGCTGTTCACTCGCGGCAGAAAAGCCAGGTGCTCCTTGTGCTCCTCGGACAGATCCAGCAGCATCTTTGCTGGGCCGCCACCTTCCCCTCAGCACAGACCCCGCCTTCGCCACTTCCGGTCCGCGTCCTACAGCGAAGGAGGTCCGACGCCTCAGCGACCGAGCTTTGGGTTCTGGGCTGGGTTGGTTCCCGGCCCCAGGGAGCCCATGGGGGTGGTGCGTGCAGCGGCGCGGGGGTTAGCGGATTCTTCTGATCGCAAATATCAAATATGCAGCAGGCTGGGGGCAAGTTTTAGGATATATGGGAGACAAAAAGGTGTTTAAAATCCGAACGTCCCCCCGCCCCCGCAGAGTTTACATTTATATCAATAGCTATCAGTTATTAAGCACTGCATCAGGAACTGTTCTTACCATTATTGTTCCTATTAAAGGTAAGGAAACGGAGACTTCTTTCTTTAGATTTTTTATTACAAATATATTATACATTTCTTTCACAAAGTAAGAAGGTACAGATTAGCAAAGAATTTTCAGTAACCACCAGAGGCTTGCCCTGATGACAGCAACCGGTGCCCTGCTTCACCATACTGCCCCAGATGATACCTACCATGTTCTGAACGTGCCCCCTGATGGTCAGTGCATGTCATAGCGACTGGTTGTTGGATTGTTCCACTGTTTCGTCTATTTGCATATTAGCCTTTTATTATATAGGATTAGTTTGCACAGAGCTTTTGTATATGTTACCTTATTTCTCTTATTTAATACTAGAGACCCAGTGTACAAATTCATGCATGGGTGGGGTCCCTCTACTTGGCCTGCTATAGGGGCTGATCAGGGCCATTGGGGCCTGCTGGCCAGGGGGAGGGACCAGGGAGTTGGCTGGCCATGGGAGGTTGGCTATGGAAGGACACTGACCACCAGGGGACAGCTCCTGTGTTGAGCATCTGTCCCCTGGTGGTCAGTGAGTGTCATGGCAACCTGTCGACTGGTCGATTAGTTGACTGGTCATAACAGTCACTTAGGCTTTTAGATAGATAGATAGATGTTCAATAGCCCTTAACTTGTTCTTACAGATGAAGACTCAAAGCTCCCAAATTACATATTAAGGTAGTGACAGCGGGAAGGAGAGAATCAGATCTCTTGACCACTTGTTCCAAAGCCCATCATTCTACACAGGAGGATGAAAGCTAAAGGTTTGTAACAAGTTCTGTGAGTGATTATAAATTAGGATAAAGAAGATTTATCTTGTAGAGCTCAGAGCAATTTATTTTTGTTGAATATGGTGTGAAAATTCAATTTCTTTCCCAGCTGTCCCTTTCACTGCTGTGGTTCAAATGTAAGAGTATACAATTGCTCATTGGTAGGAATATGACTGTCCAAATCTCACCCTCTTTGTGTTTGGTTGGGAGAAATGTACAGAGAGAGAGTTCTTATTTATCTTATAGCATCTAGGGATTAAGATAACTTTCCATAGTATGAATCTCCTAGGCAAAAATTAAAATTAAAAGTTTCTTTCTTTAAAAAAAAAAAAAATTAATTAAAAGGCATTATTTTTTAAAGTAAAAATATAAATTGCAAATTGGGAGAAGATATTACAATACAAATAACTGATACTGGATTAGAAAGCAGAATATATAAGAACTGCAAATCAACTTAGAAGAGAAAAACAACCCAAAAGCAAAATGGGCAAAGACATGAATAGATACTAACAAAATTGAAATTGTTGCAGAAGACCAAAGACAAACCAAGTGCAGCCTTAAAGAAGAGGAGAGACACTGTTTAATACACTGGTGGACTCAGGGAACAACCTTCCAAATCTGAGTGAAGAAACATGCATGGGGCTTTCCTTTATATGTCACTGTGGTCTTTGTTCTACAAATATGGATTATGCTTCCGGTCCTTTTCACAGGCCTTGCAAGAAGGCCCCCAGGTGTTGGAGGTCTCCAGGCCATATCTAATGGTCTGGCCTGGCACCAGCATTAATAACCCTCCCTCCAGGGCAGTGCACTGTTCATAGTAACGGGTTCTACAAGACCGGTATTTGGGAAGGAGGTAGTGACTTAATTATAGGTTATCAAGAATGTACACTGAGCATGCTGACATGGATTCAGATCACTATCCCCTAAATATCATGGTTACATTGGAATTAGCCCCTTTTAGCATTCTCAAAGTAAAATATCAATAAACAAAAATCTTCTCAACCTAATAAATTTGTCAGAAAAGCAAACTACAATTTACAAGGTACAATTTTCGTGGGCCAATTTGTCAACTATATAAAATTCCAACAAAATCAAGTACTTAGAAAAGATAGGATTGATAGGATTTCTTTTATTCTACTCACATTGCAAACAGTTTTATTCTCTTTTAGAAAATAATTTTGCATTGTCTAGTAACATTAAAAATTGTGCATGATCTTCTTCAGCAATGTCAACCTTAAATATATATGTGCTTTTAAAAAATGCTTTATTATTTAAAGTATTACCTTATGTCTCATTTTCCCCTGATTGACCTCTTCCTGACCACTCCCACCCCCCAGCACATGCCATTACCCACCTAATATCTGTGTCCATTGGTTATGCTTATATACATGCATACAAGTCCTTTGGTTGCTCTCTTAGACCCCACCACCTCTGCCTTCCCTCTGGGGTTTGACGGTCTCTTTAATGCTTCTCTGTCTCTGGATTTATTTTTGTTATATCAGTTTATGTTGTTAATTATATTCCACAAATGAGTGAGATCATGTGATACTTGTCTTTTTCTGACTGGCTGATTTTGCTTAGCATAATGCCCTCCATGTCCATCCATGCTGTTGTGAATGGTAAGAGTTCTTTATTTTTTTTACAGCAGCATAGTATTCCATTGTGTAGATGTACCACAGTTTTCTAATCCACTCATCTGCGGATGGGCACTTAGACTGTTTCCAAATCTTCACTATTGTAAATTGTGCTATTTGAACATTTGGATGCATATGTTCTTTTTGATTGGCATTTCTGATTCTTTGGGATATATCCATATAATTGGGATTACTTGGTCAAATAGGAGTTCCATTTTTAATTTTTTGAGGAAACTCCATGTTGTTTTCCACACTGGCTACAACAGTCTGTATTCCTGCAAGAGTGTATGACAGACAACAGCGTGTTGTTTTCTCCACATCCTCACCAGCACTTGTAGTTTGTTGATTTGTTGATGATAGCTATTCTGCCAGATGAGAGATGGTACCTTATTGTTGTTTTAATTTGCATCTCTGGGATGATTAGTGTTTGAGCATTTTTTTTTTTCATTTGTCCTTTGTCCTTCTATATCCTCTTTCCCTATAAATTTTGGAGATTAAACCCTTATCAGATGTCACATTATCAAATATGTTCTCCCAAACAGTGAGTTTTCTTATTGTTTTGTTGATGATTTCTTTTGCTGTGCAGAAGTTTTTTATTTTGATGTAATCCCATTTGTTTATTTTCTCCTTCGTTTCCATAGTCCTAGGAGATGTGTTACTAAACATATTGCTACGAGCTATCTATATATATAAAAACCCAGTAACCATAATGACCAGTTGCTATGACGCCCACTGAGGCCAACAACTAGACCTATCAGGGGGTGGGGCCGGCCGGCCAACTTCCTACAGCCCCTCCTCATGGCTGGCCACACCCAGATCAGCCCCCACCCCCCCCTTATAAGCCTGCTGCCTCTCTCCCCAGCCAGCTCTGACCCTGATTGCCCCTACACACACCAATCGTGGGTGGCGCTGGCTGGCCAACCTCCCACAGCCCCTCCCCTGGCCACTGACCCCAAATCAGCCCTCTCACCCCAATCAGGGATGGGGCCTGTTGGCCAATCGCCTGGGGCCCATCACCCCAGCCAGCCCAGTCCTGATTGGGCCCCAATGGGGGCGGGCCAGCCTGCCAACCTCATGACAACTCCTCCTCCTTACAGACCCAGCTCCAATCTGCTCCGATTGGGGCTGGGCCAGCCAGACCCCACCCATGCTCGAATTTGTGTACTGGGCTTCTAGTATCTGATATTTTTCTGCCTATGTAATCTCCTAAGATGTTTATGGTTTCCTGTTTTATGATTAAGTCTTTTATCCATTTTGAGTTTATGTTTGTGAATGAAGTGAGTTGGTAGTCAAGTTCCTACCAACTTTTTTTTGTGTGTGTGTCTTGTATCTGTCCAATTTTCCCAACACCATTTATTGAAGAGACTGTCTTGACTTCATTGTGTACTCTTGCCTCCTTTGTCAAATATTAATTGAGCATAATGGTTTGGGTCAATTTCTGGGTTCTTGGTTCTGTTCCATTGGTCTATGTGTTGGTTCTTGTGCCAGTACCATGTTGTTTTGAGAAGAGTGGCATTGTAATATAATTTTGTCTGGTATTGTGATCCCTTAATGTTGTTCTTTTTTTCTCAGGATTGCTGCAACTATTTGGGGACTTTAAAAAAATGTATATTTTTATTATTTTAGAGAGGAAGGGAGAGGGAGATAGAAATATTAATGATCAGAGAGAATCATTGATCAGCTGCTTTCTGCACACTCCCTACTGGGGATCAAGCCCACAATCCAGCCTGTGCCCTTGACTGGAATCCAACCCAGGATCCTGCAGTCCACAGGCTGATGCTCTATCCACTGAGCCAAGTTGGTTAGGACTTAGGGTTTATTTTATTTTATTTTATTCCATATACATTTTTGGAGAGTTTGTTCCAGGTTTATGTTCTTTTTTCTTTTTTATTTTTTATTTTATTGATTTTTTACAGAGAGGAAGGGAGAGAGATGAGAGTGAGAAACATCGATGAGAGAGAGTCATCGATCAGCTGCCTCTTGCACACCCCCTACTGGGGATATGCCCGCAACCAAGGTACATGCCCTTGACCGGAATCAAACCCGGGACCCTTCAGTCCCCAAGCCGACGCTCTATCCATTGAGCCAAACCGGTTTCGGCTTGTTCCAGGTTTATGAAATATGCCATTGGTATTTTAGTGGGGATTGCATTGAATCTATAGATTGCTTTTGATAGTATGGACATTTTAATTATGCTGATTCTACCAATTCATGAACATAGTATATTCTCCCACTTGTTTATATCTTCTTCTATCTCTTTTTTCAACATCCTATAGTTTTCAGAGTACAGGTCTTTTATCTCCTTAGTTAAGTGTATTCATAAGTACCTTAATTTTGTTATTGCAATGGTAAATGTTACTTTTCTATTTTTAGTTTCTCTTTCTGTGAGTTCATTATCCTATATATAATAAAAGGTTAATATGCAAATCGACCAAGTGGTGGAACAACCGGTTGCTATGATGCACACTGACCCCCAGGGGGCAGACACTTAATTCAGAAGCTGCCCTCTGGCAGGCAGACATCCCCTGAGGGGGTCCCAGAATGTGCAAGGGTGCAGCCCCCCTGCCCCCCGATGCATGAATGCTGTGCAGCACTAAGCCTCTAGTTAGTGTATAAAAATGTCATAGATTTTTGGGTGTTAATTTTGTATCCTGCTATTTTGCTAAATTAATTTATTAAATCAAGTAGTTTTTTCATGGAGTCTTCAGGGTTTTCTATGCACAATATCATTTCATCTGCAAATAATTATGGTTTACTTCTTCTTTTCCAATTAGGATGCTTTTTATGTCTTCTTCTTCTTTGATCACTATGGCTAGCACTTCCAGTACTATGTCAAACATGAGTGGTAAAAGTGGACATCCCTGTCTTTTCCTGGTCTTAGGGGAAGTGGTTTAAGTTTTTGCCCATTGAATATGATGTTGGCTGTAGTTTGTCATATAAGGTTTTTTATGTTGAAGTATGATCCCTCTATTCCTACATTGCTGAGTTTTTATCAAGAAAGGGTGTTGAATTTTGTTGAATGCTTTTTCTGCATCAATTGAAATGACCATGTGATTTTTGTCTTTCAGTTTGTTTATGTGATGTATAATGTTTATTGATTTGTGGGTATCATACCAGCTTTGCATTCCTGGAATAAATCTCACTTGGTTATGGTGTATGATCTTTCTAATGTAATGCTAGATCTGACTTGCTAGAATTTTGTTGAGGATTTTTATCATATTTGTTCATCAGGAATATTAGCCTGTATTTCTCTTTCTTTTTAGTGTCTTTATGTGATTTTGGGATTAGGGTAATACTGGCCTCATAAACAGAGCTTGAAAGTATTCCTTCCCCTGAATATTTTGAGGAGGTTAGGTTTTAGTTCTTTGAATGTTTGGTAAAACTTCCCCGTGAAGCTGTTTGGACCAGGGCCTTTGTTTGCTGGAATTTTTTTATTTGTTTGTTTTTAAATTACTGCTTTAATGTCATCCATAGTTATCAGGCTATTTAGATTTTTTTATTCTTCTTGATTGAGTTTTGGAAGATTGTATTTTTCTAGGAATATTCCCATTTAATCTATATTGTCCAGTTTGTTGGAATATAGTTGTTCATAGTTTTTTATTGTTGTGTTGTTGTTGTTTCGTTTTACAATCCTTTGTATTTCTGTGGGGTCAGTTGTTACTTCACCTCTTTCATTTCTGATTTTATTTATTTGGGTCTCTCTCTTTGCTTTTTGGTAAGCGTGGCTAGAGGTTCATAAATCTTGTTTATCCATTCAAAGAAACAGCTCTTTGTTCTATTGATCTTTTTTATTGTTTTGATTTTTTTTTTTTTTTGTCTCTATGTCATTTATTTCCTCTCTGATCTTTAATTCTCTCCTTTGGCTTACCTGGGGCTTTTCTTGTTGCTCTCTTTCTAATTCTTTAAGTTGTAAGATTAGATAATTTATTTCCAGTTTTTCTTGTTTTTTTGAGGTAGGCCTGTAATCTTATGAATTTCCCTCTTAGAACTGTTTTCACTGTGTCCCATAGATTTTGGATGTTGTGTTTTTATTGTCATTTGTTTCCAGGATTTTTAACATTGCTTCTTTAATCTCTTTGGTAACCCAATCATTGTTTAATAGCATGCTATTTAGCCTCCATGTGTTTGATTTTTTTTATTGTCTTTATCTGTTTTTTTATTGTAGTTGATTTCTAACTTTATGCCATTGTGATCTTAGAAGATGCTTGATATAATTTTAATCTTCTTAAATTTGAAGAGACTCTGCATGTGTCCTAATATGTGGTCTATCTGTAAAAATGTCCCATGAGCACTTGAGAAGAATGTATATTCCGTAGCTTTGGGATGTAATGTTCTGAAGATCAGTTCCATCTGTTCCAGTGAATCATTTAGGCTTGTTGTTTCTTTGTTGATTTTTTTATCTATAAGATTTTCTAGTGATGTCAGTGGGGTATTAAAATCCCCCACTATAGTTGTATTGCTGTCAATGTCAATCTTGACATCTCCCAGATGTATTTTTTTTATTCATTTTTAATTTCTTAAAAAGCATGTTCACAGCACACTCTATGAATGCTATACAGCAACGGTTTGCTGCTCTTAGTCAGAGTATGTCAGAAAACAAAACACATATTAAGTGGTTAATGGTTTTTAAAAAATAGGTCTTTGAAATTTTTGTAAAACCAATAATCATCAGTCATTGAAATCTGTTTTATAGTAGTAAACACTTAAGAAATGTAATAAGTATTGACCCCAAATCACATTTCTCTTAAAATGTATACAACAGAAATAAAAAGTATTTTTTCAAGAAAGAACATATTTGGCATTTTAAAATAATATTAAAGGAGAAACTTTCAAGTGTAAGTAATGCTTAGATCTTTACTTTCGGTGAACAGATTGGGTCTCTAGTGGTTCCAGTCTGAAATCAGCAATAGGAGGAATGATTACATTGTAGTTAATGAACTTCAGTCTAGAAAAACCAGTACATTGCTTGCTTTACTTAAGAAGTGGCATTTGACCAGTCTAAAAATTATTAAAAGTGAGGTCAGATGGTTCAAGTCAGTTGTTAATTTGGTGCCCAACTTGTTTCAGACTCAGTGTTCATCATCTGACTTGGTATCTTTCTCTCAAAATGTGCAAGAACAGAGTTTGAGTGATGGAAACTGAACTTTGTATCACTTACTTCATTAAAATGTGTCAAACAGGTTAAATCTTAGCATCCCACCTTTCCAGGTAGCTTACATTTTCCTTATAAATGCAGAGCAGATGCACCACGCGTCACGCTCTATCCCTTTCACCCAAATGTAGAAATGCTGGAAGTTAATTTTTAAGAATTTGGGTGGTTCATATATATATATATATATATATATATATATATATATATATATGTCTTTCAGAAACCTACAATCCTTTTCTTGGCTGTGAATATGGAAAAGAACTCAGTTCATATTCACGATGTACCAATAAAGTATTTGGCTTATGTCTATTTCCATCAGCCATTTTGAAACCAGAATTCCATTTAAAACACCTATTAAAGAAGATATTTTCCTTTAGAATCATGGTCACAATCTGGAGAAGTAATTGAGAAGGGCCAATTTCAGGCCAATAAAATATTCGAGGAAAGATGAGTCTCAAAGCAGGGATGTGTCAGAACAAGTAGGTGGCAATAATAGCCTCCCTTGTAAACGTCTGCCTTTCCTCCCATATCTGAAAACGTTACCACATTTTAAAAATTCTCATCAAAACATTTTACACCACGAATCCTGTAAAATCCGGTCGATTTCAACTAAATAACCTGTAACTGTTAAAGAATTATATTATCCTGTTTGTGAGAGGTAGTGACATTTTATTCTCTCAATGCCGAGCTAAAAATTGCACACATCTGGCGCAGGGATACCGGGGGAAAGCACAGAAGCACCATTGTACACTCCTCGTGTTGGGGTCTCACGTTGCCCGTAACTTCATTAGGCGTTAGCAGCTGGCAGTTGCCGCTGGGTCACCACTGAGAGCAGCGGGTATCTGGGCTATTCATCGTGTGGGACTGGAGGACCTTCGTCGTCTTTCAAAAATGAAGCAGCTTTCCTTCCATTCTTCTGAACATGATCTTCATTCATTTTCTCCAAAGCTTCTATCTCAGCCAAGAAGTCAGCCTCGTTGTCTGCTGAGATGTTTAAACCAGTCACAACATTGAAGAGCTCCCGTTCATTAAGTGCTTCCTTTACTCCGCCCTTCTGGAAAAACTGTGAGACATTCCTACAGTCACGGAACAAGAACTCCAGGCCATGAGGATGGGTTGGTTCTACAGACTGACTGACATCAATCAACCAAACCTTCCCAGCATGCCACAGCATGTTATATTCACTGAGGTGCATTAGTTATATTATATAACTGCTGCATCAGGTGAACAGTTTGATAGTAGGCTTCTGTCATTTCTTCATTACTGAGCTTTACTTCTTTCAGTTTAGGGGCTGGAACTTGATCATGGCCAATGAAAGACATGACTAAAATGTGTTTCTTGAGCAGCACAACTGCCGGGCAAGGAATTCCAGCTTACTGCATTCTGGTGAGGTTGTGCATTTCCTTTTCTGCCCACATTCGGATGATCTTACTTGGATTTAGTTTACTGAAGCGATCTTTAAACCTGAAATCGTCTTTAATATATTTGTCACGGTTCTTAAACTCATTAAGGGTTGTTTTAAATACCTTGATGGCACATTCTGTAGGTAAAAATTTACTATATTCTTTTTCATCTTCCATGCTCCCTCCATAAGCATGAAAGACAACAGATTCCTTCCCGGTGCTGATGCAACCAGTGATGGTCTCCAACATTCCCGATTTGACCATTTTATACATAAGTAAGCGTGTCTTAGGATCAACTGCTTTTTCTGCAGTAGAGTGTTCTTTTTTCTTGTGGAGGCGGGCACTTCGACGTTCTTCTGAGTAGGCATGTTGTTTTAAAGCATTGAAAACATGGTTTGATAGTTTTAAATCCATTCCAATTCCATCTCCTACCTGAAACCCAGGTACAAAATGTTCCATTCTGGCTGTATTCTTTCTCCCACATACTACTTCATCATGTTTGGTGGTGATGTCTTTTCCTTTTCCAATAAAACCCTTTTTGGGAGTAGGAATTGGTTTTGCTGGTCTATAGGGATCATCTCGAGTATCCTGCCAGTCATCCTCATCTTCAGAGCTATCACTGTCTTATAGGGATGCACTTTTCGATAATTTTCAAAGGAAATGGAAACTTTGCTATAGCCATTGAATTTTTTTTCTTCACGCCTAAGCTGTGCATCATATTCTCTGTCAAATTCCATTTGTAGCATCTGGTCGCTAGAAGTATCAGTGTTTTCTCCAGTAAGAAATGGTCCTTCAGCAACAGCAACTTTAGGAAAAGCAGCAGCTTCTTCTTCTAATTGCAACTCTTTAGCCAACTGCTCACTCATGACATCAGCCAAAGAACAGGATATTGTCTTTTGAGGAGTAGCCCATGGACACTTGTTGGGTCTCCAGGCTGCTGCAGGCCCGGGTTCTGGCAATGACACTCCGACCAGATCCATACGGGGACGAAACCAGCCTCGAGCACGGGAGCGATGGCGGGGCCAGGGAGCAGCCTCCGTGGAGACCGGAGGCGGGGCGGGGGCGACGGGGGAGCCGGAGCCTGAGCCGAAGCTGTAGTGACAGATGGCGGCGGCTGCCGCCACGTCTGGACAGATGTATTTTTTTTTTTTAATGAATTTGGGGGTTCCTGTATTAGGTGCATATATGTTTACCAGAGTTATATCCTCTTGTTGTATCCATCTGGTTAGTATTATAAAGTGGCCTTCTTTATCTCTTATTATGGCCTTTGCTTTGAGGTCTATTTTATCAGATAAGAGTTTTGCAACCCCAACTTTTTTTCCCCGATTTCTTTTTGCCTGAAAAAAACTTTCCCAACCCTTCATTTTTAGACTGTGTGAGTCTTTTGTTATGAGGTGGATCTCTTCTAGACAGCATATATATGGGTTGTGTTTTTTTATCCATTCAGCCAGCATATGTCTTTTTATTGGAGCATTTTATCCATTTATATTTAAGGTTATTATTGATAGGTACTTATTTATTGCCATTTTAATTCTATATGCCTAGGTTTCTTTCACTCTGTGTTTCTTCTTGTCATTTCAGCAGGCCCTTAAGCATTTCTTGCAGTGCTAGTTTAGTGGTGATGAACTTCTTTAGTCTTTTTTTGTTTGTTTGTTTCTAAAAGCTCTTTATTTGACCATATATTTTGAATGATAGCCTTGCTTGATATAGTAATCTTGGTTTCAGATCCTTGTTTTCCATTACCTTGAATACTTCATGCCATTCCCTTCTGGCCTATAGAGTTTCTGTTTAGAAATCAGCTGATAGCCTTTTGGGAGCTCCTTTGTAGGTATTTTCTTTTCTCTTGTTGCCTTTAAGATTCTCTCTTTGTCTTTAATTTTTGGCATTTTAATTATGATGTGTCTGAGTGTGGGTCTGTTTGGGTTCTTCTTGTGTGGGACTCTCTGTGCCTCCTGAATTTGTATGACTTTTTCCTCAACAAGGTTAGGGAAGTTTTCTGCCATTATTTCTTCAAACACATTCTCTATCCTTTTTCCCCCTTTTCCCCTTCTGGCACACATCTTATGTGAATATTGTTATATTTCATGTTGTCCCACAGCTCCCTTAAGCTGTCCTCCTGTTTTTTTAATTGTTTTTTGTTTTGTTTGTTTCTCTGATTGAGTGATTTTTTTTACCCTTTTAATTCACTGATCCAATCTCTAACTTTCCCTTATGTGGTGTGTGTTCCTTCCAATGTGTCCTTTATTAGTGCTATATCATTCTTTATTTCTAACTGTTGTTATTTTTATGATTATTATATCTTTTCTAATGCTGTAGAGCATTTTTACCATCATTATTCTGAACTTGATATCAGATAAGTTTCTTATCTCCATTTCATTTATCTCCTCTTCTGGAGAATTCCCTTGTTTTTTCATTTGGGGGTTGTTTTTTCTCTCTCTCCCAATTTTGGCTTCCTGTTTGGGTTTGTATCATGCTACATTGCTGAATTCATTTATTAAGTCTAATAATTTTTTATGAAGTCTTTAGGGTTTTCTATGTACAGTATTATGTCATCAGTGATTAAGGACAGTTTTTCTTCTTTTTTTCTAATTTGGATGCCTTATATTTCTTCTTCTTGTCTAATCCCAATGGCTAGTACTCCTAGTACTATGTCAAACAGGAGTGGATAAAGTGAACATCCCTGACTTGTTCCTGTTCTTATGGGAAATGGTTATAGTTTTTGTCTATTGAGTATGATGTTCGCTATGGATTTGTCATATATGGCTTTTATTATGTTGAGATATGACCCTTTTATTCCCACCTTGCTGAGAGTTTTCATAAAAAAATGTGTGTTGGATTTTGTCAAATGTTTTTTCTGCATCAATTGATATGACTATGTGGTTTTTATCTCTCAATTTGTTTATGTGATGTATCACGTTTATTGACTTGTGAATATTGTACCCTTCTTGTATTCTTCAAATAAATACTACTTGGTCATGGTATATGATCTTTCTGATGTAACTCTGGAGCTGATTTGCTAGAATTTTGTTGAGGATTTTGGCATCTATGTTTGTTAAGGATATTGGCCTGAATTTTTCTTTCATTATGTTGTTTTTATCTAATTTTGGTATTAGGGTGATGCTGGTTTCATAAAATGGGATTGGAAGTGTTCCTTCCTCTTTAGTTCTTCCTTGAATGTTTGGTAAAACTCCCCTGTGTAACCTTTGGGCCTAGGCTTTTTTTTTTTTTTTTTAAATATATTTTATTGATTTTTTACAGAGAGGAAGAGAGAGTGATAGGGAGTTAGAAACATCAGTGAGAGAGAATCATCAATCAGCTGCCTCTTGCACACCCCCTATTGGGGATGTGCCCGCAACCTAAGTACATGGCCTTGACCGGAATCAAACCTGGGACCTTTCAGTCCACAGGCCCACACTCTATCCACTGAGCCAAACTGGTTTCAGCTGGCTCTGGGTTTTTATTTGCTGGGATCTTTTTAATGAATTCTTCAATTTCTTTCAGACAATAAGCTTGGTTGTAGATTTAAAAATATATATATATTATTGATTTTTTACAGAGAGAAAGAGAGAGGAGTAGAGAGTTAGAAACATTGATGAGAGAGAATCATCGATCAGCTGCCTCTTGCAAACCCCGTATTAGGGATGTGCCCGCAACCAAGATACATGCCCTTGACCGGAATCGAACCCAGGATCCTCATAGGTCTTATTTATTTTATCGGCTTTTTCTAGGGAATTCTTGAAAAACATTATAAGCATAGTTTTGAACTCTATATCCAGTCGCTTCTTGTCCTCCATTTCTTTTGTTTGTGATCTGTTTCCTTGTTTCGGTATTTTCACAGCTTCGGTGGCTTTAAGTGCTAAGGTGTCCTATATGGTTCCGTGGGTCAGCCTCCCAGTTATCTGAGGTAGACACTCTTGGTGCATCCCTTTGTGGACTGTGTGTACAGCCTTTTGTAGTTAAGTCTTTTATTTATTTTTTTTAATCTTATTGATTTTGTACAGAGAGGAAGGGAGAGAGATAGAGAGCTAGAAACATCGATGAGAGAGAGTCATCGATCAGCTGCCTCCTGCACACCCCCCATTGGGGATATGCCCGCAACCAAGGTACATGCCCTTGACCGGAATCGAACCTGGGACCCCTCAGTCCCCAAGCCGACGCTCTATCCATTGAGCCAAACCAGTCTCGGCTGTAGTTAAGTCTTAGTTGTTATTGGTATCACTGGGAGGAACTGACCTCCAGGCCAATTGGCTGTGAGGATCAGCTGTGTCTAAGCCGGGAGACAGCCTTATTCAAAAGCCTCTGTGCTCAGCTTAAATGGGGCAGAGTTTCAGGGTGGAGCCTACAGCCTTGGCTTCCTGTCAGCCCCACCCTATGAGGTTCCTGAGTCTCAGTGTTCCTCAGTGTTCTTTGGTACTCACTTCAAGCACCTCTGAGAGAAAGGTGCTCTCGAGTTTCGCCCACTACCAGATGGTCTAGTCTCTCCCCCAATGAGCCCGGAACTGGGGTTCAGTTCAGTCCGGAACTTTTGTCTCCTTCCCACTAGGGCAATCCAGCGGCACAGTCAACAGTCCATCCTTTGTGAGCAACTCTGGGGCTCTGTCTTTCGCCGCTCCCCAAAGTTTCCGCCTTACAACCCAGATTCCCTCCATATGAGCTTGGGTCCCCAGGGTCTGGTCTAGAACTGGGATTCAGTGCAGTAGGAACTGGGGCTCAGCACAGTTTGAAACTTTTGTCTCCTTCCATCTAGGGCAATCCAGTGGCACAGTCAACAGTCCGTCCTCTGTGTGCAATGTGCACAACTCAGGGGCTCTGCCTTTCGCCGCTCCCCTGAGTTTCTGCCTTACAGCTTAGAATCCCTCTGTGTGAGTCTAGGTCCCCAGGGTCTTGCCCAGAACTGGGGTTCAGTGCAGTCGGAACTGGGGCTCAGCACAGTCCGGAGCTTTTATCTCCTTCCCGCTAGGGAACGCCAACCAGGCACTCGGCCTCCCCCTCCTCTCCGGCTCCGTCCTCTCCCCACGTGCGCACTGTGTCTCTGTACCTTAGGCTTTTACAGCTCCTCTGATTTTCCTTCTGGTTTTCTCTTTCTTTCTAGTTGTAGAATTTCCAGTCAGTCAACTTTCTTATAGTTCTGGATGATGTCCACTTTATATATATTTAAATATATTTTATTGATTTTTTACAGAGAGGAAGAGAGAATGACAGAGAGTTAGAAACATCACTGAGAGAAAGTTATTGGTCAGCTGCCTCTTGCACACCCCTTCTGGGGATGTGCACACAACCAAGGTACATGCCCTTGACCAGAATCTAATCCAGGACCTTTCAGTCCACAGGCTGACGCTCTATCCACTGAGCCAAACCAGTTTCGGTCACTTTATATTTTAATTGTATTTTTTTGAAACTGTTGTGTGAGGCTGCAGTTAGGCTTTTACCTATGCCTCTATCTTTGTTTCTCTCCCTTATTATCATTGTTTCTTGTTTCTTGTTTTTTGTTTTATTTTGTTTTGTTTTGTTTTTGCAGTAGGCTTTAGAGCTATGAACTTTCCTCTCAAGACTGCTTTCACTGTGTTCCATAGATTTTGTATTGTTGTGTTTTCATTGTCATTTGTTACCATGAAGTTTTTTATTTCTTCTTTCATCTATCTGGTAACCCAGTCATTGTTTAATAGAATGCTATTTAGTCTCCAAGTGTTTGATTTTTTGGGGATTGTTTTTATTGTAGTTTATTTCCACTATAATAATGATTTTTATGCCACTGTAATCTGAGAAGATGCTTGATATGATTTCTATCTTCTTGAATTTGAAGAGACTTTGCCTGTGTCCTAATATGTGGTCTACCCTTGAAAATGTTCCATGTGCACTGGAGAATAATGTATATTCTGTAGCTTTGAGGTGGAATGTTCTAAAGATGTCAATTAAATCCATCTGATCTAGTGAGTCATTTAGGATTGCTGTTTCTTTGCTGATTTTTTTTGTTTAGTTGTTTTATCCAGTGGTATCAGTGGTGTATTAAAGCCTCCTACTATGACTGTATTGCTATCAATCTCTTCCTTGATACCTTGCAGAATTTTTTTTTTTTTTTAATGTATTTGGGTGCTCCTGTATTGGGTGCATATGTGTTTACCAGAGTTATATCTTCTTGTTGAATTGCTCCTTTTAGTATTATGTAGTAGCCTCCCTTATCTCTTATTATGGTCTTTACTTTGAGGTCTATTTTATCAGATATAAGTATCGCAACCCCAGCTTTTTTCTAATTTTCATTTGCCTGAAATATGTTTTTCCATCCCTGGATTCTCAGTCTGTGTGAATCATTTGTTCTGAGGTGGGTCTCTTGAAGACATCAAATATATGGGTCATTTGTTCTTATCCATTCAGTTACCCTATGTCTTTTGATTGGTGCATTTAACCTATTTACGTTTAATGTTATTATAGACAAGTACATGTTTGTTTTTTTTGTCATATTTTCCTTAATGTTTGTGTTTCTTCTTGCCTTTCTGTTTTTTTCCTTTTACAGTACTCCTTTTAGCATTTCTTGCATTTCTGGCTTGGTAGTGATAAACTCTCTTAGTCCTTCTTTGGGGTCCACCACATTCACCAAGGGCTCCTTGAAGGCCAGGTATTTCATGCAAGATATATCAAAGTCATACACGTTCTCCCATCAGTGGATCTTGTAGTCTTTATATTACCAATCCTCCAGGGCTGTCATGTTCAGCGTGGCTGGGCCTGAAAAGATGAAGCCATTGGGTGCCACCACATCTTGAGCATAGAGCACAGTATTGTGCATTGACTGATAGAAGAGACAGTAGCCCATCCACTCATTGATTATGTCAATCTTCTCCACTGGAAGCTCCATCTTTTCTACCTTTCCTTTGATGATGGTCACCACACAATCTAACCTGTTGGCTTTGATTGTCTTCACTGCATAATCAGAGATACATACTGGAATTATCAATTTCCATGACCTTGTGGGCCTAATCTTCGCAGAAAATATATAGAGAATCCCATGCCTGAGCTCCGTGCAGCACCATCTTGGTCTTGAAGAGGAGCTGGTTGTGAAACATGGAGGTGCACATTTCCTCTTTTAGCATCTCCTCATGGATGCCAAAATGAGGGCAGGAGTCAGAATGGTAATCTTTGGAGGTCATGTCTAGAACATTGGGCTTCTCACTGTTTTCTGCTTGACCATAAGGAACTCCAGCTGCCTTGGCTGTTGCCATCTTCCAGAGATGTCATTTCAAATCCACTAGAATAATTAAAAGTCAAAAACACTGATGACACCAAATTTTGGCGAGTATGTGAAGCAACCAGAGCAGTTGTACATTGTTAGTGGAAGTGTAAAATTATAAAACTACTGTGAAGAGCTGTTAGACAGTTTCTTTTAATGTTAAATTTATACTTACTCTATTATCCAACAATTCCACTCCAGGTATTTGACCAAAAGCAATGAAAACATGTATCCAGAAAAAGATATTTTACAATGTTCATAGCAGCTTTATTGGCAATGTCCCCTAACCTGAAGCAACCCAAATGTCCATGTAGTTGAATAGATAAATCATAGTGCATCTATCCATAGAATGGCATACTACTCAGCAATAAAAATAAAATGAATGCCATACTAAGACATGCAACAATGTAAATGAATCTTAAAATAATAAATTGAGCAAAATAACCTGGGCACACAAATGAGAACCTATATGATTAATTTGATTGGGAAAGTTCAGCTATGAAGATAGAAATCAGAATAGTGGTTGCCTATTGGGGGTTGGGATAGATTTGGAAAGAAGCTTAAAGAAACTTTGGGGTAATGGGATTATTCTACCTCTTGATTGGAATACTGGTTACATAGATATGTATATTTGTTAAAGTCATTGAGTCTTACATGTAAGATCTGTGTGACTTACTGGACTGGATGTAAACTTTACCTCAGTTAAGATAATTAATAGAAAGCAATATTTTAGTAGATGTTCAAAAGATGTCTGAGACCAGTACTAGACTTAGATTGTATTTTTTAAAATATATTTTATTGTTTTTTTACAGAGAGGAAGGGAGAGGGATAGAGAGCTAGAAACATTGATGAGAGAGAAACATCGACCAGCTGCCTCCTGCACACCCCCTACTGGGGATGTGCCCGCAACCAATGTACATGCCCTTGATCAGAATCGAACCTGGGACCCTTCAGTCCGCAGGCCAACGTTCTATCCACTGAGCCAAACCAGCTTCGGCTAGATTGTATTTTTAACTCTCCTTGGAACTGTCCCTAAGTAGAATTTCTTAAATTTTATTTTTTCACTATAAACTGCATTCATACGGTTTAAAAAACAAAAACATTCAAACAAATCCTGGGAGTGGAGGGAGAAATAGTAAAAATTCTTATTTCTGTCCTTGTTTCTAATCCTCCCAGTTTCCTCCCAGAGGCAACTACTATTCTCAGTTTCTTATGAATTCCTTCCTCAGACTCTTTATGCAAAAACAAATGCCTTAAGTTTGATAAGTCCAAGAAAATATGGTGCTTAACATGAGATATCTTATTGACAGATATATAGCACTGGAACTGTGATTAGAAATTACAGCATTATAATTGTTATTAGAAATTTTAACATTAGAACTGGAGATCCTATCTGACCAATTCTTCACCCAAACAAGGGTTAGCATGACTTTTCAAAGTGCAGTTTCCAGAGGATTTTCACATGCTGTCATTTCTTCTTGGGTAGTCAAGTTAGAAATGCTCTTTTTGGCTAAGACTTTAGCTATTTCTAACTGCTGAAGCCATCGTTTCTCTTTAAAAGCACTGTAAGAAAACAAGATTGATTTATTTATTTCACTGATGAAGTTCAAGCTTTTATTTAATTTTTAATTTTTATTGAATTTATTGGGGTGATATTGGTTAATAAAATTATAGGTTTCAGGTATACAATTCTATAATACATCATCTGTACATTGTATTATGTGTTCACCACCCCAGGTCAAGTCTCCTTCCATCACCACCTATCTCCCCCCACCACTTACCCTCTTTTACCTCCCTGACCCCTTTTTCCCTCTGGTAATCACCATACCATTAGACGTCTGTGTCTGTGAGTTTGTTTGTTTTCCCTTTGCTTAATCTCTTCACCTTTTTCACCCAGCCTGGCTTGGGGTCGAAATCCCATGCTTATCAGGGGAATCTGAAATCTCAGCCACCTCTCCTGTCTTCACCATGGGAACAGGGAAATCCCTTTTCATTCCCTGCCCTCCTGCCAGTCTTTTTTTTTATTTTTTTATTTTTTAAATAAATCTTTATTGTTCAGATTATTACAAATGTGATCCTCTTCCCCCCCTCAATTGCTCCCCTTCACCAGGTTCCCACCCCACCCTCTGGCCTTTCCCCATCCCCCATTGTCCTCATCCATAGGTGCACAGTTTTTGTTCAGTCTCTTCCCGCACCCCCACTCCCCTTTTCCCTGAGAATCGTCAGTCCACTCCCCTTCCATACCTCTGATTCTATTATATTCACCAGTTAATATTGTTCATCAGATTTTTAAATTCCCTTGGTTTTTAGATTCACTTGTTGATAGCTACATATTTGTTGATCATAATTTTTATCTTTATCTTCTTCCTCTTCCTAAATAACCTCCTTCAGCAATTCATATAATTCTGGTTTGGTGGTGGTGAACTCTTTTAGCTTTTTTTTATTTGTGAAGCTCTTTATCTGTCCTTTGATTCCGAGGGATAGCTTTGCTGGGTAGAGTATTTTTGGCTGTAGGTTCTTGTTATTCATCACCTTGAATATTTCTTGCCATTCCCGTCTGGCCTGCATGGTTTCTGTTGAGAAATCAGCTGACAATCTTATGGGTGCTCCTTTATAGGTCACTACCTGCTTTTCTCTTGCTGCTTTTAATATTCTCTCTTTGTCTTTTGCTCTTGGAATTTTAATTATGATATGTCTTGGTGTGTTCCTCCTTGGATTCCTTTTGTTTGGGGTTCTGTAGGCCTCCTGGACTTGTAAGTCTATTTCTTTTCCCAGGTGGGGGAAGTTTTCTGTCACTATTTCTTCTAGTACTCTTTCGGTATCTTGCTCTCTCTCTTCTGGAATCCCCATAATTCTGATGTTGGTTCACTTGAAATTGTCCCAGAGGTTTCTTACACTATCTTCAACTTTCTGGATTCTTTTATCTTCTCCCTTCTGCAGAGGAGTGTCCTCTGGCTCTTTGTGTTCTAAATTTTTATCTTGATTCTTGCGATCTTCCAGTCTGTTTTTAGGACTTTGTATAATATTTTTTATTTCAGACAATGTTTTCTTCATTTCTTGTTGATCCCTTATTATTTCTAGTTGCTCCCTTTTCATATCCTCATAGGTCTCATTTATTTTATCGGCCTTTTTTAGGATATTGTTGAATAACCTTATAACTGTAGTTTTGAACTCAATGTCCAATCTTTTCTTTTCCTCCATCTCCTTCCTTTGTGTCCTTCTTCTTGTCTGCATTTTAGTTGTTTCCCTGATTTGATGGAATAGCTTTGTGTGCTAGGTGTTCTGGTAGAGCCCAGTAGCACAGCCTTCCCAGTTACCTGCAGTGGACAGTCTTGGTGTAGCCCTTTGTGGGCTGTGTGTGCAGTCTTGTTGTTAAGCCTTGCTTATTGTTGGTATCACTGGGAAGCGTTGATCTCCAAGCCAGTTGGCTGTGAGGATCAGCAGTGTCTCAGCTAGGAGGGTTTCCGTACTCTGCTTGAATAGGGCGGGGTCTCAGGGTGGCGCAGATAATCTTTGGTTCCCTGTCAGTCTCGCCTTAGAAAAGTCCTGTTCGTGGAGAGTTTTGGAAGATTGGTTGCAGGCCCGCGCACCTCTTTGGTAAAGGCGCAGACAAGCTTTGGATTCCTGCAAGTCCCTCCTTAGAGAAAGCCAGCCTCTGGGAGAGCTTCTGTGCTCAGCCACAGGTAGGGCGGAGTCTCAGGTTGGTGCAGACAATCTTTGTTTTCCCTTCGGCTCCTCCCCAAGTCCCGCAGTAATGGCCTCTGGCTTCACACACCTCCAAGAGATCTCTGCCCACTGCCTGACAGTCTGGCCTCTCCCTTTCTGGGGCCGTTTATCAGAGCAATAGGGTGATTCTGTTTTCTTCTCGGACAAGAAAGCCAGCCGTGTTAGCTGTTCGCCCTCTCTGCGCCAGGAGTAAGCCAGTAGTGAACTCAGCCCGGCCCGCCCTCTCTGCGTGCAGGGAGTAAACCAGCAGCAATCTCGGTCCGGCCCTTCCTCTCTGCACCGGGATTAAGCCAGCGCCTTTTCGCGCACACAGTTCTCTGTACCTTCACAATTCCTGAGGTTCAGTGTGCCTTCTCTCTCCTTCCCAGATGGCAGAGCCTCCTCTCAGCCAGCCGTCTGGCACTTCAGGGCAATGCCTCCCCTGTTTTTCAGTTCTAAATTCAAATTTGTTGTGGTAGGCTGCATTCCGGTGTCTACCCTATGCCGCCATCTTGGTTTCTCTTCCCTCCTGCCAGTCTTGATGTGGCTTCTTCTGTAATTCTTTAGTTATAAGACTTTTCTCCAGCTAGTCTTCAGTTGGTTTTTCAGGTTGATTCCTCTACATTTTAATTGTAATTCCAGTTTGGTTTAGTGAGAGGTTAGTGTGATATCCACCCACTCCAGCACCATCTTGGATCTCCAAGACATAATTTATAAGGAGGTCCAATCTTGTCTCATTTATAGCAGAAATGATGGAAATCTTTAGGTTGATTTTTGTAGCTGTGGCTAGTTTATCTTATCACATGAGTTAAGATATAAAACAGGAAAGAGTAATCTTTCTAAAACCAGTTCATTCTGAAGCCATGGGAATGGTATTTCTCAAGGCAATATGTATCATAAACTTAGAACCCACAACTAGAAACAGAAAGCTACTCAATGTCATATAGAAAGCCACTCAAAAAGTTGAAACTTTTTCTATCTGTTCTCTAGGTATCCTATACATAACATATTCCCTAACCTATTCTCCCTTCTGCTTCTTCTCACCAAGACAAGCACACAGTTTGCACTGGTAAGGTAGTAAATATTCTGATAGACTTTAACTGAAATGCAATGAAAGTTAATATTTTATGATAGCTATGAGGATACCAGTTACTGTGTAATCTTTTCTTGTAAATTTGAAAGTAATTGCTCCTAGTTTGTAGGATGCAAATAAGATTTACTACAGAAGGGTTTTATATTCCCTTGAACATTGGGGCCCTCCAAAATTCTATCTTTTGTCTTCCTTCCTTTCTTTCTGCACCTTCAACATAGGCGGCCTCATTTATTAATTGCCCACACCCATGACTTCTAAATCCTGGGCTTTCTTAAAAGTACATATCTTCCAATTAGTAAAAAACTAGAGGCCCAGTGTGCAAAATTCATGCATGGAGGAAGGGGTTTCCCTTCAGTCCAACCTGCACCCTCTCCAATCCAGGACCCCTTGGGGGATGTCCGACTGCCGGTTTAGTTGGACATTCCTCTCCCAATCTGAGACTGCTGGCTCCTAACTGCTCACCTGCCTAGCTGCCTGATCTCCCCTAAATGCCCTCCCATGCCAGCCTAATCACCCCTAACTGCCTCTACCTGCTGACCTGGTCATCCCCAATTGCCCCCTCACTGGCCTGTTCACCCCCAACTGCTCCCCACTGGCTTGGTAGTCCTTTACTGTCTCCCCTGCCAGCCTGGTAACCCCAACTATGTCCCTCTGGCCCCCCTGATGACCTGGTCACCTCCAACTGCCCTCCCACTGGCCTGGTCACTCCCAAATGCTCCCCCCACTGGCCTGGTCACCCCAACTGACCCATCCACTGGCCTGGTTGTCCTTTACTGTCTCCTTTGCCAGCCTGGTCACTCCTAATTGCCCCCCTTTCAGCCTGGTCAACCCCAGCTGCCCCCCTACCAGCCTGGTCACCCCCAATTTCCCCCTCCCAGCCTGGTCACCCCACACAACCTTCTATTAAGTCATTTGGTTGTCACTTACTAACCCCCCTGCTGGCCTGGTCACCCCATGCAGCCTGCTGATCAGTTGTTTGGTTGTCCCTCATTAACCCCTCTGCTGGCCTTGTCACCCCACATAGCCTGCTATTCGGTTGTTATTGTTACTGTGACAGCATCCCAGATAATTTGCATATCCCTCTATTATTAGTATACATAGCATTTGGTAATTGAACACCCACAAATGCTTCCAACTTATATATCTTATATCTTCTTCCTAAATCTGTTCCCCTTCAGTATTCTTGCTTACATGGTTATTTTGTTACCCTACCATCTCCAAAGCTATGAACAAAATTCAATTCCTCCTTATCTGTCCATTCCTACATCCAGTTAGTAACAAATTTTGCAGCTTATTCATTATAAATATGCCACATTTTGCCTTTCTTCTATTTACCAACTACTTCTATTTTGTTGCCTTTGCTTCTCTTATTGCAGTCTCCTAACTTTATTGTAGTCCCTTCTTACCCACAAAATTACTTCTTTCTAGCAAGTCTTCCACATATCTTACCAGATTTATCTTAAAAAATAAACAAAAACTGATTATCTCACTTGCCTGATAAAAAATTACTTCTGTGATCTCCTACTTACTTCCTACCCCATGGAAAAGGAATACGAAGCAAACTCTCCACTTGGACACACATGATGCTTCTCAATATAGGTATAATGTACCTTGTCAGTTTCATCTCATGCCATTATCTCATATCCTTTAAAATGCCTTGTGTAAATCCACTTACTTTCTTGAAAATTTTTTTTTTTTTTGCTTCTTCACAGAACAGTCAATACCTTTGACCATGTTTCCACCTCTGCTTGGCTCCTTTTCCATACCACCACCTCTTTTATCTGGCAAAGTCCTGTAAATTTAAAGGGCTTTCACTCAGTCTATCATGAAAGTAACTTATTATTTCAAACATTTGAATTATATCCAAATTTGCCTGACTCTTCATCATCAACATCATATATATATGTGATTATATGAGAGAGAATTATTGACTAGCTTCCTCTTGCACAACCCCTACTTGGGATTGAGCCCACAACCCAGGTATGTGCCCGTGACTAGAATTAAACCCAGGACCTTCAGTCTGCAGGTTGATGCTCAATCACTGAGTCAAATTGGCTAGGGCCTGCTTTCTCTTTAATGTTCTGTATCAACTACATGCTTTACCACAATGGCGATGACTCCTTGGGACCTCTAAATGGGATTAACCCATAAATGTTGCCCATAAAATCAAGTCCTTAACCTTAAGGAAATCATGTTTAGCCATTCCCCATATACCACCTGACTTGATTTGAAGTCCTGTCACCTTTTTCATGTATGCCTTAGTTCTTCCTAGGCTCAGTGCTCACCTTGCATTTGAACTCTGGCTTTTCTGCATTTATTCAGAAATGATTCATTGAACACATTACATGTCAAACAGTATTCCATGTACTAAAAAAACAAAAAGTGAAAAAAAGGCCCTCATGGAATGTACATTCTAGTGAGGAGGCAAATATACAAAATAAAGGGCTAGTATAATATCAGTCTGTGAGAGATCCAAGATGATGGCAGATAGGTGGATGTTACACTCAACTCTTCCCAGGACCAAACTGGAATTACAACTAAAATGTAGAGCAATCAACCTGAGTAAACAACAGAAGAGCTGAATAGAAGTCTTATAACCAAGGATTTACAAAAGAAGACACATTGCAACTGGTAACAAGGATAGAAATGCAAAAAGGACTGGCCCCACTTTTTACCAGTAGAGGCTGAGCTTCTGAAGAAATATTTTAGCTGTGGAGGTTTCTCCTGAAAAGTGTAGGGTGTCAACCCAAGCAGAGCTCCCCAACCCAGAGCACAAAAGCTGGGAAGTTACCCACATAACATCCAGCAGTGAAAATCAGGATGTCCACCAGGGATAGACAGGAGTCTGTTAGAGACACAGATAACCCATTAAAGGGCCAACACACAAAATCTCATTCATAGTCACTGACCCTGAGCTCTGGAGGAGTCAGAGGGAGCAGAGTGGGCTAGAATACAACTGGGGTTTGTGGCTTTGGAGAGAGAGCTGAAGGAACAGCTGCTAAGATACCTGTGCTGAGTCATTCTCCCAAACCACAGACACCATCTTTCTTGGGTGGAGCACATTCCTCCATATGGCTTCAGCCTGGGGGAATGTAATGGCCCCACACTCTGAACTCTATATAGCCCTATCCTGTTGAGAAATCAGCTGTCTGGGCCAGAGTGTAGAGGTCTGAGAAGACTCAAGGGTTGTCGTTGTCAGTGACTGAGTTGTGTGGCTCTGGATTGGGGTCATTACCCTAACTTTCCAGTGAGCTTGACTGATGTCTCCCCTCATGTGAGATCTGCTAGCTCTAATCTTCAGGCCCTTGAAAGCTTTATTCCACTGACTCCTGGTGGCTCTGCTGTACTGAAATCTTGTCAGAATCTAGGATAGACTGGGTTATGTGGCTCTAGGATAAGGGCCATTTTTCCCTCACATGCCTATGTGGTGCAGAGTCCTTCTTTCAGAGGGCCAAATCTTGATCTGTTTGGGCCTGATAAACTCTGCTGGTCTCATACTGATGACTCCTTGAGATCCTTGCCCACCATACAAGTGTACAAGCACCAAGTGGATAGCAGTTAGTTACCCTGGGACATTTGCTAAGTGGCCTCAGAGTTAGTACTGGCACATATTGAACCTCTATCAATCTGCTGAACATCACTCGCCCCTACCTGGTGACTCACTAAGAATCTACCTCATGCAACTTGTTCAGTGAATGAGCCTAACAAGCAACCACCAGGCAGAGGCAGGCAAGGTGTATCTCAGAGTGCCTTGGACTTTTGCTGATCTTCCCTAAGGCCCAGTACTGGTAAAAGCCAGCCTTGGTGTGTAGGTTGGTCCTTCCCATGCACACACAGGCTCAATAGAGACAACCACAAACTACAGATAGCTTTGTAGAACCTAAAAGGTAGCCCAGGGCCAGCCACAGACTGACATTAGCCAGCACCAGAGTCTTCCCCAAGAAGCCCTAGACGCAACACACATAATAATAATTATATTGAGATTGGTAGGAGGGGTAGAGGCACATAATGGGCTGGTCCAACACCCATAAGTGGCATTTTATTAATCCAGAGGGATATCTTAGCTGTGAGGCCTAAGTTAGGAGCAAGGGGTCTAAGCCCCACACCAGACCTCTCAGCCAGGGTTCCAGTGCCAGAAAGAGAAGCCCCATAACGTCTAGCTGTAAAAACCAGTGGGGATGGTGCCTGAATGAGTGGCACAGAGGCTGCTGGAGTACTCTTAAAGAACCATTGCATAGACTTACTCAGACTCTTGCTCTCTGAACTTCAGCACTAAGGCAGTAGCTTGAAAAGATCCAGGGAAGTATGGGAAGAGCTAAATTGTCAGGCATCAGGGTAAGAACTGGCAGGCAGCTTTTTCCCAGACAAAAGTGCTGGCAGAGGTCATTGTTCCTATGTTGAGACTTCCCCTGCCAAAGAATATTCTGGCAGGTGCCATATATGAATTTCCATCAACCTGGATCATACTGTTCAACCTGTCCTGGTGATTCCCTGAGATGCCACCCAATTTTCAGCCCCACCCAAGCTGTTTGAGGTGGTCATTCCATATAAACAGCTTGTCCTAGCTCAGGTTTCAAACTTTTCTAAAATCCCTCAAACAAGCAACAGCTACCTCAGCATGCCCATACCTTTCAATAAGAATCTCCAGGCCCAACACTGGCAGCAGCTTGCCAAGACTCATAGCTTGGCCTTTCCTGGGCACCTCCATTCCCCAAACAAGTAGCAGACATCTGCAGATCACTCTATAGTTTGTGCTAGGCGGCCCCAGAACATAGGCAGTAGCTGACTTTCTACTTCCTGGGAGGCCCCAGAACCAGTACACCTGGTGGTAAGTTTTAGACCATACAGGATCATAACATTACTACATCTATGAGTGACACAATTACGGGACAGACTCAGTGAGCACCACTAAGGCCCCACTTAAGCACGTCCTGCTCCGTAGGGGCATTTCCTACACAGCAGCTCTTCCACTCTAGTTGCAACTGGTCCATGCAACCAATCATTAGCCTGGGGTCAATCCAGTGATGCCAACAGCAAGCAAGGCTCAACTACAACAGGACAGTGCACACAGCCCACACAAGGACACACTTAGAATGCCCAGGTCAGGTGACTGGCGAGGCTGCCTCTGAGCCCTACATGACACCTAATACACGAGGCCACTCTACCAATTCTAGAAAACATATAAACTCTAACTAATACATAGAAACAAACACAGGGAAACAGCCAAAATGCAGAGACAATTAAACATGTCACAAATGAAAGAACAGAAGAAATCTGCAAATAAAGAACTAAATGAAATAGAAGCAAACAAACTATCAGATTCAGAGTTCAAAACAATGGTTGTAAGGACTCTCAATAAATTTAATGAGATCTTCAAGAAACTTAGAGAGAACATCAATGACATAAAAAAAAAAAAAGACCAGTCAGAATTGAAGCATACACTAGCTGAAATGAAGAATAATTTGTAGCCCTAGCTGGTTTGGCTCAGTAAATAGAGCATGAACTGAAGGTCCTGGGTTTGATTCCAGTCAAGGGCACATTCTCAGGTTGCATTCTCGATCCACAGTAGAGGTGTCCAGGAGGCAGCCAATCAATTGTTCTCTCTCATCATTGATGTTGATGAGAACTCTCTCCCTCTCCCTTCCTCTCTGAAATCAATAAAAATACATTTAAAAAAGAATAGCTTACAGGGATTCAATTGTAGAATAGAGGACATTGAGAATCAAATAAGTGATTTGAAATATGAGGAAGTAGAGCAAAAAGATCAAAGAATCCCAGAATATGAAGAGTATAAGGAGTCTCTGGGACATCTATAAGTATACCAATATTCACATTATAGGAGTGCCAAAAGGAGAATAGAGGGAGCAAAAAATTGAAAACCTATTTGAAGAAATAATGACAGAAAACTTCCCCTACCTGGTGAAAGAAATAGACTTAAGAGTACAGGAAGAACAGAGAGTATGAAACAACAGGAACCCCAAAGAGGCTCACACAAAGACATAACATAATTAAAATGCCAAAGGTTAAAGACAAATAGAGAATCTGAAAAGCAAGAGAAAAGCAGTTAGTTATCTACAAGGGAGCACCCATACAATGGTAAGCTGATTTATCAACAGAAATCTTGCAGGCCAGAAGGGAGTGGCAATAAATATTTAAAGTGATGAAAAGCAAGGAACTATAACCAAGATTACCCAGCAATGCTATTATTTATAATTGAAGGTTAGATAAGAAAAACTTCACAAATAAGAAAAACTAAAGGAGTTCATCACCACCAAACCAGTATTATATGAAATAAAGGTCTTCTTTAAGAAGAATAAGAAGTAAAAGAAAAAAAGATTAAAACATGAACAATAAGTCCAGCTAGCATGGCTCAGTCATTGAGTGTCAACCTATGAACCGGGAGATCACAGTTTGATTCTGGTCAGGGCTATCATTCAAATTTGAAGGGGAAATAAGAGGCTGCACACGCAAAAAAAAAAAAAAAAAAAAAAAAAAAGGCTAAACTTTAGCCTACAGTTGGAAGCCAGGTGAATTCTTTTTGCAGATAAAGTTCTGTTCTGATGATCGATCCTTAGTAGTTTGCTCAGGCTTTTAAATGATGACTGTCACTTGATCAATATCAACAGTTATTTTCCTAAAGTGAAGATTAAGTGTTAAGTCCCACTTTTTTTTTTTTATCAAATGCTGCATTTTGGCTTTACTCTATAAGACCTAGAATTTCTTTGCTTCAGTCTGGAAAATGACAGTATAGGAATTTTTGGTTCATCCTATGTAGTTTATATGAATAATAACATTGGAAACAATCAGTTTTGGAAGAGCCATTACACATTACTTCAAATTTGTGAATAAAGAACCTTAAATAAAAGACATTTAAAAAGGCTAAGGCAGTTTATCACTATCAAGCCATCAATGTAAGAAATGATAAAGGGACTGGTGTAAAAAGAAGAAACAAAAAGGTAAGAAAGAACACAGGCACAAAAAATAAAAATGATTACCAACAAGTACCTTTCAATAATAACTTTAAACAGAAATTGACTAAATGCTCCAATCAAAAGACATCCAGTGGCTGAATGGGTAAAAAAAAAAATAAAAAAAAAAAATGACCCATATATTAACATATGCTGTCTACAAAAGTTCCACCTCACAACAAGGTATTCACACAGACTGAAAGTGAAGGGATGGAAAAATATCTTTCAGGCAAATGGGGAAAAAAAAACAAAAACTGGGGTAGCAATACTTATATCTGAAAAAATAGACCTTAAAGTAAAGGCCATAACAAGAGATAAGGAAGGCCCCATCATAATACTAAAGAGATCAATATAAGAAGAGGATCTAACTCTGATAAACATATATGCATAAAAGGTGATACAAAATAAAATAAAAATAAAAAGTAATAAAATAAATTTGATAAGATTGAAATCATATCAGGCATTTTCTCTAACCCTAATGGTATGAAACTAGAAATTAATCATAAGAACAAAATAGAAAAACACACACAAAAAAGAAGGCTAAATAACACATTACTAAATAATGAATGGGTAACAATGAGATCAAGGTAGAAATCAAAAGATACCCTAAAACAAATGAAAATGAGAACTCAGTGATCCGAAATCTGTACAACCCAGAGGGGCATTTATAACATAGCAGGCCTAACTCAAGAAACAAATAAACAAAACATTTCAAGTAAGCTAACTTTATACTGAAAAGAACTAGAAAAAGAACAAAAGACAAAGCACAAAGTGAACAAAAAGAAAAAATAATAATGATCAGAGTGGAAATAAATAAAATAAAGACTAAAAGAAACTACAAAAGATTAATGAAACCAAGATCTGGTTCTTAAAAAGATAAGATTGGCAAATCTTAAGCCAGACTCATCAAGAAAAAATTGAGAGGATCCAAATAAATAAAATCAGAAATGAAAGAGAAATAAGAAATGGCACCAAAGAAATACAAAAGATTGTGAGAAAACATTAGGAACAACTATATGCCAACAAATTGGACAATCTGGACTAAACGGATAAATTCCTAGAAGCATATAATCTATTAAAACTGAATCAGGAAGAATCAGAAAATATGAATAGACTGATTGCAACTAATGAAAATGAAGCAGTAGTGACAACACTCCCAAAAAACAAAAGTCCTGTACCAGAAAGCTTCAAAGGTAATTTTTTCCCCCAAATATTTGAAGAAGAATTAACACCTTATAAAACTATTTAAAATAATTCAAGAGGAGGAAGATTCCAAAGCTCATTTTACGAGGCGGGCATTATTCTATAATAATTCCAATACCACATAAAGACAATACAAAGAAAGAAAATATAGCCCTATATCCCTGATGAACATAGATGCTAAAATCATCAACCAAATATTAGCAATCAGATCCAACAATATACTAAAAATATAACATAACATGATCCAATGGGATTTATTTCAGGGATGCAAGGTTGCTATAATATCTGCAACTCAATAAATGTGATACACCAGAGAAACAAAATGAAGGATAAAAATCATATGATAATATCAATAGATGCAAAGAAAAGCATTTGATAAAATTGAGCACCCATCATATCTAATAAAGATGAAATATGCTAATTGACCATCACTCCCTCACAAAAGATGGCAGTGTCCACAGCCAAAAAAGAGGAAATATGCTAATTGACTGCCACACCCTCAAAGAAGGCAGCACCCATAGCCACAAGATGGTGCTACCCAGTCCCCTCAGCCCCACCGGGGGTAGGCTCACGGTATGAGCGGGCCCGCCCCCAGGCAGGCCTAGCTGCTCCACGCACCTGCCTCTGGAGTTCCCCAGTTCCCTCAGCCCCCCAGCCACCCTGGGCAGGCCAGAGGCTCCGACAAGCCTCAGATATTGGCTTCTTAGCCACAGGGACAGCCTGAGGGATAACCAAATGACTGAACAAGCAGGCTGCATGGGGCAAGCAGGTCAGCAGAGGGGTTAGTGAGGGTCCACCAAAGGACTGAATAAGCAGGCTGTGTGGAATGACCAGGCTGGCAGGGGGACTGTGAGGGGCTACTAGGCCAGCAGGGAGGCTGTTGGGGGTGACAAGGCTTGCATGGGGGGCAGTATGATGTGACCAGGTAGGAGGGTAGGGGGAAGTTGGAGTGACCAGGCTGGCAGGGGAAGTACAGTTGGGGGCTTCCAGACCAGCAGGGGGACAGTTGAGGGTGACCAGGCCGGTAGAGGGAGATAGTTGGAGGTGGCCAGGCTGACAAGGCCAGCAGGGAGGGGGCAGTTGGGGGTAACCTGGCCAGAAGCAGGGGGCAGTTAGGGGCAACCAGGCAGGCAGGTGAACAATTATGAGGCAGTCCAGAAAATTGTGAGAGAAATCTCTGACTGATGGTCTAGATTGGCAGTTGGACATCCCCTAAGAGGTCCCAGATTGGAGAGTGTGCGGGCTGGGCTGAGGGGATCCCCTGTGCTTGAATTTTGTGCACGGGGCCTCTAGTTTATAATAAAAACTCTCAGTAAAGTGGGAATAGAGGGATCATATCTCAACATAATGAAGGCTATATATAACAAATCCATAGTCAGTGTCATACTCAATGGGCAAAACCTAAAACCATTCCTATAAGAACAGGAACAAGACAGGAATGTCTGCTTTTACTACTCTTATACAACACTAGAGGCCCAGTTCACAAAGATTTGTACATGGCCGGGAGGGGGGGGTGATGGTGTCCCTCAGCCCGACCTGCACCCTCTCCAATCTTGGAGCTCTCAGGGGAGCCCTCTCCAATCCAGGAGTTTCTGTCTGTCTTTGTAATCATATGAGCAAATTGTCTGAGACCCCAACCCAGTTTGGTTTGTTCCTCACAGAATAATAGAGGTCTTTTTTTCCCCCTTTGCTTCATCGGTGGAGATTTCCTGGAAGTTTTAGGATGTCTTCCCTTTAATTTTTCCTAGGTGCTCTCATTTTACTTATGTCTCTCACCTGTGCTTTCCCTCCATCCCCACTGCAACAGTAACTTGCTCCAGGCTCACTTCGCTCTAGTGTCTAGGACTGTGGTCAGCAAACTGCAGCTTGGAGCCACATGTGGCTCTTTGGCCCCTTGAGTGTGGCTCTTCCACAAAATACCACGGCCTGGGCGAGTCTATTTTGAAGAAGTGGCATTAGAAGAAGTCTAAGTTTTAAAAAATTGGCTCTCAAAAGAAATTTCAATTATTGTACTGTTGATATTTGACTCTGTTGACTAATGAGTTTGCTGACCTAGGAGATCGGTCTGCCACCAGAACTATGATTCCCAGCATTCCTGGTGCTCCCCGCACTCTTGATTTTCCCTTCCTGCTCTGTCTCCATCTCACTGCCTCCCACTCTGCTAAGTCCTCCAAGCCACCAGCTCTCCCTCTGTGCTCTCCATCTGGTGACATGGGGAGCCAAGTTCCACAAGCCACTCCACTCTCTGCTGGCTCTACCTCTCTGCTCTCTGTTTGGCACCTGTGTATGCAAATTAATCCGCCATCTTTGTTGGGTTAATTTGCATACTCACTCCTGATTGGCTGGTGGCCGACATGGAGGTACAGTCAATTTACATGTTTCTCTTTTATTATATAGGATAGTACTGGCAGTCCCAGCAACACTAATCAGATGAGAAGAAGAAATAAAAGGAATCCATATTGGAAAGGAGGAAGTAAAACTTATTATTTGCAGATGACATGACATTGCATATAGAGAGTCCTAAAGAGGCTACCAAAAATCTACTAGAATTGATCAAGGAATTCAATGAGGTTTATAAAATAAGTATCTGGAAATCAGTTGCATTTTTATGCACCAATGATGATCTATCAGAAAGGGAAACTAAGAAAACAATCCCATTTACAATTGCATAAAAGAATACTAAGGAATAAATTTAACCAAGGAGGTAAAAATTTTGTAGTTGGAAACTTATAAGTCACTGAAGAAAGAAATTGAAGAAGATACAAATAAGTGGAAGCATGCACCGTGTTCATGGATAGGAAAAATTGACATCATTAATATGTACATACTACCCAAAACAATCTATAGAATCAATCTATACTACTTGAAGCAATCTATAGAATCGATCTATATTACCATATGATTCACTTATATGGAATCAAATGAACAAACAAAATAGAAACAGACTCATAGATACAGAGAATAGACCATCAGCTGTCAGAAAGGAGGGATTTGGGGGGCTGTGTGAAAAAGGTGAAGGATAGACACAGGAAATTATCAGAAGGGAGGGAGGTGAGGCAGAAGATGGTAAATGGGGGATAAAGTGTAATGTAAAGAGATTTGGCTTGGGATGGTGTACACAAAATACAGATGCTGTATTATAGAATTGTACCTCTGAAACCTATATCATTTTGTTAACCAATGTCACCAACAATAAATTCAATACAAATTTTAAAATATCAGACTGTCATAGCACTATGAATAAAAACAAATCAGGGCTGGGGGGTGGGGGTACAAGTGATAGAGCAGCCTTTCTTCCCCCCAAAGCCTATCTTAAACACAGATGTGTTTGCACATTCCTATCCTGCATAACATTGCATTGGGCCATAGTAATCACTTATTGGATACTTGAACAATTAACTCATTTTTAGCTGCATCTGTTGATAAAACTAACAAGTATTTCCTTTCTTATGTTGATAGCCTGATTTTAAGATGGGCTATATAATTTTTTAAATTAATAATTTGCTAGTCTTTTTCTAGACTTTTAGATGATCTCTTTCCTATATTCTAGTCAGAGACAACTTGCAAATTACAAGGATTGAAGATATTAAGCAGTTTCTTTTTTTACTGTACTATCAACTTCATTGTTCTGAGTTGTGCCTGTGTTATAATCCAGATCACTCTCACCACTAGGTGGCAATAACTTCATTAAATAAAATAGAGCTGAAATAAAAAAACAATACAGAAGGGCAACTAAAACAATTTAGCCTTGTTTTTTCTTTCCTTCTCATAAATTCGGTAAGGAAAAAAAAACAACAGTCACAAATCTGTATTTCTGCTATAGTACTGGCACCCAATAACATCTCATCTAGCTATCGTCTATCTATCTATCTATCTATCTATCTATCTATCTATCTATCTATCATCTATCTATCACCCTAATATGCAAATAAACCAAACTGCAGAACATCCGAACAACCGGTAACTATGATGTGTGCTCACCACCAAGGGGCTTGCATGGGACATGGCGGGTGTCAGTAGCAGGCGGCAGAGTGTGGAACATGGCAGCATTGGCTGTGGTGGGATGGTGGAGCAGGTGAGCAGGGGCTCACCAGACCAAGGCGGAGCACTGGTTGCTGCAATCCTCTGATGGTTACTGAAAATTCTTTGCTCCCATGTGCCGCAGTCCCACACAGCACTCACGCCTGCTGCTGTTGATGAAGCCGCTACTTGCATCCACTGCCGGTGCCCAGTGCCAGTTCTGATCACTCGGTGCCATCAGCGGTGCCAGCTGAGGATGCCAGCACTGATCGCCCCTGGGGGCTTCTCCACCTCCCTCTGCTCCTGAGGGGCAATTGGGACAGCGGCCACAGCTTGAACCCGCTGCTAGCACTGGTCTCAAATCACTCCGTGCCATCAGCAGGTACGAGTGGGGCCGGTGCCCACGTCAGTGCATGGGAGCAGCTGGCATTGGGACTGCTGGCAGACAGGGGACCGGGAACTATGGCAGGAGGAGCCCCTGTGCCCACCACAGCTTCAAGCCCCACTGTTCCTTGCTCTGAGCCCTTAGTAACTAATAAATGGGACTTGAGACTTGGTCAGAGTTATGTTTTCTGTGAAACCTGATAACATTATATAAAAATTTTATCTTATAAAATGAATATGCCTGAAAAATCCATTCAACTCCACTTAGTTATGTCTTTAAATATAATAATGCATAACTTTTAAAAACTTACCTTAAACATTAATGCTAATTCTATCACCCTTTCCAATATAGATATCCCCGCACCTTCAGTTGCCCAGTAAGCCAACTGAAGTCTTTGTGGTTTGGTTGGTCATTAAATAGTTTCTTTTTTTTCCTTTCACTTTCATCATTACCAGCCAATCTTCCAATACACTTTTGATGTCTCCCTCCCACATTTTAGTTTCCTCTTCTCCATTTAATTCTAATGAACATTTCTTATTAGTTTTTAAAATTGATTTTAGAGAGAGGACTGGGGAGAGTGAGAGAGAAACATTGATCAGTTGCCTTCCACACATACCCTTGTGACCCAGGCATGTGCTCTGACCAGTGATTTTCTGGTTCATAGGTCAAGGCTCAACTACTGAACCACACTGACCAGGCTGAAGCAACTCTTTTTTTTTTTTTTTTTTTTTTTTTTTAATATATTTTATTGATTTTTTTTTTACAGAGAGGAAGAGAGAGGGATAGAGAGTTAGAAACATCGATGAGAGAGAGACATCAATCAGCTGCCTCTTGCACAACCCCTACTGGGGATGTGCCCGCAACCAAGGTACATGCCCTTGACCGGAATCAAACCCAGGCCCTTCAGTCCGCAGGCTGATGCTCTACCTACCGAGCCAAACCGGTTTCGGCTGAAGCAACTCTTTTAACTGTGTCTTTTTTCTTCCTGAAAGCTTATTGAGTAAAGCACTACACAGGTTAGACTGGCCAATAAAATAAGTTCATTTTGTCCTAGACATGAGGCTAAGGTGAGGTCCCTGAAGCCAAGTGCATTGGAACATCCTGCATAAACTCTATGGCATGACAAGACTTCATAGACCAATTCCTGCCCCTAGTCCTACCCTATTAAAAGTTTTCCTTTGTATTTTTAAAGAGGAAACATTACCTGGCCACAGCTAAGCAGTAGATGGCGTTTTCCCTTAGAGTTCTCCCACTGTGCTCAGAGAAAGATTTGAAGGAGGATCTGAGTATAAAGTCTGTACGGGATGTTTCATAATGAAAAGAAGGGTGTGAATAGCCCACACTTGAAACGGGAAGAAGGGAAATTGGGGGGAGATAAGTATTTTTTGTGAGCTTTTCTTTTTTCCTAACTGTGGCAATCATATTTTTCCGATTTTGTTGTCGATGTCTTTGTAATTCAGGAAATGTATTTGTATCTACCAGCTGAGGACATTTGAGGGTTTGTTCTCTTGTGTCCTGCTGTGAAATTGCCAAAGGATTGATGCGTTTCCTGCTCGTAATTTGTTTCCTGAGAGGTGGTAGCTTGCACATAGTGTTCTGTGAGTCCTTGTTCCCAGCTTTGTGCCAGCTCTTGGAGGTCATCTTTGGTTTGGTGAAACCATCCACCATCACAGGGTCTCCAATTTTTGCCCCAAAAACCCTTGCTCCACAAAGCTGGTTTTTGTAAAGATTGTGACTCTGAGCTCTGAGGACCCACTGTTTTATTTTAATATAGATCCTCATGGGGACTGAAATCTTCAGAAAAGAAACTGTGGACCACATTTTACTAAATAAATATAATACGCAGTCTTTATGCTTGTGTTTGGATGCGATGGTCAGGGGAATTTGACCCGCTGCAGTTTTGCATTCCAGGCACAGCACACTGTAGTTGACAAAGGCCTTCAGAATCAACAGCTGGCCCGCTTCTGCAGCTGCATGAATGGGACATTTAGAGACATCTGCATGCAGAGCTTCGTGGCACCATGCTCGGTAGGGGTGGACGCCAACTGCCTCATTAGGCCACACACCCTGCTTCAGGGCCCATTCAGTGAGCTCAATGTAGCCATAAAAGGCGGCAATGTACAGGGCCACCCTTCTCTGATACCTGAATGAGTGGAACAAGTAGGAGTGGGGGAGTTTAGTAAGTCAGCAAACAGACAGATGTAGTTACACTAAATACCCATGAAACATTCTAGTTAACATTCTAATTGTTCTACGAAAACATTTCTAATTGTTCTACGAAAACAATTCTAATTGTTCTATGCAAACAATTTTCAGAAAAGGTATACAGTAACATACAAGTTAAACTGTAGTTTCTGCTTATACACATCATCCTACTATGCACATGTACATAGTTCAAACCACTTTCCTTGGAGAAGCTTTCTTTTTGTGAAAATTAAATGCTCAGGAAGAACACAAAGTTTCATATCAATTGGGAAAGTAGCCAAAGAAATTCAACACATTTTAGAAATTTGAAAGTTGTGTGTGCTTATTCTCTCTTTTCTATCATTCTTTACTTTTTTGGCTTCTGAGACACTACTGCTATCTGATCACCACTAGGTGGGCCCTACCAACACCATGCCCAATGCCATCATCTCCTCTCCCACTTCCATTTATCCCTCTCCAGGCATTGCCTCACACTGTTCTCAATTAACTTTTTATTCCTTAAATAGAGGCCCGATGCATGAAATTTGTGCAAGATAGGCCTTCCTTCCCCCAGCTGCCAACACAGCTTCCGTCTGGCACCCAGGACCCAGGCTTCCCTTGTAGCCCTGGCTTTGTCTGAAAGGATGTCCTGTTGAATTAGCATATTATGCTTTTATTATTATAGACTAGAGGCCTGGTGCATGAAATTCATTCATAGGGGGTGGGGGAGGGTGTCCCTGAGACCAGCCTGCACCCTCTTCAATCTGGGACCCCGTATAAACAGGCAGTTGGACATCCCTCTCACAATCCAGGGCTGTTGGCTCCCAACTGTTCACCTGCTTGCCTTTCTGATTGGCCCTAACCGATTCTGCCTGCCAGCCTGATCACCCCCTATCCACTCTCCTGCCAACCTGATTAATGCCTAACTGCTCCCCTGCCAGCCTATTTGCCCCTAACTGCCCTCCCCTGCAGGTCTGGTCACCCCCAACTTCCCTCCCCTGCCGGCTTGGTCACTCTAACTACCATCCCCTGCAGGCTTGATCACCCCCAACTGCCCTCCCTTACAGGCCTGCTTCCTCCCAACTGCCTCCTTTGCTGGCCTAATCACCCACAACTGCCCTCCCTTGCAGGCCTGGTCCCTCCCAACTGTCCTCCCCTGCTGGCCATCTTGTGTCCACATGGGGGCAGGATCTTTGACCACATGGGGGCAGCCATCTTGTGTATTGGAGTGATGGTCAATCTGCATATTACTCTTTTATAAGTTAGTATAGAGGCCTGGTTCATGGGTGGAGGTCAGCTGGTTTGTCCTGAAGGCTGTCCTATATCAGGGTGGGGGTTCCCTTGGGGCGAGGTTGGCCTGGGCGAGGGGCCTGTGATGGTTCGCAGGCCAGCCATGCCCCCTGGCAGTTACATACCAGCCGAGGCCCTGGTATCTGGGGTTTATTTATCTTCTACTATTGAATTTTTGTAGCCTGGAGTGGAGCCAAGCCTTCTGCTTGCTCTGTGGAGGCAGCCATTTCTGATGGGACTTATGTATCTTCTATAATGAAATTTTGTAGCCTTAAGTGGAGGCCTGGGTGGCCAGGGCAGGTGGAAATCTTGGCTTCCTCCCTTGCCAGGGAAACCCAAGCCTCTCTCCTGCTCACTGTGGCCATAGCCATCTTGGTTGGGTTTATTTGCATATTTGCTTCTGATTGGCTGGTGAGCGTGGTTTGTGGATGTAGCAAAGTGATGGTTATTTGCATATTACTCTTTTATTAGGTAGGATTGGTGGTTGTCCTCTGTTCTAACAATTAAAGTTCTAACTCCTCACCTAAGGCCCTTCATCATGTGGTCCCTGCTCCTTTTTCCTACCCTACTTTGTACCAGTCCCCTTCTACTTCACTGAACTGGAGCTACACTGGCCTTTTTACTATCCTTCCAACACTCTATAAGGCATAAGTTAAAAGATGGGGGGAAGCTGTTCAGTGAAAGAAGAATTAGGGAGGAAAACCAAGAAAGGGTCCCACGAGGTATTGTCCAGAATACATTTGGGCAAGGCTATCTGACCCCATTGTAGAGATGGAGACAAGCTAGCCTGATACCATCCAAAATACATGATGTGTAACTAATTCTGCAATGTCTGATTGCATGCTCCTCACATGTGACTTCCTTTGGATGTGATATGTGACTTCCATGTAATTTTCTTGTATGAGGTAAGTGGCTTTCCCAGCACATATGAGTCTCTAGAAGCCTCTGGAAGTTAGATTATAACTAATTAGAGTTATAGGTTAATGTAGGGAGTGGATATAGGGTTAAGCCTCAGATTGACCTGTGGCAGAGCCACAAACAAGTCCCAGCTTACAGGGCACAGCCATTTTAGTATAATTAAGCTTGACCTTATGACACTCCCTACATCCTATCTGGGTAGCTAATGGGCTGTGGGAGGTGCAGCAAGTGCTGCCAAAACAAGTGAAACTCACAAGAACATTGTAACTATGGTGACCACTACCTTCTTTACCTCTGGCTATAAAATAAAGGCTCAGCTTGCCTTCTGGATCTTTCTCTGTGGCCTTAGTCAAGCACAGGAAATCCACCTAGACCCAGCTTATTTTCTTTGTCTTTTCTTCAATCCTTCACCACCACTCTCCTCAGGCTTACCAAACCCTTGTCTGTGCTGGCACAGCACATGTTAATGCACTGGCACTTTAGTTCACACATCAATTTTTTTTTGAAATTCATTAATGCACATCAGCATCTCATTTTTCTTGATTTGGGAGCAAAGCCTCTCCTGGATGGACTAACTGACCTCTGTTTTCATCTTTATCACCCACATTGTGGGAACTGGAAGCACTCTTATTATCAAGGTTTATTGATCCTGCCTCCTAAATGTATATTTTTATAGTCTTTCCTCTTAGTCCTAAACAATAATAATCTCTCTCTCTTTTAAAAAAATATATTTTATTGATTTTTTTTACAGAGAGGAAAGGAGAGAGATAGAGAGTTAGAAAACATCGATGAGAGAGAAACATCGATCAGCTGACTCTTGCACCCCCCCCACTGGGAATGTGCCCACAACCAAGGTACATGCCCTTGACTGGAATCGAACCTGGGACCTTTCAGTCTGCAGGCCGATGCTCTATCCACTGAGCCAAACTGGTTTCGGCAACAATAATAATCTCTTGACTGACTCCCTGCCTTCCTGCCTTCCTCTATTCCTCACACTGAAGCCATCCATCCTTCTAACGTGCCTTTCTCTGCCTTCAGAACACTTCCTTTACATTTTTGTGGGTCCTAAGTGAAGTGGCCTCTTCATAGCTTTTGAGCCTCTGGCCATTAGCTCCCTCTCACTCTGACCTATCATGTGAAACTTCTTTCAGAACCTTGAACATCTTATTCTCTTGCCCTAATCTTTGTACATGTGGGTCCATCTGCTTTGAACATGGTTTTTTTTTTTTCCTTTTCTTTTATTTTCTTTTCTTTCCCTTTTTTTTTTTCCTCCCTACCACTTATCTGAGTACCAACTCTTCAGGCCTCAATTTCAATTCTTTTCTCAAGATGATCCCCTGAGTCTGTTAATTCATCATTTTATACATTCCCATATCATCTTGTATGGTCCTCATGTCATAACACTTTTCACATTGACTGATAACAGTATTTAACCTTTGTATCCTACTTGCCTTCTTCCAGAGAGCTCTCTAATTCCTTAATCTCTACAACAGTTCTAAGAAATAGATATTATTATCATTCCCATGTTATACAAGAGGACACTGAGGTACAGGATGATGGAATAATTTGCCCAAGTTTGTACACCTGAACACTGAGGGAGTGGGGCTTTGAACCTAGCAGATGGGCACTGCAGTTGGTAATCTTAAACATTTTGCAGTTCTGCTTCTTCAGGAATTGGTTCCTGGTATTCTTTCCCTTACTGGACTGTAAGCTTGCTGAGAGCATGGACCATGTCTTGTTAATTGCTAGATTCATAGGATCTTGCATTATACCAATACATAGCAAATGCTCAATAGATATTTGGTAATTGGGTAGGGGAATAAAAGGAGCTTTTCAATGTTATAATGTATAGTCACTAAACTCTTACATTTTATTTAAATACTAGAGGCCCAGTACACAAAATTTGTGCACGAGGGAGGAGGTGGTGTCCCTCAGCCCAGCTTGCACCTTCTTCAATCTGGGACCCCTTGAGGAATGTCTGACCACCAGTCAGACATCCCTCTCACAATCCAGGACTGCTGGCTCTCAACCGCTCACCTGCTTCTGCCTGATTTCCTAACCTCTTCTGCTTGCCAGCCTGATCACTTCTAACCACTCCCTGCCAGCCTGATTGATGCCTAACTGCTCCCTGGCCGGCCCGATTGCCCCTAACTGCCCTCCCCTACCAGTCTGGTCACACCTAACTGCCTCTCCTGCAGGCCTGGTCCCCCACAACTGCCCTCCCCTGAAGACTTGGGTCCCCCCAACATTCCTCCCTTGCAGGCTTGCCCCCCAAAAAACTGCCCTCCTCTGCTGGCCCAGTCACCCCTAATTGCCCACCCTGCTGGCCTGATCACCCACAACTGCCCTCCCCTGCTGTCCTGCCCCCCCCAACTGCCTTCCCCTGCTATCCTGGTGCCCCCCCTCCATTGTCCTCTCCTGCAGGCCTGAATCTCCTGTAACTATCCTCCACTACAGGCCTGGTTCCCCCCCAACTGCCCTCCCCTGCTGAGCTGGTCTCTCCCAACTGCCCTCCTCTGTAGGCCTTGACTCCCGAACTGCCCTCTCCTACCAGCCTGGTCTCCCCCAACTGCCTTCCCTTGCCAGCCTGTTCCCTCCCAACTGCCTTCCCCTGCTGGCCATCTTGTGGTGGCCACCTTGTGTCCACATGGGGGCAGCCATCTTTGACCACATGGGGGCAGCTATCTTGTGCCTTGGAGTGATGGTCAATTTGCATATTACTCTTTTATTAGATAGGATTAAGTCAAATGGAGATGGTTAAGCACATGAGCATTAGATTTTAATTGTCAGGATCCAACAACCAGTCATGACCTTGCTAGTTGTGTGACAATGGGCACATTTTTTTTTTTTTATAGATTTCCTCTTCTATAAAAGAAGATAAAATAGTATCTACCTCATAAAATTGTTAAGTATAAAGTTAGGTAATAAATATAACTAGAGTGTCTGCTACAAAGTAGCACAATTATGCATTATGTGTAACAATGTAGCACAATTATTTCTTTGGATTTAGAGCATGAAAAAAATTAATGTAAAATAGTTGGATATTTTGTAGAATTGCAAATGGTGGCTTTCCAATCTGTCACTTCACAGAGACCTTGGTGGGTATGTAGGCTTCTGTACAGTATAATTAAATCACCCATGAGGGGGCACTATTCTAAAATATTACAATACCACTGAATTGAAAACAAAAGGGTAATGTAGCATTTGGGAAACTGCAGAGATACATTTACTTTTCTGAGCCTACCCACCTCCACAGCCAGGCCACACAAGCTCCACTTCATGTAATACAAAAGTATGAATGTTGTATTAAATATAGCTTAAAAAATTACATGGGAGGCAGCCAATATTTCAGCCAATCAATTAGCAAATGTGTTGTATTTTTTAAAGAATAATTGAATGTGAAGGCTTTAAAAAGAGATGTTGAAAGTCTGATACCCAAACCAAACTGGTCACCCATTTAAATAGTGTTTCCTGAGGAATGTGTACCCAAAGTGCAATCCTTCCCCAAAGGCTGTTAGACCTGGTGGCATCCCTGCTGCCTCATTCTACAAATATCTCCATAATGGGGTCTGGTTGAGACATGCTAAGTGGAACTGGCATGGAGCAGCACACCAGCCAGTGAATGAATTGTAGACTCAAGGTCCTATGCAAATTTAGGGTTACTTTTAAAAATTACTTAAATTAATTTGCTTTATCTCCGTACTTAAGTACTGGTTTTTCATTTGATAAATAGCGTTGGACTTTAAGTTTTTGTCCGAGGAGACAACCCATTAGAAATTCCTTCCATCCATCCCAGACGTCCAAGCGAAGCGTTGTGCCTGTGGATCAAGAGAGGCAGTTTACAGTGCAGTCCATCATGTGGCTTGGCAATCTATAAAACTTCCCCCACAGAGGCATAGGACTAGATGCAAAAGTAACCTTGGAGTAAGTTGACAGAGATGTTATTCTTAGCTGAGGCCTGCACTGTGATTGCATATGATGCTAAAGTATTTTTAACAGTTATCTGAAAACAGTGCTGTGAAAACTGATTCCATGATGATATATAACTCACCATGTAAAACTAAAGCTATTTTGTTGGAAGAGGAAACTAAACAAAATATGGCAGGATAAATGGACTCCTTCTTGGGCTTTCAGCTTGTGAGTGGGCTGTGGATGGAGCTGAAAGATCTTTTTGTTCTGTGCTTCAAAAAACAGGAGCCATTCTGTGTTATGAAAGTTCATTGCTCCTGGAGGATTTATCAATTGCTCCTAAATAGATGACCTTCTTTTGATGCTGTGACATCACATTCCCTTTGGTCGTTGGGCAGGGAGATAAAGAAACATGGCTTAAATGAAAGAACAGAACAACACTCCAGAAAAGAACTAAACAAAATGAAGACAAGCATTCTACTAGACACAGAGTTCAAAATACTAGTTTATCCCAATCAGCATGGCTCAGTGTTTGAGCACTGATCTGTGAACCAGGAGGTCACATTTTTAATACAGGTCAGGGCACATCTCCAGGTTGAAGGCTCAATACCCAGCGTGGGCATGCAGAAAGCAGCCAATCGATGATTCTCTCTTGGCATTGATGTTCCTATCTCTCTCTCCTTCTCACTTCCTCTATGAAATCAATTAAAGCATTTTTTTTAAACCCACTGTTTATAAGGATGCTCAGTGAACTTGGGGGAAGAGTAGATGAACTTCATGAGAATTCAACAAAGACATCAGAAATAGAAAAGTGGAAATAGAAAACATGAAAAAGAACCAGTCAGAAATTAAGAACACATTAACTGAAATGAAGAATACATTACAGGGAATCAACAATGGAGTAGATGAAGCAGAGGATCAGGTCAGAGATTTGGAAGATAAGAAATAAAACACCCAATCAGAATAACAAAAAGAAAAATGAATTAAAAAAACCACTGAGGATAATAAAAGGAGCCTCTGAGACAGCTTCAAGTGTACCAATATTCGCACCATGAGGGTGTCAGAAGGAGAAGAGAGAAAACAAGGAATTTAAAATCTATGTGAAAAAAATGATGGTGGAAAACTTTCCTCACTTGGTAAAGGATCTAAACAAGTCCAGGAAATACAGAGGGTCCCAAACAAGGTGAACCCAAAGAGGTCCACACCAAGACACTTCATAATGAAAATGACAAAGATTAAAGTGAGAGAATCTTAAAAGCAGCAAGAGAAAAGCAGTTAGTGATGACAAGGGCTCCCATAAGACTATCAGCTTATCTCTCAACAGATATTTTGCAGGCCAGAAAGTATTGACAATAAATATTTAATGGCTTGGCTGGTGTGGCTCAGTGGATTGAGCATTACCCCATGCACCAAGAGGTTGCTAGTTCAAATTTCCAGTCAGGCACATGCCCAGGTTTTGGGCTCAATCCCCAGTAGATGGTGTGCAGGAAGAAGTCAACTAATGTTTATCTTGATATTTTTATCTCTATCTCCCTCTTCCTGCCATTCTTTCTGAAATCAATAAGAGCATTTAAAAAGAAAGAAATATTCAAAGTGATGAAAAGCAAAGACCTATGACCAAGGTTAGTCTACTCAGCAAAGCTATTCATTAGAATCAAAGAACCTATAAAGAGCATCCCAGACAAGAAAAAACTAGAATTCATCACCACCAAACCAGTAATACATAAAATGTTTATGAAGAAGAAAGAAAAAGGACCAAAAATATGAATAATAAATATTAATAAATGCATATCTATAAACCATTGAATCTAAAAAACAAACAAACAGAACAGAAACAGATTCTTAGATACAGATAATATTTTGGTATTTCCATTTGGGAGCGGGGTTTGAGGAGATGGGTGAAAAAGGTGAAGGTATTAGGATGGACAAATTGATAGTAACAGAACAGTCATGAGGATACAAATTATAGCATAGAGAATATAGTCAATAATATTGTAGTAACTATGTATGGTATCAGATGGATACTAGATTTATTGTGATGATCCCTTACTAAGTTACATAATGTATAATCACTGGGGTGTACACCTGAAACTAATATAATATTCTATGTCAACTGCAATTGAAAAATAAAAAAATTATTTAAAAAAAAGAAAGAAAGAAATTGTTGATATGAAAAAGCATGCTCTGACCCAAGAGTGAATTTGGTTAGAAATGTGAAGAGTCAACTTGGAAAAAACAGGTTTCCATTTTGGATAATAATGGACTTCAGCAAGCAAACTTTATTTACTGATATTCAGAGTAAATTGAATTGTAAATTTTGAAAAAGTCAAATAAACACTATACTAAATTAAAGCAATAATAAATAAGAAAAAAACAGGAATGATCATTGATGTTAAACTTTTGAGAGCTTCAATAAAAAATACCATAAAAGAATAAGTATGAATAAGAAATAAGTAAGAATAAGAAATATGATAGAAGTAACAATAAATGCAAATTTATAAAGAGCAAACTGCTTAACTCAAAAATGTCTACAAAGAGCTATTATAAGTTGAAAGAACTCAAATTCCATTGCAACAAATGTTACAGTATGGTGCCACTTAAAAATGTGCTAATTGTCAGCAAAGATCCATTTGTTTCAAGCAAGAATCTCTATAAGATTTGAACCATTTTCCAATGTGGTTAAACAAACCTGGAAGTTTTACTGGTGTATGGCTAGCAGTACAGGATTAAAAGGGAGGTTGTATCTGCTGTGAAGAATAAATGCCAGCTATTGAGGCAGTTCAGCCTGCATAGTAGTCGCTTCACTCTGTTTAAAGTTTAATATAACCAACATCTTAAAATGAGATTGCATAAAGCAAGGCTCAGAATAGTGTGTATCATATGCTACCACTGTGTTAAAAAGAGGAAAAAGAATATTTACTTGAACTTGCTTTTATATATGCTGCAAACATATTTAAAAGAGAACAAGACAAGACTGGGAGACCTTTTTTATGTCTTAGTCTACAGAACTTGATACCAGAGAGGAGTTTTGATAGATTATAACCACATAGTGCTTACAGAAGTTTTAGTTTAGAAAAAACTCCTCCATTTGTTAAGAATCTGATATCAAAGAACCATAGTGCTGAATAGTATAATAGCTGGTATCAAGTATAGAGGGCAGTACCGATGTCAGTATGATAGTCTCTGAGGGTGTTGCAGTCGAACATCTCCAGTCCCCTTGGAGTCCAGAGGCAGAAGACACTCACAGGGAAGCCACATCTCAAAGATAACAGCGTTCTCAGCTCAGATACTTTTTTATTAAGAAGAGAAATGCTATCCATTATCAACATTTTCTCTTGGGTAACAGCATTGAACACATAGAGAGTGGGCTTATCTTCTTCCTATGGGGAGAGAAAAGAGAGAACTTAGGAAGAAACACCATCTGGAGGTTGGGACGGACAAATATTTTGAAGGGTGGATTTAAGTGCCTCCAGCTAAGGATGAAAGCAAAGGTCAGTTACATCTCCTGACATCTGGTCTGAATCTTGCTCTTTGCTCCTGCTTTGAGTAAAGTAAAGGAGACTATGCAGGCTTTTAAAATCCTTTTACTTCTTAGTCTACAGGCCCAGCTGCAGTGTTGATCACTTATATCCACACTGAACTTAAGGAGGTTAGTTTCAAAACAACTCCTCCATCGTGCTGCACTTTAATTTGGAGATGCTATGGATTCTATGGATTCTATACCTTCACTTAAAAAGTGCTTTCTTTGATGTTATCTCTGGGAAGTGGAATTGAGTTCAGGTTGCAATGGGAGTTTTCTTTATCATTTTATGCTCTTCATTGTCTGTACCACTTGACCTTAAAAAAATAACCATGTGCATTTATGTTTGTTATTTAAAAAAGGAAATAATAAATATGAATGAAAAAAGTTTTCTTTGTCCCTTTTACTTTGTAATCTTAATAGGAAAGCAAGTGGAATGGAAATATCAGAAATAGAGTTAGGAATGAAAATTGGGGGAAAGTATTAATTCTTCTGTTAGCAACAGTTAAGTCAAGCAGAACCAAAACTAAAATCACAGGAAATGAGAAAAATGGAAAAGTGGTAGGGAGGGAAAATTTATTGGCATTTCCACTTTTCTAACAAAAAAATAAATGAAACTGGCTTTACTTCCTCTTTAGAGGATTTAGGTCAATCACAAGTTTTCTTCAGTGCCCTGTTGCTGGCCTGGCAGATGGGAGTGCACAGAGTTGACATGTAGTGTGCCCTGGTAACCCACCTCCTCTCCAAGCGAGTCCTTGAGCAAAACCTAGAAGCAGAAAATAGCCTCCAGTTTCCTCAAGGTGGCCCCAGCCAGCCACTGGCCTCCTCGACCCCTTCCTGTTTCCCTCCCCCTTTCTCCCATCAAAATTCATCTCTAGTTTCTCCACAGGCTCTCCTTACTTCAGGCTTATAATGCACTAAATGTATTCTCCACGTTATCTCCCAGATAACACATTGCACTAAATGTATTCTCCATGTTATCTCCCACATAACACATTGCCATAACATAATCAATATGAAAATCTCTTTGAAAGAGCCTTTGATGAGTAATATTGATGAAAGTTTAGGCTGCAATGTTTTAATCTAGGGTCCATTTTCGTAACTCAAATCACTGAGGCTTAGTTTTCCAGCAAGCTAAGCTTCTTGAGTATAAAGTACTTGGAACAGGATTAAAAGTAATGGCAGAGTAAGTGGATGCCACACAGAACACTCCCAGAACAAAACTGGAACTACAACTAAAAAAAAAAAAAAAAAAAGTATGACTAATTCAACTGAAGACTAGCTGGAGAAAACCCTATAATTAAGGATGGAAAGTGGAGATTCAGAGGGCTTGCTGGACTCCCACAGACAGCAGCTGAAGTACTGGAGAAATATCTCTGCTGTGTGTGGGCGGGGGTGGGGGGGGGGCTCGAAACTGATAACTCCGGGGTCTAGTCCCCAAGCTGAGCCCCAAAGTCCACAGCAGCAGAACTGAGAAAGGTGCCCACATAACATCTGGCTGTGAAAAGCAACAGGGTTGCTGTCTGCCAGGAAGAGATGGCTGGAAATGCAGGTACCCTCTTCAAGGGCAAAAATTTAAGGTGCAGCCACTCATTTTGTGGTCCAGCAGAGGTAGGGCAGAGTGGACTGGGGCTCTGTGAGCAGAAGCTAGGTTTGGGTGCTCTGGGGTTAGAGCTCAGAAGGCAGACATCCCGGTCTCCTGTGTTGAGTCATTCCTTTACATTGTAGAAGACACTTTGTTCAGCAGAACTTTACTATTCAGGCAGATTTACTCAGGGGGGAAAAAAGCTGACACAACCTATTGAAAAACACATTGCCCCATGGTGTGGAGTTTCTGCGGTCCATTAAGAGACAAAGAATAGCATAGGACAATAGATCTGAGTAAAGAAATATATCCAGTTTGTTAATATAAAGTGTAAGTTAATGGATCTATTAGATAGATCAATTATTTGATATCTCCCTTTGTTCTCTCTCAACTCTCTGACATATTTATTTATTTTTTATTTTTTAAATATATTTTATTGATTTTTTTTGCATAGAGGAAGAGAGAAGGATAGAGAGTTGGAAGCATTGAGAGAGAGTCATTGATCAGCTGCCTTTTGCACACCCCCTACCAGGGACATGCCCGCAACCAACGTACATGCCTTTGACCGGAATCGAACCTGGGACCCTTCAGTCCACAGGCCAACGCTCCATCCACTGAGCCAAACCAGTTTACGCTCCTTGACATATTGAAAGAAAGAAAGAAAGAAAGAAAGAAAGAAAGAAAGAAAGAAAGAAAGAAAGAAAGAAAGAAAGAAAGAAAGAAAGAAAGGAGTAGGAGGGGAGATGTCTAAATTAAGAAAACTAAGGCTAAAATTTGGTACAAAGCAAAAATTTGGAACAATAGAGTCACACTGCTATCTACCTATTAAATAGTGAATCTCTCTTTTAAGAGCAGAGAATAAGTCTTATTCACTTCTGTATCTTCAGACCAAGCACAATGCCAGGTATATATGAACCTATCAAATATCTTTAAAAAAATAACACATGAACAACCAAAAGCAGACTTCCACATCCCCTACCAAAGCTAGCAACTTTCTAGTACCACAGCCCTCATTCTTTCCATACAATATACTGTCTTTCAGTAACAGTTACCTCCATCCCCACTGTCCCAGTCTTCTTTCATCATCTTCCAAAAGAAGTAGAGGTATAGATATTTCTTATACAGACACTTGATGAAAGCTCAGAATACATTTTCATGGTTTTATGAAGATGAGCTACATACCCTGTTTCCCCGAAAATAAGACAGTGTCTTATATTAATTTTTGCTCCCAAAGATGCGCTAGGTCTTATTTTCAGGGGATGTCTTATTTTTCCATGAAGAAGAATATGGTACACATTTATTGTTAAATGAAAATAAAGGAAATTTATTATCTGTATACGGTAAGGTAGTATGGTAGTTCTCAACACAAATCAGACAAACTGTGCATCCTACAGTATCAAGAATTTACTCATCTATTCAATGACAATCATCTTCTGGAACATTATCATAACAATCTAATTCCTGAATTTCCTGGTGAATTTCTTGTGACTCCATTTCTTTCAGAATCAGTGGACCAAATCTCTCATGTTTAGCCTAGGAGGGGCCTTATTTTCGGGGGGGGGGGGGGAGAGGAGGGATGCATTATATTTCACTCAGAAGGAAACCTGTAAGTAGGTCTTATTTTCAGAGGATGTCTTATTTTTGGGGAAACACAGTAAGTGATCTATGAAGAAAACTTGAGAACGACTGGTTAACAATCTTTCAACCAGCAATCATCTCAGGCTTGCAACAGATACTTGGCCAAAAATTATAATCTGAACTTTGTAGCTAATATCTGTGAATCAAAAACTAATGTGCTCCAAAATCAGATGTTTAAATTAAAAAATATTTTGTTGTAAAAATAAAAACCTTACTGGTATTCTTGCCGAGAGAGAGAGAGAGAGAGAGAGAGAGAGAGAGAGAGAGAGAGAGAATAACAATTAGTCTCCACGAATAAGCAATTGCCCCACCATGTTGCAAAACTTCTCATCACATGTGTGGATGAATTGCCTCAGGGCTACTCAAGACTGAATCCATTCTGAAACCAGTTTGGCTCAGTGGATGGGGCGTCTGTCTGTGGACTGAAAGGTCCCAGGTTAGATTCCGGTCAAGGGCATGTACATTGATTGAGGGCACATCCCTGATGAGGGTTGTGCAGGAGGCAGTTGGTCAATGTATCTCTCTGATTGATGTTTCTAGCTCTCTATCCCTTTCCTTTCCTCTCTGTGAATAATCAATAAAATGTATTTTAAAAAAAAAGACTGAATCCAATCACTCTGCAGGCAGAGGTGGGTCTCTGAAGACTTTGAGTCTTTGCCTGATATAATTAGTCAGAAACAGCATTTGAGACTGTCCATAACTAGAGATTGAGAGGTATAACAGATCTACCTAATATATAATCACAAACCCAAACTGGCAGCCAAAATGTGGAGACAAAATAATAATAATAATAATAATAATAATAATAATAACAACAACAACCACCCCTGAAATGAAAGAACAAGAGAATTCTCCAGAAGAAGAGATAAATGAAATGGAGATAAGAAATGTATCTGACACTAGAAAGATGGTGACCGGCAAGATGGCAGGGAGAGAGAGAGTGTGAGAGAATGAGGGAGCAAAAAAGGAGTGTGTGGACATGGTGTGTGTGTGTGTGTAAGCTAGGGACAGTTAGATCCTGCAGGACATTGAGGGGCTGGTGGACCAGACAATATTAGGCTGTGAGACGATGCTGCCCCTGCAAACACTGCCAGCCAGCTGGAGCTGGCACAGAAACCATGCTATCTTGAAGAACAGAACTGCTTGAGACTAGGGTCCTAGTCTCACTACCACCCAATCTAGTTACAGGCTCAAACCGGGACCCTACATCCACTCTGGACAAAGACCTGGTACCACAGCTGCAGACCATGGACACTGAGACTCCAGACATCTTGGCCTCAGATTTCTGTGAGTCACAGAATGCATGCTTCTCCCTGATGGCCTACTGCAGTAGTATAGGTCCTACCCAATCCATGGTGTGTAAGCAGGCCTCCCATCAACACAGGGCAGCTGTACAACTTGGCTCCCCTAGCAGGTTGGGAACTCTGATTATTGGTGCATGTGCATGAACTGATTCTTGGCATAAGCATCAGTGACTGATTCTTGGCACTCACCCTCAGGGACTCTACTTCTCATTACACACATGCACGGGAACCCTGATTCTCAGCGTGCACACACCAAGGGCCAGTGACTCTGATTCTCAGCATACACATGCATAGGGACACTGATCCTTGTTGAGAGCGCAAGGCTACATAGAGCACCAGAAATTCAGAAATCTTGATTCTCAGCACGTGCACACAGGGACTCTGATTCCTGGTGCATGATTAGGGATTTTAGGTGTACACATGCAGGGACTGTTTCTCAGTGCACACATACAGGGACCCTGATTCTCAGAGTACATGTGGGGACACAAGGCTGCACTGAGTGTTGGTGATTGATTCTTGGCATACACGGCTCCTGCTGACCCACAGCAGCCACATGTCTCAGTGTCTGAGCTCTTCAAGTGGTGCTCAGGTGGTGCGATACTCCCATCTCAGGTGGAACTGGCCCTCACAACTTGGCACTTGGAGCTTTTGGTGATAGCTACCCTGTTTCCCTGAAAATAAGACAGTGTCTTATATTAATTTTTGCTCCCAAAGATGTGCTAGGTCTTATTTTCAGGGGATGTCTTATTTTTCCATGAAAAAGAATACGGTACACATTTATTGTTAAATGGAAATAAAGGAAATTTATTACCTGTATATGGTACGGTAGTACGGTAGTTGTCAACACAAACCAGAAAAACTGTGAATCCTACAGTATCAAGAATTTACTCATTTATTCAATGACAATCATGTCATCATCTTCTGGAACATCATCATAACAATCCAATTCCTGAATTTCCTGGTGAATTTCCTGTGACTCCATTTCTTTCAGAATCAGTAGACCAAATCTCTCATGTTTAGCAATAGCATTCTGAGACAGAGCCTGGGGGGGAGGGGGGGGCTTATTTTCAGGGGGATGCATTATATTTCACTCAGAAGGAAACCTGTAAGTAGGTCTTATTTTCAGAGGATGTTTTATTTTCAGGGAAACACAGTAGAATGGGGAGACAATGAAAAAATCCAAAAAAGAAAGAAAAAGAGGAATCACCAAGAAAGGAACTAAATGAAATGGAGGCATGCAATATGTCAGAAAAATAATTCAGCATAATGGTCATAGAGTTCATAAACTGGATGGACAAGAAAATCAACAGCCTATGCAAAAATCAGAAAGAAATTAAAAAATATATGATGGAAGGTTTTAACAGTAGACTAGGAGAAGTTGGGGACCAAATTAGTGAGTTAGAAGATAAGGTACAGAAACAAACCCAATCTGAACAGCAATTGGAGAAAAAAATAATTAAAAAGCAGGAGGAGAGCCTAAGGGAGCTCTGGGACATCACGAAATGAAGTAACATACAAATAATAGGGGTGCCAGAAGTATAAGAAAAGCAGCAAAGATTAGAGAATCTATTTGAAGAAATATTGACAGAAAACTTCCCTGATATGGGGAAGAAAAAAGTCACACAAGTATAGAGGTTCCCAAACAACATGAACCCCAAAAGACCCACACCAAAATACATCATAATTATAATGGCAAACATTAATGAAAAAGAGAGAATCTTAAAGGCTGTAAGACAGAGACAGAGAGTTACCTGCAAAATAAGCTAAGGGAATTTATCACTACCAAGCCAGCAATGCAAGAAATACTAAAGAGAATGCAGTAAAAAGAAGAAATAGGAAGGGAGAAAGGAGCACAGACATAAAGAACTGAAATCGCTACAAACAAGTACCTATCAATAATAACATTAGTGTCATGTAGTTTTCTGCATATAGTCTTTTATTTCCTTAATTAAGTTTATTCCTAAGTACCTTAATTTTTTTGGTGTGGTGGTAAATTGGATTGCTTTTTTAGTCTCTTTCTGTAAGTGCACTATTGGTGTATAGCTTATTTTGTCTGTGAAGCTCCTTACTTCCCCTTCAATTTTGATTGATAGCCTTGCTGGATAGAGTATTCTTGAATTCAGACCTTTGCTTTGCATCACTTTGTTTACTTCATTCAATTCCCTTCTGGCCTGATGTGTTTCAGTTGAGAAATCATTTGATAATCTGATGAGGGATCCTTTGTAGGTAACTCTCTGTCTCTGTCTTACAGCCTTTAAGATTCTCTCTTTTTCATTAATGTTTGCCATTATAATTATGATGTATTTTGGTGTGGGTCTTTTGGGGTTCATGTTGTTTGGGAACCTCTATACTTGTGTGACTTTTTTGTATTGTGCTACATTGCCAAATTAATTTCGTCTATTAGTTTTTTGATGGAGTCTTTTGGTTTTTTTTATGTACAATATCATGTCATCTGCAAATAAGGATAATTTTACTTCTTCTTTTCCAATTTGGATGCCTTTTATTTCTTCTTCTTATCTAATTGCAATGGCTAGTACTTCCAGTACTATGTCAATAATAACATTAAACATGAATGGCTTAAATGCTCCAATCAAAAAACATAGAATGGGAGAGAAACCAATATGGTGGCATATGTAAATGCCTAACTCCAGCCACACAACAATTTCAAAAAATACAACTAAAACATAAAGTGGACATTATCTAGAACTACAAGAAAGTTGACTGACTGGAAATTCTACAACTAGAAGGAAAGAGAAAACCAGAAGGAAAATCAGAGGAGCTGTAAAAGCCTAAGGTACAGAGACATGGTGCGCGTGTGGGGAGAGGACGGAGCCAGAGAGGAGGGGGGGCTGAGTGCCTGGTTGACATTCCCTAGTGGGAAGGAGATAAAAGCTCCGGACTGTGCTGAGCCCCAGTTCCAACTGCACTGAACCCCAGTTCTGGGCGAGACCCTGGGGACCCAGGCTCACACAGAGGGATTCTAAACTGTAAGGCGGAAACTCAGGGGAGTGGTGAAAGGCAGAGCCCCAGAGTCACGCACATTTTGCGCAGAGGATAAACTGTTGACTGTGCCACTGGACTGCTCTAGCAGGAAGAAGACAGAAGCTTCAGACTGCACTGAACCCCCCTGCAAACCCCACTTCCAACTGCACTGAACCCCAGTTCTGGGTTCATTGGGGGAGAGACTAGACTGTCTGGTAGTCGGCAAAACTTGAGGGCACCTTTCTCTCAGCTGTGCTTGCAGCGAGTACCAAAGCACTGAGTACCAAAGGACACAGGAACACTGAGGCTCAGAAACCTCATAGGGTGGGGCTGACAGGAAGCCAAGGCTGTACACTCCACCTTGAAACTCTGCCCCAGCCAAGCTGAGCACAGAGGCTTTTGAATAAAGCTGTCTCCCAGCAAAGACACAGCTGATCCTCACAGCCAATTGGCCTGGAGGTCAGTTCCTCCCAGTGATACCAACAACAATTAAGACTTAACTACAAAAAAAAAACAACAACAAAAAAAAACTTAACTACAAAAGGCTGTACACACAGTCCACAGAGGGGTGCACCAAGAGGGTCCACCTCAGATAATTGGGAGGCTGACCCACTGAACCATATAGGACACCCTAACACACAAAGCCACCCTACCAACTCAGAGAAGCTGTGAAAATGTTGAGACAAGGAAACAGATCACAATGAAAGAAATGGAGGAAAAAAGTGACTGGATAAAGAGTTCAAAACCACGGTTATAAGGTTTTTCAAGAATTTCCTAGAAAAGGCTAATAAAATAAAGGAGACCGATGAGGTTATGATAAGGGATCAACTAAAAATAAAAAAATACATTGTCAGAAATAAAAAATATTATACAGAGTCCTAAAAACAGATTGGAAGATCGCAAGAATCAAGTCAAAGATTTGGAACTCAAAGGGCCAGAAGACACTCCTCCACAGAAGCAAGAAGACAAGAGAATCCAGAAAGTTGAAGATAGTGTAAGAAACCTCTGGGACAACTTTAAGTGAAACAACATCAGAATTATGGGTGTCCCAGAAGATGACAGAGAGCAAGATATCGAAAACATATTGAAAGAAATAGTGACAGAAAACTTCCTCCACCTGGTGAAAGAAATAGACTTACAAGTCCAGGAAGTGCACAGAACCTCAAACAAAAGGAAGCCAAAGAGGACCACACCAAGGCACATCATAATTAAAATTCCAAGAGCAAAAGACAAAGAGAGAATATTAAAAGCAGCAAGAGTAAAGCAGAGATAGTTACCTATAAAGGAGCACCCATACGATTGTCAGCTGATTTCTCAACAGAAACCATGCAGGCCAGAAGGGAATGGCAAGAAATATTCAAGGTGATGAATATTAAGAACCTACAGCCAAAAATACTCTACCCAGCAAAGCTATCACTCAGAATCAAAGGACAGATGAAGAGCTTCACAAATAAAAAAAAGCTAAAGGAGCTCATCACCACCAAACCAGAATTATATGAATTGCTGAAGGGGGTTCTTTAGAAAGAGAAAGAAAATAAAGATAAAAATTATGAACAACAAATATGTAACTATCAACAAGTGAATCTAAAAACCAAGGGAATTAAAAAACATGATGTACAATATTAACTGTTGAATATAACAGAATTAGAGGTATGGAAGGGGAGTGGACTAACGATTCTTGGGGAAAAGAGGAGTGGGGGATGCAGGAAGAGACTGAATATAAACTGTGTACCTATGGATGAGGACAATGGGAGTTGGGGAAAGGGTGGAGGATGGGGTGGGAATCTGGTGGAGGGGAGTAATGGAGGGGGAAAAATGAGGAACTTTTGTAATAATATGAACAATAAAGATTTATTTTTTAAAAAAGACAAAAAAACATAGAATGACTGATTGGATAAGAAAACTATATATATATATATATATATATATATATATATATATATATATATATATATGCTGTCTACAAGAAACATACCTCACAACAAGGGACTCACAGAGACTGATCATGAAGGGATGGAAAAATATCTTTCTGGCAAATGGACATGAAAAACAGGCTAGGGTAGAAATACTTATATCTGAAAAATTTTACTTCAAAGTGAGGGCCATAACAAGAGACAAGGAAGGCCACTTAATAATTTCAAAGGAATTGATACAAGAGGATATAACTCTGGTAAACATATATGCACCCAAAGCAGGAGCACCCAAAGACATAAAAAAAAATTCTGGAAGATATCAAGGTTGAGATTGACAGCAATAGAATCATAGTAGGAAACTTTAATACTGAATTAACATCCCTGGTTAAACCCTATAAAAAAAAAAAAGCAAAGAAATAGTATGCTAAATGATTCACTAGATCAGAAGTATTTAATCGACATTTTCAGAGCATCCCACCACAAATCTACGAAATATACATTCTTCTCAAGTGCACATGAGACATTTTCAAAGATAGACCATATATTGAAACACAAAGTCTATACAAATTCAAGAAGATTAAAATCATATCACTCCTTTTCTCAGATCACAATGGCAAAATATTGGAAATAAACTAAAATAAAAATAATCACAAAAATTCAAACACTTGGAAGCTGAATAGCATGCTATTAAACAATGACTGGGTTACCAAAAAGATCAAAGAAGAAGTAAATAGTATCCTGGCAACAAATGACAATGAAAACACAACAATCCAAAATCTATGGGACATAGTGAAAGCAGTACTGAGAAGGAAGTTCATAGCATTACAGGCCTACCTCAAAAACTAGAAAAATTTAAAGAATTAGAAAGAGAGCAACAAGAAAGGCCCAGAGTGAGCAGAAGGAAGGAGATAATAAATATCAGAGTGGAAATAAATGATATAGAGATTTAAAAAAATCAATGAAACCAAGAAATGGTTCTTTGAAAGGATAAACAAGATTGATGAACCTCTAGCCAAACTCACCAAGAAGCAAAGAGAGAGGACCTATGTAAACAAAATCAGAAATTAAAGAGGTGAAATTACAACAGACTCTACAGAAATATGAAGAATTATTTAAAAATACTATGAGCAACTATTCCAACAAACTGCTCAACCTAGAAGAAATGTTCATAAGAAGATACAACCTTCCAAAACTCAATCAGGAAGAATAAAAAAATCTGAATAGGCTGATAACTATGGAGAAAATTGAAGCATTAACAAACTTCCAACAAACAGAGTCCTTCACCAGATAGCTACAAAGGGAGTTTTATCAAACATTCAAAGATATCTTCCTCAGACTATTCCCAAAAAAATTTAAGAGGTGGGAACACTTCCAAGCTCTTTCTTAAATCAAAAGGAATTACCCTACTCCCAAAACCACTTAAAGACAGTACAAAGAAAAAAAAATTACAGGCCAATATCCCTCATGAACATAGATAATAAAATTCCCAACAAAATTCTAGCAAATCAAATCTAGAATTATTTTAGAAAGATCAGACATCATGACCAGGTGGGATTTATTCTGAAGATGGTACAATATCTGCAGATCAATAAATGTGTTACACCACATAAACAAACTGAGAGATACAAACCGTATAATCATATCCATTGATGCAGAAAAAGCAATGCACAAAATCCAACACCGTTCTTGATAAAAATTCTTAGCAAGGTGGGAATAGAGGGATCATACCTCAACATAATAAAAGACTTATATGACAAACCTATAGCCAACTCAAAGGGAAAAAGCTAAAACCATTTTCTCTAAGAAGAGGAACAAGACAGGGATGCCCACTTTCACCACTCCTGTTCAATATAGTACTGGAAGTACTAGCCATGATGATCAGACAAGAAGAAGAAATACAAAGCATACAAATTGGAAAAGAAGTAAAACTGTCATAATTCACAGATGACATGATTTTGTACATAGAAAACCCTAAAGACTCCATAAAAAACAAACAAAATACTAGACTTAATAAATGAATTCAGCAATGTAGCAGGATACAAAATTAACACCCAGAAATCTATGGCTTTTTTATACACCAATAATGAACTCATAGAAAAATACTCTAGCCAAAACCAGTTTGGCTCAGTGGATAGAGCATTGGGCCGTGGACTGAAGGGTCCCAGGTTTGATTCCGATCAAGGGCATGTGCCTTGGTTGTGGGCACATTCCCAGTAAGGAATGTGCAGGAGGCAGCTGATCGATGTTTCTCTCTCTTTGATGTTTCTGGCTCTATCTCTCTTCCTTCCTCTCTGTAAAAAAAATCAATAAAATATAGCTATAAAAAAAAAAGAAAGAAAGAGACTCTTAAAAAATAATCCCATTTACCATTAAAACAAACAAACAAACAAACAAAAATTAAGATACTAGGAATAAATGTAACCAAGGAGGTAAAGGACCTGTATTCAGAAAATTACAGGTCCCTGAAAAAATTGATAGAGGAAGACATAAACAAATGGAAGCATATAATGTGTTCATTTATTGGTAGAATCAGTATCATTAAAATGTCCATACTACCCAAAGAAATCTGTAAATTCAATGCAATCCCCATTAAGATACCAATGGCATATTTCACAGACCTAAAAAGAACACTCCAAAAATTCATCTGGAATAAAAAAAAAGGACCCCAAATAGCCACAGCAATCCTGAGAAAGAATAAAGTAGGAGGTATTTCAATACCAGGTTTCAAGGTGTATTACAAAGCCACTGTTCTCAAAACAGCATGGTAATGGCACAAGAACAGACATGTAGATCAATGGAATAGAATAGAGAATCTGGATATTGACCCAAACCACTATGCTCAATTAATACTTGACAAAGGAGGCATGAACATACAATGGAGTCAAGACAGTCTCTTCAATAAATGGTGTTGGGAAAATTGGACAGATACATGCAAAAAAAAAAATGAAAAAAGAAAAGAAAATGAAACAAAACCACCAACTTACACCATACACAAAAATAAACTCAAAATGGATACAGGACTTAAACATAAGATGGGAAACCATAAAAATACTAGAGGCATCCACAGGCAGCAAAATCTCAGGCATATGCCAAAAGAATTTCTTCAATGATACTGCCCCTAGGGCAATGGAAGCTAAAGAGAAAATAAACAAATGGGACTACATCAAAATAAAAAGCTTTTTTATAGCAAAAGAAACCATCACCAAAACAACAAGAAAGCCCACTGTGTGGGAGAACATATTTGCAAATGTTATCACTGATAAAAGTTTAATCTCCAGCATCTACAGGCAGCTTATACAACTTAATAAAAGGAAGATAAATGATCCAATGACAAAATGGGCAACTGACCTAAATAGAATCTTTTCAAAAGAAGACAAAAGGAAAGCCAAGAGACATATGAAAACATGCTCAAAGTCACTAATTATCTGAGAGATGCAAATCAAAATGACAATACAGTATCATCTCATACCTGTCAGAATGGCTATCATCAACAAATCAACAAATCACAAGTGTTTGTGAGGATGCAGAGAAAAAGGAACCCTCACATTGGTGGGAATGCAGACTGGTGCAACCACTGTGGAAAACAGTATGGAGTTTCCTCAGAAAACTGAAAATGGAACTTCCATTTGACCCAGTAATCCCACTCCTAGGAATATAGAAACACCAATCAGAAAGGATGTATGTACCCCTATGTTCATAGCAGCACAATTTACAATAGATATGATTTGGAAACAGCCTAGGTGCCCGTCAGCAGATGATTGGGTCAGAAAACCGTGGTACATCTACACAATGGAATACTATGCTGCCATAAAAAGGAAGGGATTTTTATCATTTGCAGCAACCTGGATGGAATTGGAGAACATTATGCTGAGTGAAATAAGCCAGTCAATGAAAAAAAAGTACCACATGATCTCACTCATTTGTGGATAATAAAGAATATTATAAACTGATGAACAAAAAGATAGATACAGAGACAGTAAAGCAACAAAGCAACTATCAAATTACAGTGGGAAGGTTAGGGAAATATGGGGAAGATAAGAGATCAACTGAAGGACTTGTATACATGCATATAAGCATAACCAATGGATGCAAATCTCTGGGGGGTGAGGGTGTCTATGGGAGTAGTGGGGGCAATGGTAAGATATGTATACATATAATACCGTAATAAAAAAATTAAAAAAAATTAAGAAAATAAAATGTCCATACTACCCAAAACAATCTATAGATTCAATTCATTCCCCATTAAAATACCAATGGCATATTTCACAGACCTAGAAAGAACTCTCCAAAAATTTATCTGTAATAAAAAAAGACTCCAAATAGCTTCAACAATCCTGAGGATGAAGAAATTTTGAGGGATGACAATACCATATTTCAAGTTGTATTACAAAGCCACTGTTCTCAAAACAGCCTGGTACTGGCACAAGAACAGACATATAGACCAATGGAATAGAATATAGAACCCAGATATTGATTCAAACCACTATGTTTAATTAATATTTGATGAAGGAGGCATGAACATACAATGGAGTCAAGACAGTCTCTTCAACAAATGGTGCTAGGAAAATTGGACAAATACATGCAAAAAAAAAATGAAACTAGATCACCAAATTATACCATACACAAAAATAAATTCAAAATGGATACAGGACTTAACATAAAACGGGAAACCAGAGGCAGAGAAATTTTAGACATATGCCGAAGCAATTTCTGCACTGATACAGCTCCTAGGGCAATGGAAACTAAGGAGAAAATAAACAAATGGGCCTACATCAAAATAAAAAGCTACTGCAGCCGAAAGCGGTTTGGCTCAGTGGATAGAGCATCAGCCTGCGGACTTGAAAGGTCCCAGGTTTGATTCTGGTCAAGGGCATGTGCCTTGGTTGCGGGCACAACGCCAGTAGGGGGTGTACAAGAGGCAGCTGATCGATGTTTCTCTCTCATCGATGTTTTTAATTCTCTATCCCTCTCTCTTCCCCTCTGTAAAAAAAATAAAATAAAATAAATCAATAAAATATATTAAAACAAACAAACAAACAAACAAACAGCTTCTGCAGAGCAAAAAAACAAACAAAAAATAAACAAAACAACAAGAAAGCCCACTGCATGGGAGAACATATTTGCCAATGCTATTTCAGATAAGGATTTAATCTCCAACATTTACAGGGAACTCTTACTACTTAACAAAAGAAAGATAAACAACCCAATCAAAAATGGGCAAAGGATCTAGACACTTTTCAAAAGAGGACATTCAGAAAGCCAAGAGACACATGAAAACATGCTCAGAGTCACTAATCATCTGAGAGATGCAAATCAAAACAACAATGAGGTACCATCTTATACCTGTCAGAATGTTTATCATCAACAAATCAACAAACTGCAAGTGCTTGAGAGGATGTGGATAAAAAAGAACCCTCGTGCACTGCTGGTGGAAATGCAGACTGATGCAGCCACTGTGAAAGACAATAAGGAGTTTCCTCAAAAAATTAAAAATGGAGCTCCCATTTGACTCAGTAATCCCACTTCTAGGACTATACCCCAATAAACCAGAAATATAATCAGAAAGGATATGTGCACCCCTATATTCATAGCAGCACAATTTACAATAGCTAAGATTTTGAAACAGCCTAAGTACCCATCAGCAGATGAGTGGATTAGAAAACTGGTATATCTAGACAATGGAATACTATGTTCCAATAAAAGTGAAGAAACTTTTGCCATTTGCAACTGGATAGAACTGGAGAGCATTATGCTAATCGAAATGAGCCAGTCAGAGAAAGATAAATATTACATGTTCTCACTCATATGTGGGATATAATGAACAACATAAAGTGATGAACAGAAATATATCCAGAGACAAGATAACATTGAACACACCACCAACCTCAGAGACAAGGCAGAGGAAGAAGGGGTGTTAGAGATCAATCAAATGACTTGTATTCATGCACATTAACATAACCAATGGACACAGACCCTGCAGTCATTGTGGCTTGTCCTGCAGGGTCAGAGTGCTTGGTGTGGGGGGAGAGTTAGGGTTAGGGAAAAAAGAGTCATATGGAAAGGAGTCATATGTTTGTTTGTAACAAACAAAAAATTAATAATAAACTATTTAACCCTGAAAGAATTAGAAAGAGAACAACAAGAAATGCCCAGAGTAAGGAGAAGGAAATAAAAAGATTACAGAAGAAATAAATGACATATAGACTAAAAAAAGAATACAAAAAAAAAAAAAATCAATGAAACCAAGAGTTGGTTCTTTGAAAAGATAAGTAAGATTAATGGTATCTGGACTAAATTGATAGTTAGACATCCTCTAAGGGGTTCCAGATTGGAGAGGGTGCAGGCCATGCTGAGGGACACCTCCCCCCCATGCATGAATTTCATGCACAGTGACACTAGTTACTTAATAATAATATTTTAGAATATTCCTTTTATATAGTCTTCTCTCTTAGTCAATCAGTAAAAATGTTAAAACAAAGAGTTAGCTTTATTGATCAGACTGTCAACCCTCAGAGGGAAGGCCAGGGAAGGTAGAGGGGGATGGGGGAGACTTGTGTGCATACATATAAGCATAACCAATGGACACAGACACTAGGGGGGTGAGGGCATGAGCGGGATTGAGGTAGGGGGCAGTGGGGAGATAAGGACACATATGTAATCAATAAAGAAAAGAAAAAAGAGAAGTAATGGTGGACCAATGGACACAGACAGTTGGGGGGTGAGGGCATTTGTAGGGGGATGGGAGCAGCCTGAGAGAGATCAAGGGGGAAAAGGATACATATACAATACTTTAAACAAGGAAGAATTTAAACAGAAAACAAGAGTTAACTTTGTTTACCATAAAATTTTTTAATGTTAAATATAAGAAAATTAGTGTCTCATGTAGCAGAGAATATGTATTTTACTACTAGGGCTCATGTTTTCATATGGGGAAAACAGCTGGTACTGAATAATACTTCTGCCCTAGAGAATAGCTCTTAACGTCTGTAGGGCCCAGTCGGTGTGGGTCAGTGGTTGAGCATCAACCTATGAACCAGGAGATGATGGTTTTATTCCAGTTTAGCACATGCCCAGTTCCTTGCTCAGTCCCCAGTAGGGGGCATGCAGGAGGCAGCCAATCAATGATTCTCTCTCATCATTTCTATCTTTCCCTCTTCCTTCCTCTCTGGAATCAATAAAAATATATTAAAAATAAAATAAAATAAACTCTGTAGGCCACCTGTTTTTTTAATAAATTGCTAAAAGTTAAAAGTCCTTCACCACACTAACTGGTCTGGCTCAATGGATAGACCATCAGCTTTCGGACTGGGGGGTCCCAGGTTCAATTCCGGTCAAGGGCATGTACTTTGGTTGTGGGCACATCCCCATTGGGGGGTGGGGTGCAGGAGGTGGCTGATTGATATTTCTAACTCTCTAATCTCTCCCTTCCTCTCTGTAAAAAATCAATTTAAAAATATATTTTTTTAAAAAGTCCTTCACCCAAAAAGTCTCCAAGTAAAATAATTTTGCATATATTGCAATTTTAGGGTTTTGTCAAGTTCTTAAAGCCCATCCAAGGACCCCCAAATTAAGCACCACAGATTAAGGGCCCTATAAATGGAAAACGTTATCTCCATTGTATATGTACCTAATTCATGAATGGCTACTCTGCTGGATTTGATTATGGAACCTGCCCCTTCATGTTTGTGGTTGCTAAGAAGTACTTCTCTTTCCTCATTAGAGTGATCCTAATCCATTGTGGACCCATGGACGTGCTCTACCTGAATCAATATTTCAGATCTTCCCTTTGGTCTTGTTCCAATATTGATTTGTAGGTTGCTCTGTGGTGACTCCTTGGGGCAGGCAACAAGTTAGAGAGGGAAGGAGGGGAGAGAAGGAGTAAACAGGGGGACTCTGTAATTTTCATAACCTATTGGGCCTTACAGCACAAATTGAAAAAGAAAGAAGGCAAGAAAAGAAAACCTCTTCCTAAGCTGTGAAATTACTTTCATTGAATTATCCACAATGTTATTCAAAATGATATCGATATCTTGGACAAATGTTATTTTGATCATCAAACCTTAACAAAGCACTTGAGAGTTGAAAAAAAAGATATTCCAACATCAGCAAGACTCCAGCTGTTCTTCAGGGCTGCTCCAGCATACATCAGCTCCAGATACTGTCTGCCTTGTTCATCTTCAGAGAGCGGAATGTAGAAATAATCCTTAAAAATCAATAGCATTTTTTTCTCCATTAAATGATCTCACTTTATTAAGAGAGAATTCTCACAGGTACATCCAAGTTAAGAAAAAAAATGCTTACACAAACCAAAATACAAATGCTTCTAATATTACAGTTACCACAATTTCTATTCCATTAACATAGATAATAAAGAGCTAGCCTGTATAGAGTAATTAAAATATAATTATTCTAGTGTATTGCGGATGAGTAATTTTCTGCATTAACATGAATAGTCCAGCTGAAACTGGTTTGGCTCAGTGGATAGAGTGTCAGCCTGTGGACTGAAAGATTCCCAGTTCGATTCCGGTCAAGGGCATGTACCTTAGTTTCGGGCACATCCCCAGTAGTGGGTGTGCTAGAGGCAGCTGATTGATGATTCTCTCTCATCAATGTTTCTAACTCTCTATCCTTCTCTCTTCCTCTCTGTAAAAAATAATAAAATATATTTAAAAAAACAACAACAAACAAAAACATGAATGGTCCAAAATTTATTCTGTTCTTAGTTTAAATTAAAATGTTCTTTGCCAGTTGATAACTTTGCCACCCATTAGACTCATGAAACAACACATATATGCCAGGGGAAAAACATGTATCCATGCACATAAAAATTGTGAAATGCATACACTACACACACTTTGTCAGAATTCCTTTCAGGTACCATGAAATGTGCCTGGTTCATTGATTTGCTAATGAAATTGATATGCAGAAAAAAATGAAAAATTTAAATGGACAAAACCTAGCAAGCTAAGCAAGATAGTTTGATAGTTACAAGCCTTCTGCTCTAGCTTGACAACAGAGAGAGCTTTTTGAAGACACAGCAATTGAATTATTTCTGAATACAGCAAACAAAAACCAGGTACTGAGAAGTTTACAGCTATTCCGGGTTATATAAATTATCACCAGTATCATATTCCAACGTATGCAGGTATTTGGCTTTTGGATTAATTTTATTTATTTTTGGTAAACCATTTTTACAGCTATTTGTTTTTTGGTACCTAAACTTCCTTGAATAGGAGTTTAATATGGTTCTAAAGTAAAAAGTATATCACCCAATTTTTATTGTCTTAGGTTTATCATTTATTTTACTTTTACATTTGTTTTTACTTAGGTTGATCTGTTAAATGAAACATCTTCAGTTACAGAAATCATATCCCATATCCTAAGGATTATAAGCACACTTTTAGCTGTAGATATCTAGTCTGGTACTTCAAATTAATTTCACCCAACTTTTATTCTGTAATTCTTTGATGTGACACAACAGTCTTTTTCTCTCTCTTTTTAAAAAAATATATTTTATTGATTTTTTACAGAGAAGAGAGAGGGATAGAGAGTTAGAAACATTGATGAGAGAGAAACATTGACCAGCTACCTCCTGCATATCCCCCACTGGGGATGTGCCCACAACCAAGGTACATGCCCTTGACTGGAATTAAACCTGGGACCTTTCAGTCCGCAGGCCGAAGCTCCATCCACTGAGCCAAACCGCTTTCGGCTTTTTCTCTTTTTAACTGAAGACAAATGAATCTCAGTTAGAAAGTCAACTATTAAATCCAGAAGACAAATAATTATGTGTAGCAATTCAAACTAGTAGGCCAGTCAACAAAATCCAGGTCTGTAAGCCCAGCTTTTACTAAGAAACTTGAGTTCTTGAGCCTAATGACAATTACCTTAAATGAAAGATAATGCTTCACCTCGACTAGGGTATTTTAACCTTTAGAAATTCTAGGTTTGTCTACACCTTGTACAAGCATTAAGTGCCCGAGGTTTTATCTCTACCAACCACCAAAAAGAATGAGTTTTTTTATTCTATATACATATCTAGATCTCACTAATTTTATATATATATATATTATATATAATGGCATTTAACTTGGATATGATCATTCCTGGTTATATATATATATATATATATATATATATATATATATATATATATATATATATATATATTCCAAAAATTTTTTAATGTCTGTGCTGGTGATTCACAAGGTCCTAACTCTGATAACATTTCTGGTCAATTCCAGTTATTTGCTGGATGCTGTAGTAGTAGATTCTCTCGTGACCCAGCAGTTGGCGCCTGGGTTCCCTCCCAGTATGCAGCTGTAAGCGAGATGACTGTATGGACTGTATCCCACAAATCCTGGTGTGCTAGGCATTTGTGTTGCATGAATTGGGGTGAGAGGTGGGGCACAAGATGGCCTTTTTGACATTTTGGAAAGTTAACTCCTCAGTTCCTTAAGAATGAATCTGAGACACTGTGGGCAGACAAAGAGCCTGCAGCTCCAGCCTCACTTCCCTTTGTCCTGCACATGCCCTGCCCCTCCCAATAGCATATTATGAAAACAGTACACCTTTATGTTACTGGACCAACAATGTTCACATTTTTGTTCACATTTTCCACTAAGCGTTATAAAAGAGTTTAGTACAGAGGAAAGAAGTATTAGACAGGGTCTATAGACCTCCCCAAAGTTTATGGATACAATTTATATGTGAAAAACTATAATTTATTTTTATTAATTCTAAATGAAATTGAGATTTTAAAAAAATTATGCCTGTAGGACACATACTATGTGACTGTTACCAATAGGAATCATTGATATTTTAATATTACCTTACAGTTGCTGCAGATATTTCAAAATATGCTGATCACTACTTTGAAATTACAATAGCTATTAGATATACTGCTAGAATTTGTTAATGTGTTTATAATGAAGTCCACATGTCACTATATCACAAATTTGTTTTTTAATGTTTGCAAGTTGTATTTTAATATAATGATTACTTTTTCTTTGTATGTATTTTAATTTTTTTATGCATTTAAAGGTATTCTGAGGAGTCCAGAGGCTTGCCAGATGCCAAAGGGATCTACAACCCATAAAGTTTAAGAGCCTCCGTGTTAAAAGATCTAGCTTGCAGTGGTCATAGTAATTCACTAAATAACTTGATTCACTATATGCTCCTTAGCAAATGGGAATGATCATATCCAAGTTAAATGCCATTGAATGGTCAAGACTTAAATATTTATCTTAATTTCTCATTTTAGAGTGAATATGTTTACAAAAAAATATTGCACCCAAATTATTTCCTATTCTAAGATGCCTTCCTTCTCCCAGCTGCCAGCACCCTGGTCCTGGGCTTCCCTCCTCCGGCCACCAGCAGGCACCCAGGACCCAGGACCCGGGCTGGCTTTCCTTTCACCCAGGCTTCATGGGGAAGTTCTGTCTAGAATGATGTCTAGAAGACATCCGGTCTAATTAGGATATTACCCTTTTACTATATAGACTAGAGGCCCAATGCATGAAATTTGTGCGGGGGGGAGGGAGGGGAGACACACGTCCTTCAGCCAGGCCTGCACCCTCTCCAGTCTGGGACCCTTTAGGGAATGTCTGACTGCAGGACGTCACCTGCCTGACTGTCCCTAACCATTCTGCCTGCCAGCCTGATCTCCTGTAACCGCTCTCCCCTGCCCGCCTGATCACCCCTAATGCCTCAGCCCCTGCCACTGTGGCATTCTCCAGGAGGAAATCCAGACAATGTCCAGTCTATCCTATCTAAATAGCATATTAGCCTTTTATTAGTATAGATTGTGTAAGCAAACAAAGATATTTTGAAAAATTTTTAGTTCCCTGTTTGTTGCAAATGTATCCAGTAGCAAAATCTCTGCCCTGTGTGCAGTTTAAACTTCACTGCATAGTTAAAATTAATATACATCTTAGTGACTCAGTTACAAAGTACATACACACCTTTATCATCTGCTTGACAGCTTCAACGGTTTCATCTGCTGAAACTTCAAATGGTTCAAAAGATTCCTCAAAGGCTATGAAAATCCTCATTTCTGCAAAAACAGAACACACACACATAAAACAAACCCCACAATTAAAAAAAAATATCCTGTTGGTTAGCTGAAAAAAATCCAATTTTCAATTAAGGACAAAAATGGTGTGCAGAGGCTACTATTACAGTTTAGACTCAAAGGTGAGCAGAGAGAATGTGAAGAGACAAGTCCCACAGTATCACAGTATTGGCAACACAGCAGCTATGTTTGGGGAAACGTTTCTCAGCCAATGGCAGCAGTCAATAGCCACCTTGTTCCTATATGGTAGAAACTAGCAAACTTGACAATAGTTGAGGCAAATGTGAACAACAGTCAAGCACGTAATATAAAAAGCCAAATATAAATCACTCTTTTGTAATGTGACCACCATCCACTGGCAGCTTATTGAAAGTCCCTGCAAAACAGGTATTTAATTTGGATGCACTGGGACAGAGTAAAGCAAAGCAGAGTTGCTTTTATTGACAGTGCTAATCCTTAAAGTTCTCTGTAAATAACTCTCAGTTGAAGCATTCTGGTTTCCATAACAACTTTGTATACTTGTTCCCCAGCAGTATTTCTAATTCTGCCACGGGATAGAATATCCACTAGCACCAGGGAGATGAATATGTAGGCAAAGGACTCTGTGGCTTTCCCTTTTCATCTCTGCCCAGCAGCAGCACAATAAATATAGTTGGTATTTCTTTTAGCCCCACCTTTATGTTATTTAGAACAATTTGCCATTATATTTTTCAACTTCCTAAAACTTGTTGGTGGAAAATATTTCAAACCTCACTCAATAAATGACCAAACATATTCAGCACCAATACTCAAATTCGTAGAGTAAACATTTTACTTAAAACTTAATTTTAAGACTGTCCTCTGAAATCCCCTGTATGTTATATCTAATTTAATGTGATTAAGTCTGATCATTTTTTCTTATACATATGTAAAGAAATTCCTGAAATTCCTCCTGATCTAGGACAGAATCCTCATCTTGCTTTAGTTTTTATTCTTAATGGCACTTAGCTCAATGTGACTGATATAACAGGTGCTTGGTAAATGTTAACATGTTGATTGATTTTGTTTTGATTCCCAACTTGAGTTCTAACTTTAAGAAATCTAAGAAAATGGAAAACATAAAGGCAAAGAATTTCATTGCAAAGCTAACTCTTTTTGCCTCATATTTTTAAAGTATTACAATATAATGCAATCTTATGCTGTCAACATTTTAATAGAAAGTATATTAATATGGGGTGATAGTTACTGTTGTTTAGCTGTTTGACCACCCTCCACACTTCCCAGGTGTTATGACTGTTGACTCTAAGGGCTCATATTTCTTCAAAGAATTGCCCTCAGTTGATGGGAGTTACCTTGCCAGGAAAGCTAGGCACTCCCCTCAATAACTGACTATGAAGAGGCTACAAAAGGCCCACCTTCTCATCCTAAGGGATGGAAACTCTACAAAAGATCTCTAGATCAGGCCACAGCTGGACTTTACTTGAGGCTGTATCCTTCCTCACCATTCTCTTCTTCTCAATGCTCCCTTACAATTTTTCTTGAAGAACACTTCCTCAGTGATTGACATGCATCTCAGTTCCTCCCAGTCTCTGCTTTCAGAGAAACTAACCAAGCCAAGGCAGAGGATGTTAAAGAAGCTCATATGCTTTAAGAAATCACAATCAAGAACTGTATGTTTATTTATACACTAGAGGCCAAGTGCATGAATTTGTGCACAGGTGGGGTCCAGCTGGCCCGGCCCCAATTGGATTACATCAGGGCTCTGGAGGAGATGGCGGGAGGTTGGCTGGTCAGACTGCCCAGATCAGGCAGATTAGGGCCAGCTTGCTGGGATGAGGAACCATGGGTGATTCCTTCCTTGATTGTGATTTGGGGGCTGATTTGGGCAGGGCTGGCCATGGGGAGGGCCTTTGGGTGGTGGGCCAGCCAGCCCTGCCCCTGGATGGGGAGGGGGGGGGTGATTGGGGACCAGCAATCGGGGGAGGGGCCATGGGTGGTTGGCTGGCCTGCCTGGCCCCTGATCAGAGTGGGGGAACTGATCTGGGTTGGAACCAGGCTGGGGGAAGGGCTGCAGGAGGTTGGCTGGCCGGCCCCACCCCCTATTGGGGGGGGTGGGGATCAGGGGCAGGGTCGGCCAGGAGGAGGGGCTGCGGGCCAATTAGGATGGTGGGGGCCCATAGGGTGCAGGTCCAGTAGGGGGGAGGGGCTGTGGGAGGTTGGCTGGCTGGCCCTGCCCCCTATTGGGGTGGAGGGTGGGATCAGGGGTGAGGCGGGCTGGGATGAGGGTCTGTGGGCCTATCACGGTGGGGTGAACTGATCGAGGACAGGGCTGGCAGGAGGGAAAGGTGGGAGTGGAGGGGTGCTTTTGGCCAGCGGGACCTTCCCGCGGGGTGGGAGAGTCTGATCAGAGTTGGTCAACCAAGAAAGGATGGCTGGCAGCCCCAACCCCTGATTGGGCTGGCTCGCTAGCTACAGTGAGCATCTTGGCAATTGGTCCTTCCTGTCATTCCTGTCGTTCTGGTGTTACAATCACTGGCTATATATATATATATATATATATATATATATATATATATATAGTGTGTGTGTGTGTGTGTGTGTGTGTGTGTGTTTGTGCACTGTGATAGATTTGCACTTATTCCCCATTTCTGCCCCTCCCAAGCCATATTTGTAATGTGACCTTATTATCATCATCACAGTTAGATGAACCAGAATAAAACTATCAGAATACTTTCTCTTTGGACTGAAAGAAAATATGACTTTGTGGTTGGATGTTAACATGTAACTTAATAACTGTGGGCGAACCATATTACTCCTCCAATGTGACTGAGTTAGCAGAGAAAGCTGACTAAGAAGAAAGAATGAATCAGAGAGAGGGCTGCTGGAAACCAAATCAGTTTCACTGAAAAAGAGATGTTGACAGGAAGCCAGGAAGGCTGGTCAACAACCTTAATTGCTCTAACCTTTAGTTGAGATTATGTTAGCTGAAGCAGAATCTACCTTATTTGTCCTGTGTAAGTTTCTGTTATTTCCTGCCCAGGGGCTACATGTAAATTTCTGTTTATGTTGCTTAAGATGTTTTCCCCAAAGCCTCAATAAAAGGGGATGGCAGGGCAGAGCAGTAGTAGTTCTCCCACTAGAGTTGGACTACCGCCTGGCCCCCCAAATCGCCAAATTGAATTTCTTCAAGTCTCTTCATTTGTGTGCGGCCCTTCTCCAGAACCTGAACCCTGAATTGGAACTCTTTCTACGCGGGCCGTGAAAGAGAGTACTATATCTGGCGCCCAACGTGGGGCTTCTGGAGGAGAAGGTATTTTTCGCCTAGAGCACACATGTCAAACACAAGGCCCGCGGGCCAAATCCGGCCCGCCAGCCCTTGCAATGTGGCCCGCACCGCGCTGTCATCACTGCACTCCGCTGCGTTCCATCACAATGACGCGCGGTGACATAGGAGGTTTGTGATCTCGCCGGCCGCTTCGCTGGCCGCCTTGCAGGCCGCCGTACTTGCTATCTATTACGCATGCGCATAGATAACAAGTCACGCGAGATTCAGGAGGCGTGACCTATAGTCCGGCATCCGATGTGGTTGTGCGGGTGGCAGAGCAGAGGAGAGAGTGAGTGTGCGGGCATAAAAAATACACAGCAGAAGCTGCCAGTTCCTGGCATAAAGTGCAGGCATAAAAATCACAACAGAATCTGCTATCTGTACCCAGCCAGGCATTTATTGACTGACTTTTTTTTTCTCCACTCCATCTGCCAAATCAAGCTATCCCTGTGCAGTTTTCAACTTTTTCCTTCTAACGCAGATTTCCAATAAACTACATCTTTTACTGCCAATATTGATCCCAAAATGTCCAGGAAAAGAAAAGTTGACGGTGAAGGCAGACAATTTAATGACAAATGGGAAAATGAATACATGTTTGTGCTTAGAGAGGGCAAACCAGTGTGTATATTGTGTTCTGAGACAGTGTTGGTGATGAAAGAGTACAATATACATTGTCATTTTGACACCAAACATAATGTTAAGTATGGCAAATATACTTTGGAAGAAAAGCATAAAATTGTTAAAGAACTAAAAGGCAAACTACAATGACAGCAGCAAATGTTTACAAAGGCTACAGCGAAAAATGATGCTGCAGTCAAAGCAAGCTTTATAGTGGCTGAAGAAATTGCCCGTACTTCAAGGTGTTTTTCAGAGGGTGCCTTTTTGAAGCAATGCATGCTAAAAGTGTGTGAGCAAGTATGCCCAGACCAGATACAGAGTTTTCAAAATGTCAGTTTGTCAAGAAACACCATTGCACATAGAGTTCAAGAACTCTCAGGAAATCTATCATCACAGCTGGCCGAACAGGCATGCAGTTATCTCGCTTTTTCACTTGCTATCAATGAAAGCACAGACAACACTGATACAGCGCAGCTGTCCATCTTTATACGTGCTACGAAGACCAACCTCTCTGTCACTGAGGAACTTTTGGATGTAGCTGCCATGCATGGGACGATGACTGGTAGAGATATATTTGAGGCTGTGGAGAAATCTATAAATAATTTTAAATTACCCTGGGAAAAGTTGGTGGGGCTAACTACAGATGGCGCACCTTCAATGTGCAGAGAAAAGAAAGGCTTGGTTGGACTAATGAAGGAAAGAATGCAAAAAAGTCACTGCCACACACCCTTGATTACTTATCATTGCATTATCCACCAAGAGGCTATGTGTGGAAAAGTTCTGGACATGAATGACAAAATGACCACAGTCATTAAAACTATTAACTTTATATGGGCACGTGGCCTGAATCATCGTCAGTTTCAGCAGTTTTTACAGGAGGTGGGTGCAGAGCATGGAGACGTGCCATACCACACAGAAGTAAGATGGCTGAGCAAGAGCGCAGTCCTCAAAAGATTTTTTGAGCTCAGAGAACAAATTGCTCTTTTCATGGAAAGTAAAGGGAAGCCCTTGCCTGAACTGTCAGATCCCGCCTGGCTATGTGATTTTGCTATGATGTGTGACATATGTGAGCATCTCGCCCAACTGAATCTGAAGCTGCAGGGACGCAAACAAGTCATCACGAAGATGTCTGACATGATCACAGCATTCCAGCGTAAACTTCAACTATGGAAGTCCCAACTGGAACATGACAATCTTGCCCACTTTTCTGTTTGTTTGAGTATCTCAACCACTATTTCTGGTACTTTTCCTTGCAGTCGGCTGGCAACCAAAGTTAGCCGTTTACTAAGTGAATTTGAGCGGCGCTTCTCTGACTTTAGAACACAGCACTCAGGCTTTGACATCTTTGCCAATCCTTTTACAGTTGATGTCAACAATGTGCCCCATCACCTTCAGATGGAGATAATCGAGCTTCAGTCTGACAGTGGCCTGAAATCAAGGTTTCAGGATGTTGAAATTGAGGACTTCTACCCTCTACTGCCCCCTGACTCAATGCCAGAGCTCCGACTTCATGCTGCCCGTATTCTATCCATGTTCGGGAGCACCTATCTTTGTGAACAGATGTTTTCAATAATGAATCTGAACAAAAACAAGCACAGATCACGCATTACCGATGACAACCTCCATGCTGTTTTGCGGGTTGCTACAGCCCAAGAAATAAAACCGAACATTGACTCATTGATCCGGGGAAAACGATGTCAGACATCTAGCCAGAAAACAAAACAATGAGCATTTTAGGTACATTCCTATATTACTGTTTTGCTTGATACCAATATTACTGTTTTGCTTGATAGCATGTGAGTTGGTTAACAGCACTGTTAAGGAAAAGATTGTTCCACTCATTTTAAATTCACATTTCTGGTTAACATTGTCAGTTTATGACTGTTCAGTAAACCATTCGGCCCGCGATTTAGGCTGGATTTTAGATTTTGGCTCCTTCTCTGATTGAGTTCGACACCCCTAGCCTAGAGCGAAGGAGGACAAATACACCGAGAAAAGGTGTGGAAGATTCACCAGAAAAAAGGTGAGGGAATTTCACCGCACTCAAAGCCCACGGCCAGCTGCAGAGTCTCGAACTGTAAGTAGGGTGGGAACGTCTTTTTTCAGCCAGGCTAATGGGGAAGAATTAGGTTATAAATATAAAGTAAACTTTATTATAGAATTTTGGTTTGTATAATTAAAGAATGTGGTTTCTTGTTCAAATTAAAATCTTAGTTTGTATTTGGAATTTAAAATCTGTAATAAGAAATGAGACTCCACTGCTGAAACTCCTCTGGTGTGGAGAAATTCAAAGGTGGCAGGAGAGGGCAAAGCTATCTGCTCTCCTGCAATGAGATTACTTAAAGTTTTCTTTAAAAATTATAAAAGAATTTGCAGGGAAATGCTTATCTTGGCCAAATTGGGTGCTAGTTTTTACTTCAGAAAGCAAAAAAGAAAGAAAAAATTTAAGACCTGTCTTTATCTATTAAGCATGAAAAAATGTGTTGCCAGATCTGTTGAAACTTCTCCCAAAGTAAGCTTGATGTGGGGAAGGAAAGAGACACAAGGCAATCCAATAAGGAAGACCACTCTCTCAGTAAGCTAAAGAATGTGGTAACTTGCATTTGAATGGCTATAAACTTCCTCCAACTCCTGTGGCAAAAATTTTTGTGGAAGTTTGCTTAATTATAAAAATAAAAAAGTAAAGTTTAAATTTGCCTCATAAAAAATCTAGAGGACAGAATGGAAGCTCTTAATTGATTATGTCTTGTATTTTTCTTAGAAATGTAAAGTGTCATTAATCTAGGACATGCAATATATATTTGATTTGCCAGCTTTAAAAGTTCAAAGTGCAAATTAAATTGGGAGAAATTATATAGTTGTGGTAATTAAAATATCTAAAGTATAACTTGTTTTTGAGAAAATAAAAAGTGTGTTTTCTCTAATAATTAGGAATTCAAAATAAGTTGCTTATTATTGGTCTAATTAAAAAAGAGGATTAATTCTGTGATCTCAACCAAATATTTTCTATGCAAAAACTAGTCTAAATTTAATTGATAGCTTAAGATAATAATAAAAGGTATTATAATATTTAAATCACATATGGATATAGATATTTTTTTGATGGTTTTTTCCATGTTAAAATTTCAAGGCCTTAATGGAAGTGATTCTTGGAAAGCTCCAAGGGCCCGGAGTAATACAAGAAATTTATTCTCTCTTCTTATAGGGAAACTTTTAAAAACAGATCTAATATACTTGAAATTATATGGGAAGCCTTATCAAATAAAAATTAATAGATATATTTTAAATGTTATGAAGGTTTTGGCCTCTTAAGATGGGCAAAATGAAGTAACTAAATATTTCTTCCAGTTTGAAATTGAATTATCATGGATTAAAGCAAAGAATATCCTTACATGATATTATTCTACAATGTCATTATAATTTTTGATATTTTACAACAGCATATTGTACAATTATTCCAAACAAAATTAAAAATCTAATTTTTGAATGTTTGGCAGCAATTTAAAAGGACATGAAAGGATTTAATCCCTTCCACTGTGTGGAAAGCCTCACTGGGAAGGCACTTGAGCATTCTATATTGGCCTTTCTTGCCTTATTTGCAAAGAGGGACCCTCTTGTCACAATCCAATTGCCCACAGCTGTTGCCAGAGTTTTCAATTCATGCTGAGGTTAAAGCCTCATGGTGGCTGGTACCATGGATCTGTCTCTCGCACAATGGCGTAAGATGGGATCTCCCTGGAGAAGAAACCTGGGTTCCCCAAGATATGTGATCAATGCTGGGGCCCCGCCAGCAGGCGAGATGATCCCGAGGCAGGTACTGGGCATGGAGGCCATAGGGGCATAGGCTACCAAGGAGACAGAACTGAACCTCACATCGCCCTGCTTGGCCCCAGAGGATGGCTGGTTAGCCAATGACGGGTAAGATTCCTCAAGGGAGGGACAACCTAAGACAGGCACAGCCGCAGAGGGCCATCAGGAGAGGACTTGGGGGCCAACAGAGGTGGGGCACAGATCCTCATCCCCCCAACGCTGCAGGGGCTTGAACACTCGCCCTTTTGAGGGATGTCTCCTGCCCCATGGCTGCTTCACGCTTCCCATACCCAGCTCAGATTGGGACCCAGGCAACAAACAGATTTGGTCCAGCTCACATTGAGACCCAGCTACAAACAAGAGACTTGGCACGGCTCTTATTGAGACCTAAGCAACAGAAAAGTGGCTGATGGCGACTGTCCTAAATCTAGATCCAGCCTAAATCTAGGAGTGCTCAGGGCTTTCTCAAGGATGCATATAATCTTTTCCATTAATATTTACAGAGTAAACTAAAATTGTTGTTAAAGTATTAAATTTGACAGTAAAATAGTCAAGTTTTCAGATTAATTTAAATTGGCCAAATGAAATGAGTTAATATTCAAGAAAATTTAATTGTACAACAGGCTGTTCCTAAAGTATTAACCAAAATTTCTATTAGTAGTCCATTTCATGGTAAAATTGTTTAACATACAATAAACCCTAAAGCAGTCATAGTTTATGTACAAAAAATTAAAATTTAAAAGTTATCAAAACAGCATTATAAAAATTTTTTTCAAAAGCCTCCTAATAATTAAATAGAAAAAAGGGGGATAGTGGAAAATACCATGTAAGAAAAAATGTCCTGTAAGTAAATTACATCTAGAAAAATTACCTTATTTGTCCTGTGTAAGTTTCTGTTATTTCCTGCCCAGGGGCTACATGTAAATTTCTGTTTATGTTGCTTAAGATGTTTTCCCCAAAGCCTCAATAAAAGGGGATGGCAGGGCCAGAGCAGTAGTAGTTCTCCCACTAGAGTTGGACTACCGCCTGGCCCCCCAAATCGCCAAATTGAATTTCTTCAAGTCTCTTCATTTGTGTGCGGCCCTTCTCCAGAACCTGAACCCTGAATTGGAACTCTTTCTACGCGGGCCGTGAAAGAGAGTCCTATAGAGGGCACAGAAAGATGGAGAGCATTTGCATGATTTCTGTTGACCTTGAATTTTATGAGACATCTTGTCTATATATACTAAATTCTCCTCATTTTATTTAAACATTCTGTATTTGGTGTCTTTTCCTTAAAATCAAGAGTTCTAACTCAATCATCAGAAAGATGCAGCTTAAAATGACAAGAAGGTATCCCCTCACACCTGTCAGAGTGGCTATCAAAACAAATGAACAAACAAGTGCTGATGAGGATATGAAAAAAAGAAACCCTAGTACATTGCTAATGGGAATTCAGACTGTTACAGCCACTTTGGAAAAACAGTATGGAGTTTCCCCAAAAAATTAAAAATGGAACTGCTGCCCTAGTTGGTTTGGCTCAGTAGTAAAGGCGGTGGTCCGTGGACTAAAGGGTTCCCGGTTTGATTCTGGTCAAGGGCATGTACCTCAGTTGCAGGCTAAGCCCTCATCCCAGCCAGGGTGCGTTGGGGAGCCAACCAGTCGATGTATGTTTTTTTTCTTTTTCTCCCTCCCTTCCACTCTAAATATCAATGGAAAGCCAGGTGAGCATGGCTCACTGGTTGAGTGTCAACCTATGAACCAGGAGGTCATGGTTTGATTCCCGGTCAGGGCACATGCCCCAGGTGTGGGCTTGATCTCCAGTAGGGGTCATGCAGGAGGCAGCCAATTAATGATTCTCTCTCATCATTGATGTTTCTATCTCTCCCTCTTCCTTTCTTTCTAAAATCAATAAAAAATTTTTTAAAAATCAATGGAAAAATATCCTCAAGTGAGGCTATTGGTTCTAAAAAGTTTCATAGGAACATTCTACTTTCTGATAGTAGGGGAAACCTGTATTAACTTAGGAAACAAATATTATTTTAATGGTTTGAAAACTTCCCTATGAAATAATGGCATGCTAATGTACCTGTTCAAGTCTTCTATGTTTTTTGGTTGTATTTTTATATTTATTTTACCCATATCTGTTTCTTGCTAAGTTTACTCCTCCAAATTATTTTTATTTTATTTTATAAATGAGCATTTTCTATTTAGGTCTTCTATATTGTCATTCATTTCTAGAAAGCTATTAATTTCTGTGTTTTAATTTCAAACACAACCATCTAATTGAATTATTACATTATTTGTAGTACCATTAAACTTGAATTTTTGATTATGATTTTCTTGGTTTATAATTGTGTGTTCTATGACAAGGGTAATTTTACTTACTATTTTCTAATTTTTATTGTTCTCATTGACTCATTTTAGCTAGTATCTTGAGAACAACACAAAACAACAATTGTGGTGATAATGAATATCTTCATCATGTTGCAAAAAATGCTGAATCTTTTATAATATTTACTAGAGGCCCAGTGCACAAAATTTGTGCACTCGGCCTGTGCCCTCTCACAGTGCAGGAGCCCTGCATTCAATCACCCCAAAGAGGTAGGCCTTACCCACCCATCCAGGGCTTCTTGATGGATTGTCCCAAAGAGGTAGGCCAGAGCTGGAGGGTCCTGCCTACACACCACACAGAACTCTGGGACCCCTGGCCTGGCCTGGCCATGTGGAGCCGCAGGACCCTTAAGCCTTGCTGCATGGAGCCTCAAGCCCCACGTCCATGTTGTACACACAATGTCAAGCTCCCACCTACCTGAGCATGCCCACTGCTCATGCAGCCTCCTGGTGGTTGCTTGTTTCGGCATGAGGGAATCAGAGCATGAGGGTGTGACAATCATATAGGCTTTTATTATTAATAATAGGATTATTGAGAGTATTATAGATGTCCCCTTTTTTTAAGAAGCTGAATCTTTTTTTTTAATTATTTGTTTTTGTTTTTTTGTTAGTAGAAACAAGTAGGTCTTTTGTAAGAGTGAAATGGTGTAACCTAATTTTCAGCAAGCAGAGAATATCTATATATAAATAAATATTATCCCAATAAAAAGACAAACATTATTTTTCCAGTTGTGTTGAGATATAATTTATATATACTACTGTGTAAGTTTAAGGTATACAACACGGTGGTTTAATATACATATATATTGCAAAATGATTACAACAATAAGATTAGTTAATAAATCCATAATCACAGAATCATCATCTTTTTTTTTTCCAGTGAGAACATTTAAGGTCTGCTCTTAGCAACTTTTTTTTTTAAATTTTTTAAATGTATTTTTTTATTGATTTTATACAGAGAGGAAGGGAGAGAGATAGAGAGTTAGAAACATCGATGAGAGAGAGTCATCAATCAGCTGCGTCTTGCACACCCCCTACTGGAGATATGCCCGCAACCAAGGTACATGCCCTTGACCTGAATCGAGCCCGGGACCCTTCAGTCCCCAAGCCGACGCTCTATCCATTGAGCCAAACCGATCCCGGCTGCTCTTAGCAACTTTTAAGTATACAATACAATACTGTATTAACCAACAGGATTTTCCAACCAAGGCAAAACAGTTCTTAAATTAATGTAGAAAATAAACAAGTAGAGCTTGGAAAACTTTGAAAAAGAAGAGAAATAAAAGATAATCACTTACTAGATGTTAAAATGCATTATAAGGCTACAATAATTAAAGCAGTGTTGTGGGGACCCTAACCAGAGCACACCAGATATTAAATGGTTAAAGGCCCATTTGTCATAAACAAAGGCAATGACACAACAGTTTTCCTGTACACACTGAGAGGGGGCATCTTTATCTTATGTAACACTGATGTCACTTTTTGGCAAGAAGCCTCTTTTGTCTGAGCTAATATAAGAGTGTGTTGCTGAACAGTGAGTGGCTGGCTCCTTTGTTTGCTGCTGCTGTTTTGTGGGACCATCTTGTGGGGCTGCTCTGTGAGCAATAGCTGTTTGGTCTCCAATGAAGTCTCTCCCACCTGGATACATATGCTCATGTATTCTTCCAATTCCCAGCACCCAAATAAGTCCAGCCCCTAGCAGAGGAGTTCTGACCCAACAATTGGCATAGTTGGCAGGATCTTGGGGGTAAGTGCTCCATCTGCCTAGCTGGAGGTCATGTAGCCTCCAACTGGGCTATGATATCCAATAGTGATGGCCTGATGTCTTGGAACCCCCACCCCTGGGAGGATTGGGAACAGGTTGAGGTGACACAAGTGGTGTTAGAGAAGACATTGTCCCTGATGGACCAGATCCCCAAAGACCAGGGAAAGGCAGCTGGAAAGAACTGAGAGACTTAGGAAAACAAAGCCGGAAGAGGCAAGGGGAGCCAATTACAATGTGGCTCCTAAGACTGTGGGATGATGTTTCAGAAAACTTATAACTGTCTCCGCCAGAAATGGAAAACAGCCTCCAGGAGCTAGGCTCCAGCAACAGCTGCCTCCAGGGCAATGGAGCACAGCAGTGAAGTCTCCAGCATGAGAGCCCAAGGGCTGCCAACCCCCCAAGCCTCGCAGCCTCGGATAATGAGTGTTTTGCAATGAATATGAAAAGACTTGATTCTCATCATAGCCCCTCAGGCAACCTTTGGCTTACTGGTGACCATTCTGATCCCTTTTGTAGAAGTTGCTGTGGCTGTGGCCAGCTTGAGAGACATGAAGATTGTATTGTGAAAGAATGGGGCAGCAAGACCTGTGACTGTACCTAAGACCAGTGTTTTTCAACCTTTTTTGGGCAAAGGCACACTTGTTTCATGAAAAAAATCAGGAGGCACACCACCATTAGAAAATGTTAAAAAATTTAACTCTGTGCCTATATTGACTATATATAAAGTAATTCTCTTGAATAGGAATCAAATAAACACAAAGAAAGTATTTTATAATTACTTTATTATAAAATATTAAGTAAACAAAATAGTGAAAAATTATAAAATTCTTGTCTTGTCTGCACCTACGGCACACCAGGCAACATCTCGTGCCGCGGAACAGCGGTTGAAAAACGCTGCCTAAGACTATGCCTAAGGCAGCAGCCGGGATCCATGAAAGCAGTGGAGACTGAACTGGTGCAAGTTCTCCGTATGCAAATGTGGCTGGACTACTAGCAGCCACATTTGAATTTTGAGGTGAATTTTGCCTGCAGGTGCACATGTGAAGTCCATTGCTAGGGGACACCCACATCACGAGGCTGTACTGTTGCCCAGCTTGCCGAAAAGTCCTGGTACAGCAGTGTTGCCTGCCAGGGGGCCATGAGGAGATTGGACAGACAGTGTTTTGCCTGGAGAAGGTGAGGTTTTTTTGTGGTGCCCCTACAGTTCTCGGGTGGGCTGGTGAAGAAGCCTGACAGCACCTGGCAGATGACCATGGTTTGCAGAGAACTAAGTGAAGTGACTCCTCCACTACCCTCTGTGGTGCCCACTGTAGCAGATCGCATGGATCATCTTGCACTGGTGTTGGGTTGATGCCAATATGTGGTAGACTTTGCTGGTGCCTTCTTCTCCATGGACATGGCCCCAGAGAATCAAGAACATTTTGCTTTGCATGGGAGTGTTGACAATGGACTTTTGTCATTTTCCCTCAAGGATGTTTGCATGGTCCTACCATTTATCATAGTTTGGTGGCACTGGATTTAGCTGCCTGGGACAAGCCTCCTACGGTGTCCCATTTTGTTGATGGTGTTGTGCTAACCTCTGATTCTCTTGCAGATTTGAACACAGCTGCCAGTAGTCGATAGCAGGCCTTGGACTCATGGGGATAGGCAGCCAATGACTGCAAGGTCTAGGGACCAGGCTTATCTGTCAAGTTCTTGGGAGTTGTCTGGTCGAGTAAGACCAAGGTGATACGTGAAGCAGTCATTGACAAAATGCAGGTTTATCCCAACTCACCTGGCACAGTTGCAGACCTATGTTGGTCTTTTGAAGTATTGACAAGTGTTCATTCCCCACCTAACATAGTTGTTACGGCCATTGTATAAGTTGTTCTGGAAGGGGGTGACTTGCAGCTGGACCCCCAAAACAGAGGAAGCCTTTAAAATATATATATATATATATATATATATATATATATATATATATATATATATATTTTTTTTTTTAAATTGATTTTTTACAGAGAGGAAGGGAGAGGAGTTAGAAACATTGACGAGAAAGAGAGACATCGACCAGCTGCCTCCTGCACACCCCACACCAGGGATGTGTCCGCAACCAATGTACATGCCCCTGACCAGAATCGAACCTGGGACCCTTCAACCCGCAGACCGATGCTCTATCCACTGAGCCAAACTGGTTTCGGCAGGAAGCCTTTTTAGCTGCCAACAGGGCAGTTACCCAAGTGGGTGAATAAGGATATCCAGCTGCCAAGAGGGTAGTTGTCCAAGTGGATGGAGAAACGTACCTATAGGGTTTTGGTCCCAGGTATGGAAGGAAACTGAGAGCTGATACTCTCTTGTTGAGAGAAATTTGACAGCCATGTGTACTGCCTTGCAGGGCTGGGAAGCTATTACAGCACAAAATAAAGTACTTGTAAAGACAGCATATTCTATAGCCAATTGGCTTAGGTCCTGGCAACCACATGCAGGTCAGGAGTGGTGCAAACCCCAACTGTAGCAAAGTGGGGGACCCCTATGTTAGGACCTGTGATTTATGAGACCTTGTCAAGGGATGAAACTCCTATGGAGAATTACTTCCCAGTCCATTCCAAGAGGGAACACCACCCCTCCCAAAGGCCAGGTGGTAAACGAACAGGTCTAGCAGGGGGGGAACCCTGCTACATAGACAGCTGTGACTGTTTGGATACTGACAAACTATGTGGTTCAATTCAGATACTGGGCAAAGTAGCCCTTTGGCTATGGAAACATACAGCTGGGCTGTCTACAGGCCTACCTTTATGATTGCCACAATGGCACAAACAACAGTGGATGATAGGACATCACCCCATGTGGGGACAGGAAGTGTGGCCTGTTAAAAGGCAAATGTTGCCTAGAGGTAGACCCACCTAAACTAGATTGGGCTAGATGAGTATGCAGAAGTATCCTCAGATACTGCATGTGCAAATAAAAACAACAGATGAACTGTGGTGACCCAAAGTAGATTCATCTAGAATAGGGGTGTCGAACTCAATCAGAGAAGGGGCCAAAACCTAAAATCCAGCCTAAATCGCGGGCTGAATGGTTTACTGAACAGTCATAACTGTCATTGTGATGGAAACGCAGCGGAGTGCAGTGATGACAGCGCGGTGCGGGCCACATTGCAAGGCCTGGCGGGACGGATTTGGCCTGCGGGCCTTGTGTTTGACACATGTGATCTAGAACTTTGTTGCTGCCAGCACCTGTCCCCTTAGCAGAGAGGAAAAAGGCAGTATGGACCTGGCCATGGTCTCTTCGGTAGCCCTCCTACTCCTGGAGCCAGCCCTTTGAGGGGCTGCCTGCCTACCTGATTGTCCCTAACCACTTGCTTGGGGGCGGGGCCAGTCTGCAAGGGGCCATGGTGGCCTGGTCTTTGGTCATGATGCCTCTGGCCTTTTGTTATATAGGATTGGGCTGGATTACTGGTCATAACATGCTACAGTTTATATTGTTGTTGTGGATTCTGTGTTCAAGGAGCTAGCATCTGGGCCAGGATACTTCTAAAAGACCATTTGGTGTAAGGGGTGAAGTGTGGGGACCCTGACCAGAATACACCGGATGTTAAAGGCCCATTTGTCATAAGCATGTGCAAAGGCAATGACACCAGTTTTTCTGTACACACTGAGAAGGTGCACCTTTATCTTATGTAACACTGATGTCACTATTTGGCAAGAAGCCTCTTTTATCTGAGCTAGTATAAGAGTATGTTGCTGACCAGCAGGTGGCTTACTTCTTTGTTTGCTGCTGCTGTTTTGTGGGACCACCTTGTGAGGCTGCTGTGTCAGCAATGGCTGCTGTATCTGCTTGGTCTGCAATAAAGTCTCTCCTACCTGGATATATATGCTCATGTCTTCTTTTAATTCCTAGCCTCCAAGGATGTCCAGCCCCTAGAAGAGGAGCTCAGACCCAAGTGTGGTACTGGATCATGATGAGTGAGAAAATTTCATGGGGAAATAGAAAGCATGAAATTGGACTCATAAGAATTTAGTATAAAATAAAAGTGATAAAAGTGGCATCTTGCATCAGTGGGAATGGTGTGAGAGAAATAAGCTTAAAAAAAAAAGGAAAAAAAAGTGCACCTATATATTTTTTTACCTTGAATCATGAGAAATTAAAAATAAATAAAATAGCCCTAGCCGGTTTGGCTCAGTGGGTAGAGTGTTGGCCTTTAGACTTAAGGGTCCTGGTTTCAATTCCATTCAAGGGCACTTACCTTGGTTGCAGGTGCCATCCAGGCCCTATGTGTGTGAGGCAACCAATTGATATATCTCTCTCACATTGATTTTTTTTTCTCTCTCTATCCCCTACCCTTCCACTCTTTCTAAACAAAAAAAAATCAATGGGAAAATATCCTCAGGTGAGGATTAATAATAAATAAATACATAAAATGTAAAACTTAGAACTATGACAAATTAGTGTTATATTTTTATGAATTTTTAATCACCTTCAGTGATAAGATCTTTCTATGAAAAAACAACAACACTGAATCCATAAAAGAAAACATTAATGATGAATTCAAATGTATTTTTGAAAATCTGAGTGGCAAAAACCATTTGATCTATATTCAAGACAAATGAGCTGAGAATAATATTTACAAATATTATAGAAAAGGGTTAATTTCCTTATTATATTAAGAGTACCCACAAATCAGTAAGGAAATGAGTAAAATTCCGTAGAAAATGAACAAATGATGTAAACAGATAGCTCACAGAAAAGAAAATACAAGTGGCATTCAAATATTTATATATGTTTAACTCAGAAGAAATGTAAATTAAAACTATATAGCATGATGCTGGTTTCTATCAGGAAGTTCAAAAAGATCCAAAAGTTTTATTATAGATATTTGCTGAGTCTCTCTTAGTCATACTTTGCCATAGGAAGATATTTTGGTACAGTTCCATGTAAAGGAAAATTTGGTAATATATATTAAAATTACAAATGCACATATTCTTTGATCTACCAATTCCATTTAAAGAACTTTAGTTTTACAAATATGTGTCTATTTTCAAAATAATATTGGTACAATATATTCATTGTACCTATTTGTTATTTGTAACAACAAAAGATAAGATATATCTTCCATGTTCATTAATAGGAAGCTGATTAAATAAATAATTTTCATTCTTACAATGCTATCTATAACAATAAAAGCATAATATGCTAATGAGACTGGACAGCCAAACGACCTTCTGGATGTCATTCTGGACGTCCTTATAGGAGACCTTCCTAATGAAGCTGTGGCATCAGGGACCAAGGCAGAAGTGGTTAGGGTCGATCAGGGAAGATCAGGCAGGCAGGCGAGTGGTTAGGGGAGATCAGGCAAGCTGACAGAGGTGGTTAGGGGTGATCAGGCATGCAGGGAAGTGTTTAGGGGCAATTAGGCAGGTAGGCAAGTGGTTAGGGGTAATCAGGCAGACAGGCACAGGGGTTAGGAGCCAGTGGTCCTGGATTGTGAGTGTGGAATAGGGCCTAAACTGGAGGTGAGACAGCCCCCAAGGAGTTCCAGATTGCAAGAGGATGTAGGCTAGGCTGAGGGCAACCCCCATGCACAAATTTCATGTACTGAGCCTCTAGCAGAGCTATAAAAAAGGATATTCTGCTGTACCAATATGGAAAAATCTCTAAGGTATATTCTTAGATGACAAAATTAAGGTGTCAAATAGAGTTTTTAGTACATTGCCATTTGAGGAAAACAGGGAGCAATTATATTTATAGGTTTGATGTATGGTATAGATAGTTGGGTGTACTTCACATTCCTTGGAAATATACTCAGGAAACTAGAAACATTTGTGCCTGTGGAGAAGAGCCCTGAGCAACCAGGGCTTGAGGATGAGGATAATGCTTTTCATTTTATATCTTTTTAAAAATATATACTTTATTTTTTAAAAGAGAACTTTTAGGTTCACAGCAAAATTGAGCAGAAAGTATATTGTCTCAAGAGAGAATATTAAAAGCAGCAAGAGAAAAGCAGGTAGTTACCTATAAAGGAGCACCCATATGATTGTCAGCTGATTTCTCAACAGAAACCATGCAGGCCAGATGGGAATGGCAAGAAACATTCAAGGTGATGAATAGCAAGAACCTACAGCCAAAAATACTCTACCCAGCAAAGCTATCACTCAGAATCGAAGGCCAGATAAAGAGCTTCACTAAAAAAAAAAAAAAAAAAAAAAAAAAAAAAAAAAAAAAAAAAAAAAAGCTGAAGGAGTTCATCACCACCAAACCAGAATTATATGAATTGCTGAAGGGGGTTCTTTCAGAAGAGAAAGAAAATAAAGATAAAAATTATGAACAACAAATACGTAACTATCAACAAGTGAATCTAAAAACCAAGGGAATTTAAAAAAAATCCGATGAACAATATTAACTGGTGAATATAATAGAATCAGAGGTATGGAAGGGGAGTGAACTGATGATTCTCAGGGAAAAGGGGGGTGTGGGTGCAGGAAGAGACTGAACATAAACTGTGCACCTATGGATGAGGACAATGGGGGGTGGAGAAAGGGGAGAGGATGGGGTGGGAACCTGATGGAGGGGAGCAATGGAGGGGGAAAAAAATGAGGAACATTTGTAATAATATGAATGATAAAGATTTATTTATAAAAAGTATATTGTCTCATATTTATATATGAACATGTAAAGTACATCATCTCCCTAAATCTATAGTTTACATTAGGGCACACTCTTGCTGTTGTACATTTGATGAGTTTAACTAATAATAGCCTAGGTGACATCACAAGATGGCTGTCAAAGGATGGCCGTCACAAGATGACCATATGTACAGTGGAGGCAGGGCCCAGTGGCCACTCCGTGCGGTGAGTTTTGGGGGTTTCGTGGATTTGCATCTCTGCCGCCTTGTACAGAGGAGGCATCCAGGTGGAGGAGGCAGGTCACAGCGGGGAAGGGCATTTTGGGGCAATCAGGCTGGTAGGGGAATAGTTAGGCATCGATCAGGCCAGCAAGGGAGTGGTTAGGGGCAATCAGGCAGGCTGTCAGTGAGCAGTTAGGAGACAGTGGTCCCAGATTGTGAGGTATGTCCGACTGCCGTTTTAGGCCTGATCCCAATGAGGTCCCCAGTTGGAGAGGGTGCAGGCTGGGCTTAGAGACCCCCATCCCCCATCCATGCATGAATTTTGTGCATCAGGCCATTAATGCTAGCTATAAGAGAGGGGTACAATTTATCTCAAGGGAAATAATGACCAGACCAGGTCATTTCTTAAAGGCATTTAACTTTATACAGCTCCCTTTTTTTTGGTGTGAACTTTCTCAACTGGAAAATACACTTTTTTGAAAAACTCTTTTGACCAATACCTGAGTATTTGTATCTGAACCTTTCAGTATCTTACAAAATGAACTTATTTTTCATCTTAGAATTTTATAAGGAAATGAGAGCCTGTTTTAATCTTTGGTTAGAAATTTCCTAACGCAGTTGTTAAAAGTTCTGCTTTTTCAAATGTGCCAATTCCTTATCTATGTTGATGTAAGAAACATTCAAACATACAGAGAGCTTTTTTTTTTTTTTTATTGATTTTTTACAGAGAGGAAGGGAGAGAGATAGAGAGCTAGAAACGTCGATGAGAGAGAAACATCAACCAGCCGCCTCTTGCACATCCCCCACCGGGGATGTGCCCGCAACCAATGTACATGCCCTTGACCGGAATCGAACCCGGGACCCTTCAGTCCACAGACCGACGCTCTACCACTGAGCCAAACTGGTTTCGGCATACAGAGAGCTTTTATAAGAGTTTATTTGAGTCACATTGATGACAGTTGCTGGGAACCAAGATTTCAAATTCTTTTGAGAAAAACAGTTTTGCAGTTTCTCTCACACGTTTGAAGTTATAGAAAAAAGTAAAGAAGAGTAAGTGAAGGTGGGAGAAAGCTGGGTGGAGATTAGATAACAGTATAGTTAACAAAATTATGTGCTCTGGAGGGAGGTTACACCTTCCAGGGGTATTTCAAAGTTCAAAGGTGTGTTAACCGAGATGCACAGAAACAATGAACATAACTTTCACTAAAGAATTTATATACTTGGGTATGACTACCGCTCATGACTTGCCCAGTTAGGAAATTATTATACTAGAAGCCCAGTGCATGAAATTCGTGCACAGGGGTGTGTGTCCCTCAGCCCAGCCTGCACCCTCTACAGTCTGGAACCCCTCAAGGGATGTCTGACTACCCGTTTACTCCCCTGCCTGCTTTCTTGATTTCCCCAACCGCTTCTGCCTGCCAGCCTGATCACCCTCTAACCACTCCCCTGCCAGCCTAATTAATGCCTAACTGCTCCCCTGCCAGCCCCATTGACCCTAACTGCCCTCCCCTGCTAGCCTGCTCACACATAACGGCCCACCCCTGTAGGTCTGGGTCCCCCAAACTGCCCTCCCCTGCAGGCCTGGTTCCCCCCCTCCCAACTGCCTTCCCGGAAGGCCTGGGTCCCCCAAATTGCCCTCCTCTGCAGGCCTGATTGTCCACAAACTGCCCTCCCTTTCAGACCTGGTCCCTCCCAATAGCTCTCCCCTGCTGGCCATCTTGTGGCAGCCATCTTGTGTCCACATGTAGGCAGCCATCTTGTGTATCGGGTAAAAGCAGCCCATCAGCCGAGTGACATCCAGCCTGAGTGGAAGGTGACCTCTGACCAGAAACACCCCCTGGGGATCACCTTTAAGAAAACAACAGACCTGGCTGATAAACCTCCTCCAAGGGATGCAGAAATGCCCTGCTGAATTCTTCCTTACACTAATATTTTTTATCTTCTCTTTAATTGGAAATGTTCTGGTATCTCTGGATAATTATTATTTTTTTCTTTCTAATAATTCTCATTTTGTCTTTTTATGAGTACCACCAGAACCCGAGGCTAGTCCTAGGAGGAGAACTCTTCTGCCCTTGCTAGAACACAGAGGTACCATAAAATTACTGCTTACTACACAGCAAAGGAACATGATGAAGCTAAGGCTAATTCTTTCACTGTTACTGACCTTTCTTAATCTTAACCACTCACTGGCAGCTGTTACTCTCCAGAATGGAAGAGGACTAGACCTTCTCAAAGTGAAGAAAGGGGGGCTGTGCCTGTTACTTGAGGAAAAATGCTGTTTTTATGCTAACCAGTCTGGTATTATAAGGAATGGGGCCAAGAAACTAGTTGATCAAGCTTCAAAAATAAGAGGAGTTGCCGAAACCGGTTTGGCTCAGTGGATAAAGCATCGGCCTGAGGACTGAAAGGTCCCAGGTTCAATTCCAGTCAAGGGCATGTACCTTGGTTGTGGGCACATCCCCAGTGGGGGGGAGAGAGGGGTGCAGGAGGCAGCTGAGTGATGATTCTCTCTCATCAATGTTTCTAACTCTCTATCCCTCTCTCTTCCTCTCTGTAAAAAATCAATAAAATATATATTTTTTAAAAATAAGAGGAGTTATCTAAGACCTGGGCCACAGTGGGGGGTGGTGGGGGGATATAGTCTGGAAATAGCTCCTTCCATTGACAGGACCACTGTTAATGCCACTGATAGCCATAACCCTAGGACCATGTCTTCTAAATCTGTTAACTCACTTTATCTCATCCCCTCTAGATGCCTTTAACCCTTTGGACCACGACCCTTTCCAACAGGAAGTAGTAAAAGAGTTTCAACACCCCTGTTCACCATAACATCCGTGGTTATTGTACCAGAAGGCTGAAAAGCTTGTGGGACAAGGGGGGGGGGGGGGGAGAAGGAAATCCCCTATTTTGTAAAAACTGCTGTTTGGAATTTTCTGCTGTTTTCTTAGATAGCCTCTTATTCTAAAAATGTTTGCTTTCTAGGCTCCTTTAGCCTGCTTGTAAAATGAGGATCATAAAATTAGCTGTCTGACCTTGCAGGTCAAGACTAGGTATGCCCATAAATTTAGCTGTGTTTGTTTTCAAAGACAGCAGTGAGATAACCACTAATTGCATAGAGAGCTGGCTCCTTAATATTGAATTTGAATTCATTTTCTCTAAGTCCATCGAGCAATGAATAAAGTGAGTCTCTCCAAACTCTCCTCCTGCATTGTTTGATTGTTCTGGAACTCTGTAACAGTACCAGGAGGAGAACTCATCTGTTTCTGCTGGGACACAGAAGCACTAAAAAATTACTACCCCTCACACAGAAAGGAAACAAAGGCCTTATCATAAATTGTTATTACACCTTGTGATGCCATCTTTTGCACCTTGCTTAGAAACTCCCTACCCAAATATGATAGACCGGGAAGTCCGTGAGAAAACTCAATCAAGCCAGGTTTTTGTTAGCTATACTTATCTACCTATGGCATGTTACAACTCTACCACCAAATGCACGTGGGGGTGGAGGGGTTGTATTGGATGGAAAAAAAAAATAATAGGACATGGCACCAATGTGCAGCTAACTAATGTTTCTCCTATTTGTTTGAGCAGTACGCAGGGCCAACATCCAATAGGTCACGTCCCAGATGAACTATGCAACTCTACCACAAAGCTGAAAACACCACCTACCCCTGGTGCCCCCTTCTGGAACATTCTATGTGTGTGGGACCACTGCTTACCTCTGCCTGCTTGCAAACTGGACAGGAATGCCTTTACACTTCAGATGGCCCTACAAACCAGAACTTCCTACAAACCCCTCTGAGAGGAAAAAGCAGGATGCTAACCTTTTGGTCATCATCTCTTTCCAGCAGGAAGTAGCTATGAGAGGTCTTCACCCCAGTTCACCATAACATCCCGTGGTCATTGCATCACAAGGCTAAAAGAAGCTTGTGGGATCGGGGTGGGGTGGGTGGAAGGGTTTGGGGGGGGGGGGTGCGAATGAGGAGGGAGGAACCTGGTCTTGCAAGGCCTGTCAGGCCATAAAAACTGTGAACAATGCACTGCGGGGGGTGGTGGTGGGGTGGTGGTGGTGGTGGGGTCATTATCGCTGGCCCTAGGGCAGATAATCGGATATGGAGTGGGGACCCCGAACACCTGGGGGCCTTCCTGTAAGCCCCCAAAAAAGGGCAGAACCATACCTGCAAGACAAAGTCCCCAAAAGGGTATAAAAAGTGAAGCCCTTTGCGTGTTTCTACTCTGATTAGGAAGTTATTCCCGGAGTCCACTAGTGTTAATAAACGGTGTTTCTCCCTTTCTCTAGGAAGTGTGCTTGGTATTTCTTTGGTCTTCTGCAACAACCTTAGGTAAAAATCCCTAAGAACTGGCAACTGATAATCAGTGTGGATGATCCAATCTGGTTCAATTTCAAAGAAGCTTCATTTGAGACTGAAATGCCCGGGACCCGTGAGGTTTACCTGAACCGAGGTAGAGGACGAGAATTTTTGATGCATCAAAAGGAGGCAAAGGTTTTAAAAGCTTGATGTAGGGCTTAATCAAACGGTTTGACTTTTGCTGAGTCCTGGAGTTGGCCTGTCAGGCCCCGAGTGCTAATGCCTGCGCTGCTCCCAGCCAGGCAAGGATGGGCATGTAGCCCTGTAGCGCTCGCACCCCAAACCACTGCGCCCGGACCGAGAGCAGTCTCCGCTCTCAGCAGGCGGACAGCGTGCAGAGGGGATGAGGCCTCGTCCTCGCCGATTCAGCCGGTCGGGGCAGTGGGTGCAGGAAGAGACTTCTCGGTACCAGCTCCAGGGCCGCCCAGGCGCAGCCGGCCGGCTGGGTGTCAGGCTGCTTCGGCCCAACAGCCTCCTCAGGCCGCGGCCGCCGGCCCGGCCGCTCGGTCAGGCCCCCTCAAGACCCCACGGCCTCCACTCCCGGGGGCACAATCCTCTCGGCCAGCCGGCTCCCTCCCCGGCGAAAAGCAGAAGTCTGCCCCACCCTGTCAGACAGATCACACACCAGGAACTCGACTCCACCAACCCGGCATTTCTCTGAGGCAGGCGGAGCAGGCGGAAACACGGAGAGGGTGTCCGCAGGAGCCTTAGTGAGCAGCGCCGGGGCCCATTGGCTTACTTCCGCCTTCGGGTGCGGCCAGTGGGAGCGCGGGGCGGGACTTCCGCCTCGCCGCCTGCCGTCGTCCCCGCCGCCACTCCGGGGTCTGGGCTGGTGCGGATCCTCAGTCATGGGATCAGGTTAGCACTTCTCCCGGAGCCGCGGCCTGCCAGCCTATCTGTGTGGTGGGGCCAGCTTCCAGGTAAGAACCCCGCGGCCTCGGAGCGGCCGGGCGCCGGGCATGGGCCGGGAGCACACCCCTCCCCGGACTTGGAGCTGCGAGGTCTTCGCTGCTCCTGCCCAGGCTGGGGGCGGAGGAAAATAGACTTTTCGTAAAAGGTTAAAAAGAAAAAAAGCTCTGCCTTGGGAAGGCCGAGACTCCCCCACCCCTCACCCCACCTCCCGCTCGAGAATTTGTTTGTATATGAAGTTGCTGGTTTATCCGTTTGGCTCCTCACAATCTCTCGCCGAGGTACAGGAGCTTGGGAAGATGTTTGGAAGGCTTCTCCTGCCCTAACGTCCCCAGGCTGAGCTTTAGACTTTAGTTGCGGGGACTCTCTAATCTTGGAAAAAAAGAGACTGTCATCTCCTCTCTTCCCAACCTTTTCCCTCCTCCCTTTTCACTGCCCCCAACCCCCGCCCAATGGGAGCTCAGATTGTAGGTGGGACGTGACTCCTTCCCTGCCTCCTAGATCAGCTGCTCGGCCCCACAGCTTATTGCTGACCCGCCGCGACTCTGCGCGGAGAGGGAGCGGCCCACACCGAGACCAGGCGACCCCACAAGCACTCAGGCCACCAGGTAACTTTGGTGGCAGCCACTGAGTGTTCTGTCAGCTTGTAGTAAACTCCTCAATTTTGGTCTAATTTGGCAATAGTAAATTTCCAAAACTGTCGTTTTGCCCTCAGTTTCAGCACCGTGGGCAGCCACTCAAGTCCTCCTGTGTCCCCAGACCTGACCGACTGTTGTTTGTCAGCAGGAACAGTGAAAATGAAGACATTTCTTTCAACAATGATCTTTTGTTTTCCAAGGAGAACATCTGCAGTTTTGATACAGTATAAGTCAGGTTGGGTGTGCCGCCAAAAAAGTTTAGTATGTTAACGGATTTTGGAATCAATTTAGTGCATTGACATTAACATTAGAAAGAGAGATGGAGAAATATTAGAGGACATCCTATGGAGTAAGAGTAGGTATTTATTTCATGAAGCTTTTGTTTATTTTAAAATATGTGTATATGAAGATGTTAATGTTCTTATTCATTAATTGAAATAATGAATTAATTGAAATAAATTGTTACATAATTAAGCCTCAATTTTTTAAAATAATTGGGTAGAGCCCAGTTATTTTTGTGTCAGAAATGACAATGTGTTATTAATGTATTTTTTACTTCTGCTTTTATTTGAAGCCAGCCAGCTTGATGTCTCTGTGTAATACAATCATGTGGACAGAATCTGTGTTTGTGCAGTTTCAGTACTTGAAGAGTTTGGAGTAAATTCTCATTGATCCTTGTTTAAAGCTCATTTCTCTCAAGCATTTTGTTACTAGCATTCAATACCCTTCCTTTGATATTTTTCTGCATCAGAGTAACATAGATGTAGTAGAAGTTTTTCAGGTACTAATTTTAGCAAAGTAGGACTAAGGGTATGATAGAGTATGTCTTCGAGTTACATTGGATAGGAAGGCATTTTATGTTTTATAGTTATTGCCATAGAAAAATGAAATGAAATGGCTTGGCCGAATTTCATGGTATGCTTACTTTATATTGGTATGATCTCAAAACAGTTGGTGTTTAAGTAAAAAGTATGATTTGGACATTTTAAAATCTAGGAATTAATGTTTAGCAGAAGGCAAGATGAGTTTAAATTAAAATAGTATTTTGCATCATTTGACATATTACTGCCATATGGCATTGCATATGGTAGTTTCACAGACAAAAAGGGAAGAAAGTTGGTAAGCATTGTTAGTTTTCTTAAAAGAGAAAACTGAATTTCTTTTAATACAATGTGGAGGTTAATCATTATTTAAAAATTAACGTATTCTGCAAATATTTATTGAGCATATATAAAAATACAGTGTTAAGCTTTCACATTATGCAAAAGTTGATTTGGAAACAGAACATATAATTGATTTAGTCAGAGTTTACATATCATAGCATATAAATAGCAAAAACAGTAGTAATAGCTAACATTGATTGTTTACTATGGGCCAAATACAATTCTAAGCACTTTATATTATCTCATGTAATTCTCACTGCTATCAATGTGGTAGATAGTACTATTACCCCCCCCCTTTTTTTTTAATATATTTTATTGATTTTTCACAGAGAGGAAGAGAGAGGGATAGAGAGCTAGAAACATCGATGAGAGAGAATCATCGATCAGCTGCCTCTTGCACACCCCCTACTGGGGATGTGCCCGCAACCACGGTACATGCCCTCAACCAGAATTGAACCCGGGACCTTTCAGTCCGCAGGCCGACGCTCTATCCACTGAGCCAAACTGGTCCCGGCTATTACCCCTTTTTTATATGGGGAACGAAGGCATCACAAATACATAACTTGATGAGTTTACACAGGTTGTTACTGGAGTTACTAGAATTTGCATGTAGGCATTCTGACAGTAAAGCCTTCCAACTTGTGTTGTTTTATTAAAAAATACAGAACATAATGGGGTTATTTTGCATTATTTCCTTGCTGGTTTGGATGACTATGTAAGCTCTTTTGGCCCTCAGTTTAGTCAACTTTTCCTTAAAAAATATAGTAAGTTGTTAAGTTTTTGTGGGAACTAGGGTAATTTGTAAAGCACTGGACAGAATATCTGTTCAGTGAATGCTATGCCTCAGTTATTTTTCTTTCTATGAGGATGTGAACATTCAAAATATTGTTAGCAGTTGGAGGAGAATGGGAGACAAAGATAGTTTCACATAAGGACACTGAACTGTCAAACGTACAGAGGTAGGAAAGCAGAGAACATTTGCCAAAGTTGTATGTTTAAGGAACAGGCTGGTAAGGATACCTACTTACAGATTATGTAGATTCTTAATGCCAGGGTAAGGATTTTGTACAAGATTCTTAGTTGAAAAGAACCCCTCTTTATGGATATTAATCTTTTTTCCCCAGACACCTTTTTAAAAAAATTTAATAAATCTTTATTGTTCAGATTATTACAATTGTTTCTCCTACCCCCCTCCCCCCATAGCTCCCTTCCACCCGGTTCTCACCCCACCCTCTCTGCCCTTACCTCCCTATTGTCCTCATCCATACGTGTACGATTTTAATCCAGTCTCTTCTTGCACCTCCCGCACCCCTTTCCCCTGATAATTATCAATCCACTTCCTTTCTTTGCCCCTGATTTTTTTAAAATATATTTTATTGATTTTTTTACAGAGAGGAAGGGAGAGAGATAGAGAGTTAGAAACATCAATGAGAGAGAATCATCGATTAGTTGCCTCTTGCATACCCCCTACTGGGGATGTGCCCACAACCAAGGTACATGCCCTTGACCGGAATCAAACCTGGGACCTTTCAGTCTACAGGCTGACGTTCTATCCACTGAGCCAAACCGGTTTTGGCTGTCCCTGATTCTTTTATATTCACCAGTTAATTCTGTACATTAGATTTTTAATTCACTTGATTTTTAGATTCACTTGTTGATATATATGTATTTGTTGATCATAATTTTTATCTTTTACTTTTTTCTTCTTCCTCTTTTTAAAGAATACCTTTCAGCATTTTATATAATTCTGGTTTGGTGGTGATGAACTCCTTGAGCTTTTTCTTACCATTGAAGCTCTTTATCTGCCCTTTAATTCTGAATGATAACTTTGCTGGATACAGCCGAGACTGGTTTGACTCAGTGGATAGAGCATCAGCCTGTGTACTGAAGGGTCCCTGGTTTGATTCCGGTCAAGGGCATGTACCTTGGTTGTGGGCACATCCCCAGTAGGGGGTGTGCAAGAGGCAGCTGATGGATGTTTATCTCTCATCGATGTTTCTAACTGTCTATCCCTCTCCCTTCCTCTATGTAAAAAAATCAATAAAATATATTTAAAAAAAACTTTGCTGGATACAGTAATCTTGGTTGTAGGTTTTTGCTATTTACCATTTTGAATATTTCTTGCCAGTCCCTTCTGGTCTGCATAGTTTCTGTTGAGAAATCAGCTGATAATTGTATGGGTGCTCCCTTATAGGTAACTCATTTTTGCTCTCTTGCTGCTTGTGAGATTCTCTCTTTGTCTTTTGCCCTTGGCATTTTAATTATGATGTGTCTTGGTGTGATCCTCTTTGGATTCCTTTTGTTTGGGGTTCTGTGTGCTTCCTGGACTTACAAGTCTATTTCTTTCACCAGGTGGGGGAAGTTTTCAGTTATTATTTCTTCAAATAGGTTTTCAATATCTTGCTCTCTCTCTTCTTTTGGCACCCCCATAATTCTGATGTTGGTACACTTGAAGTTGTCCCAGAGGCTGCTTACACTATCTTCAATGTTTTGGATTCTCTTCTCTTCTTGCCTCTGCGGAGGAGTGTCCTTTGCCTCTTTGTATTCCAAATCTTTGACTTGATTCTTGTGTTCCTCTAGTCTGCTGTTGGGGCTTTGTATAATATTTTTTTTTATTTCAGTCAGTGTATGTTTAATTTTTAGTTGGTCCTTTTTCATATTCTCGAGGGTCTCATTAAATTTATCGTCCTTTTCTAGGAAATTCTTGAAAAACCTTATAACTTTGGTTTTGAACTCTATATACAGTCTTTTGTTCTCTATTTTTTTTTTTCTTTTGAGATGTTTCCTTGTTTTGGCATTTTCGCTGCTTCCCTGAGTTGGTAGGGTGGCTTTGTGTGCTAGATTTTCTATATGGCCTGGAGGGTCAGCCTCCCGTTACCTGAGGTGGACACTCTTGGTGCTCCCCTTTGTGGACTTGTGTAAAGCCTTCTTGTAGTTAATTCTTGATTGTTGTTGGTATCACTGGGAGGAACTGACCTCTTGGCCAATTGGATGTGAGTATCAGCTGTGTCTAAGCCTAGATACCATCTGTATTGGAGACAGCCTTATAGGACCAGACTTGCAAAATTGCAACAGTCTCTTTGCTCAGCTTGGATAGGGCGGAGTCTCAGGGCACGTGCCTCCAGACCTCTGCCTTACATGGATCCTCTGAGTTTCCACCTGACAGTCCAGATTCCCTCCTGTAAGAGCGTGGGTGCCCCAGGGGCTCACCCGGAACTGGGTTTCAGTGCAGTTTGAACTGGGATTCAGTGCAGTGAAGACCTTCCGACTTCTGCTATGGAAAGCCTGTGGCAATCTCCACAGTCAGACCTCTGCGTACACTCATGCGTACGCGCACCTCCAGAACCCTGCCTGCTGCGGCTCCCCCAAGTCTCTGAGTCTCAGTGTGCCTTTTTCTACAGTCCAGACTCCACCCGTACGAACCTGGGTCCACGGGGTTTCGGCCAGAGCTGGGGTTCAATGCAGTCGGAGGCTTCCTTTCCCCTCCTGCCAGCCAGGCACTTGGCTGCCCTTCCTCTCTACGCACGTGTCTCCCTATCTCAGCGCTTTGTGGCTCCTCTGATTCGTGAGCTTTCCTCTTTCCTTCTAATTGTAGAATTTCCACTCAGCTAGCTTTTCTGTGGTTTTGGATGATGTCCATTCTATCTTTTAGTTGTTGTTTTGAAATTGTTGTGCAAGGCAGCCGTTTAGGTGCTAACCTAGGCTGCCATCTTGGTTTCCCGGACACCTTTCTAAATGTGATTTGGGTTTTGCTCATCCGATCCTCTCACACTATACACTAATTTGGATCTGGATTAGGTAGGGGAGAAACTGGGCACAGGACATCCCTTTTGCTGGAACAAACTGCAGCAGAGGCAGCATGTACGATATATAGAGTTAGCAGTGCTTCCTGATTCTGTGCCTTCTACATTATGGCAAAGACAATAGCTTCTTGACATCTCAGTTCTTCAGTGCAGTTTGGGGAGTTAGTTCCTGGAAGGTTAGCCTGGGTCCATTTCTTCTACTTTCCCAAAAACTCTTTCCTTGGGGGATAGGGTGTATACCATCTTAAACAGGTGATAATAAAAGTACTATACCAGATTGTAATTAATTTTGTAGAGTACTTTGAAGGAACAATGTCATTCTTACTCATGGGTGTGTCCCCATTTCCCTTTCCAATGGAATGATTTAGATGTATTTAATAATTAGCAAATGTAGGTACTAATGAGGAGAAGGAAGGTGTGTTAAGATGGGGGCCAGATCTTAAAGATAAAGGGATCAGTTAAATGTAGCAAGTTATTAAGGACCTGTACCCTCTCACTAGATTGGAGGTAGGGAAAAAGAAAAGGGTGCTATGAATTGCATTGCCTAGCTTACCTATGAGGTTGAAATGGAAGTAGAGTTATATTGTAGTTGAAAACATAAACATTAAGGGTGACTTTGCATAAATAACTTGACCTTTGCTCATTTCCTTATTTATAAAATGAGGTAGTTGAAATTTTCTAGTTAAAAAAATCTCCTTTTAGAGTGGTGCAGCTACTGTGGAGGACAGTATGGGGTTTCCTCAAAAAACTGAAAATGTAACTCCCATTTGACCCAATAATCCCACTTTTAGGACTATATCCCAAGAAACTAGGAACATCAATCAGAAAGGATATATGCACCCTTATGTGCATAGCAGTACAATTTACAATAGTTAAGATTTGGAAACAGCCTGTCCATTGCAGATGACTGGATTAGAAAACAGTGGTATATCTACACAATGGAATACTATGTTGCTGTAAAACAGAAGGAATACCTACCATTTGCAACAGCATGGGTGGACCTGGAGAGCATTATTTTAAGCGAAATAAGTCAGTCAGTGAAAGAAGCATTGATCAGACCGTCAAACCTCAGAGGGAAGGTAGGGGAGGGTGAGGGTGATGGGGAGAGGTCAACCAAAGGACTTGTGTGCATGTAGATAAGCCTAACCAATGGACACAGACACTATGGGAGTGAGGGCACGAGCAGGGTGGGGGTGGGGGGAAGGCAATAGGGGATAAAACACATATGTAATACCTTAAAGAAAAAAAATCACATTAAAAATCTGCTTTTAGGATTTCTTACAGTCTCTATTGCAGAAATGTTTTACTTTATAATGTAGATAAAATAGAGCTTATCGTGAGCTTTCACTGAATAATAATAAGAAATTAAATTTATACTCTTTTTAACAAATTGATGTTTAAAAAAAGATGCCTACAAAATTAATGTTATCTATTTGATGTTATTTACTAGTAAGACCACATTGTAATTTCAAAAAAAGCAAATTATAGCCTAATGTGTAGTTTTCCCTTTTGCATTATGTAAAAAAAAAGCAATAATATTTTATATACTAATAATGTATCTTTTTAAAATTTTTATCTTTATTGTTAAAAGAATTACAGATGTTAACACCTTTTATCTTTTCTCATTGACTCCCTCCACCACACACCCACCATTCCCAGTCCTCAAGCCTTAGCACACTATTGTCTGTGTCCATAGGCTATGTATATAAGTTCCCTGGTTAACCTCCTCCCTCTTCCCCCTCTCACTTCTCTCTGATATTGGTCAGCCCGTTCCATGCTTCTGTCTCTGGATCCATATTTTCATACTTTAATTTTACAGCAACATTTGATTATTGTGTTAGATGCTGAATAGATACTTAGATCAAAAGGGTTTGGTTTCTAACTTCAAGGAGTTTAAGGAATAATGGAAGTGGTGAACAATTAAATTAGTTTAAATTGGCACAATGGCTGGGAAGAGAAAAAGTTCATATGGTCATAGACAAAAGAAGAAATAGCAAGAGATAAAGCTAGCATCATCGGCAGAGCCAGTTTATGAAGAACTTTCTGTGCTAAATCACTATTTAGTTTTGAGCTTTATTCTGAAAGTTATTTTATCTGTTAAGAAATTTTATGCAAAGAGTAACATGATCAGGCATTTTTATATCTACCTTTATATTTCTCTTAAGGAAAGGGACCATGAGGAAGATACTTACGTTATTTCTAGTAATTTCAACATTGTAGTCCTACTTGAGGAAATCAGTCTTTTAACTGTGAAATGAAATTTGAGGAACAATGTCAATTTTGTGATTTTTAGAGTATGAGTAACCTTGAAAAATTTAGACATTAAAACATTGCAGCCCAGTCAGTGTGGTTCATTGGTTGAGTGTTAGGCTATGAACCAGGAAGTTATGGTTCGATTCCTGGTCAGGGTACATACCCAGGTTGTGGGCTTGTTCACCAGTGGGGGGCATGCAGAAGGCAGTCAATAATTCTCTTTTATCATGTTTCTATCTCTTACTCCCTGTCCCTCTCTGAAATCAATAAAAATATATATTAAAAAAAAAAAAACAAGTTCCCTTCCCTCTCCCCACAAAAAAATAAATGAAACAAAACAAAAATAAAACAAAACATTTCATTGTTGTTGGTTGGAGTGTATTCCATACTCCAGAAAGGTTGCAAGTTTGATCCTGAGTCAGGGTGCATACAATAGGCAACTGATTATTTTCTCTCAAATTGCTATTTCTCTGTGTGTGTGTCCTTCCTTTCTCTCTCAAATCAATAAACATATCCTTGGGTGAGGATTAAAAAAAAAATCAAGAAAAATCCCCACAAACATTTCAATGTTCATAGCCATAAATTGAAAAGACAGCTGAAATTTTGGGATATTCTGCTCATTGAAATAAAAGATATGCTCTCGCCGAAACTGGTTTGGCTCAGTGGATAGAGCGTTGGCCTATGGACTGAAAGGTCCCAGGTTCGATTCTGGTCAAGGGCATGCACATTGGTTGCGGGCACATCTCTGGTGAGGGTTGTGCAGGAGGCAACAGGGCGATGTTTCTCTGTCATCGATGTTTCTAGCTCTCTATCCCTCTCCTTTCCTCTGTAAAAAATCAATAAAATATATATTAAAAAAAAGATATGCTCTCGTTAACTACAAGAATTTGATTTATAATCATTTCTAAGGTGCTAGAAATTTGTTGAATTTTAATTGATTGAATGTGACTCTGGTTCAGGCTCAATTTTTAATGATCTTGCTATCCAGTTACACTTTATAGAGGGAATGAATTTCCAGGGGGAAATAACCTTACTTTGTGATTGGTGAATAATTTTAAATATTTCAGGTCATGAAAGAGAATAGGAGTTGAATTTCTATTTTGCTTAGTTATAAAATTCAAATGTTGAAGAGTGCTTATTTGCCAGTAGTTAACGGTACTTGTAATTTATATGTTTGACCTTCAAAACAGAACTGTGATTGTGATTTATACATTTGTCAACATGTATCATAAAAATTAATTGCTTTAAAATTTTCATGAGGTGAAATGAATGTAATATAAAATTAATGATTTTTAAAATTAGCATTTAAGTGGCATTTAGTTCATTCACAGTGTTGTACAACCACTATCTAGTTCCAAAACATTTTTATTACTCCAAACAAAACCCTATCCCCATTCAGCAGTTACTCTCCATTTCCTGCTGCCCCCAGTCCTGGCAACCACCAGTTTGCTTTCTAGTACTATGAATTTCATGGACATCTCATATTGATTCTGGAAATCTCATATAAATGGAGCTATAATATAATGACCTTCTGTATTTGCTGCTTCCACTAGCATATTCTTTTTGAAGGTCTTCCATATTGCTGCAAGGCACATTATCTATATCAGTACTTCTTTGCTTTTTACAGCTAAGTCATTATTATTGTATAGTATATACTAACTTCATCTACTTATCTGTTGATGGACATTTTATTTACTTATTTATTTATTTATTTAATATTTTATTGCTTTTTTACAGAGAGGGAGAGAAAGGGATAGAGAGTTAGAAACATTGATCAGCTACCTCCTGCACACACCCTACTGGGGATGTGCCCGCAACCAAGGTACATGCCCTTGACTGGAATTGAACCCAGGACCCTTTGGTCCGCAGGCTGACGCTCTATCCACTGAGCCAAACCGGTTTTGGCTGTTGATGGACATTTTAATTCTTTCTACCCTTTGAACATTGTCAATATTGTTGCTGTGAACATTCATGTATAAAAATTCATCTTAATGCCTATTTTTATTTCTTTGGCGTATATACTAGGAGTGCAATTGCTTGGTTATATGGTAATCCTCTATTTAGCTTTTTAAAAAAGTTAAATTTTTTATTGTTTAAAGTATTACACAAGTCTCCTTTTCCCTCCATTGACCTCTTCCTGGCCACCCCTACCACCCAGCACATACCCCTTACTGTTTGTGTTCATTTGTTATGATCATATGCATGCATACAGGTCCTTTGGTTGATCTCTTACCCCCTCATCCCCTGCCTCCCCTCATAGGTTGGACAGTCTGTTCAATGCTTCTGTCTCTGGTTCTATTTTTGTTCAGCAGTACTAGTATATGTTGTTCATTATATTCCACAAGTAAGTGAGATCATGTTATATTTATCTTTCTCTGACTGGCTTATTTTACTTAGCATAATGCTCTCCAGTTCTATTCATGCTGTTGCAAATGGTAATAATTCCTTCTTTTTTACAGCAGCATAGTATTCCATTGTGTAGATGTACAACAGTTCCATCTATTTGCATTTCTCTGATGATTAGTGACTTTGAGCAAGTTTTCATATGTCTCTTGGCCTTTTGTCTTCTTTTGAAAAGTGTCTATATAGACCACTTGCCCATTTCTTGATTGGGTTGTTTATCTTCTTTTTGTTAAGTTGTATGAGATCTCTGTAAGTGTTGGAGATTAAACCCTATTGTTGATATCATTGGCAAATATGTTCTCCCATTCAGTGGGCTCTCTTGTTTTATTGATGGTTTCCTTTGCTGTGCAAAAGTTTTTATTTTGATATAGTCCCATTTGTTTATTATCTCTTTTGTTTTCATCGACCTGGGAGCAGTATCAGTGAAGAAGTTCCTTCGGCATATGTCTGAGATTTTGCTGCTTATGGATTCCTCTAATATTTTTATAGTATCCTGTCTTATGTTTAAGTTCTTTATGCATTTTGAGTTTATTTTTGTGTATGGTGTAAGTTGGTGATCTAGTTTCATTTTTTTGTTGTTTTTTTTTGCATGTATCTGCCCAATTTTCCCACCACCATTTATTGAAGAGACTATTTTGACTCCATTGTATGTTCATGCCTCCTCAGTCTCTAGCGCAGTGATGCAGCTTCTGCTGCCACAGCTTCTGCAGCTGCTGCCTCCGCTACTGGGACCCAGACACCCCACGTTATCCCTGGCAAAATCCAACCTTTCTGTGGAATCCGCGTGTCCACACCGATCGGGGTCCCACAGCTGCTCAGTGGTCTCCACAGATGTGGTTTTTCAGGTCTCAGATAAGATCCCCAGTTGCAGCTCTGATGTATTTGTGAGAGGCAGTACTACAAGTGTTTACCTATGCCGCCATTTTCCCCTTTCAGTCTGTTTGAATTCTTTTTTTTTTTTTTAAATATATTTTATTGATTTTTTACAGAGAGGAAGGGAGAGAGCTAGAGAGCTAGAAATGTCAATGAGAGAGAAACACCGACCAGCTGCCTCTTGCACATCCCTACCGGGGATGTGCCCGCAACCAAAGTACATGCCCCTAACCGGAATCGAACCTGAGCCAAACCGGTTTCGACTGTTTGAATTCTTTATCAGGCAAATTATTTATCTCAATTTCCTTGTTGTTGTCTGTCGTCCCCCCCCCCCCCCCCCCCACTCCCTGGCAGGGGGTGGGGACTTTTTTTTTGTTCCTTGATTTGAGAAAATTTCTGTTTCCCTTTCTATAGTTATTTATATGAGTTAGACTGATATCTCTCTCTTGAAGATATGGCCCTGTGTGGAAGTGGCTTCTCTATGCTGGGTAGTTTTGTCAGGCTAGAGTTGAGCAGATGCCTATGGTGTCTGGTGTGCTAGTCTATTAAGCTGGAGTGGCCCTGAATGGGGAGGCCAGGTGTATATATAGTAGTACCCTGTTGATCTTGCTTGCTGTCTTTGTTTGGAGTTGAAATCAACTTGGTAGAAGTTTATGGGAATGCTTGCAGTTAGGACAGAGCATCTGGATAAAGTTCTCATCAACCCAATGGAGGTGAATGGAGCAGTATGTAATGACTCTCACTGGTCTTAAACTCCAGGGAATTCCTGCAGCTCTTGTGGTTCCCCAGCCCTTTTTTTTTTTTTTTTTATAATCTCCCTCTTGTTTACTTTACAGCGAGTAGTCTTATGTAAAAGCAACCTCTGTGTAGGCTGGGTAGTTTTGGCAGGTCAGTTGGAGCCAGGCAGTTGCTTATAGGACCTGGGGCACTGGCTGGCTAGGCTGGTTGGGATGAGGGCAGGGAGGCCAGATGCTTGTGGTAATACGTTATTGATTCTTTGTGTTCCCTGTGCTTGGAGTACCTGGGGCAGTATGGCGGGGTATGGGCTGTGGTATGTTTTAAGCAGGCCAAAATACTCAAGTTGTGCTTCTGCTTACCCTGTGGTAGTGTGTGTGTGTGTGTGTGTGTGTGTGTGTGTGTGTATGGGGGAGGGTGTAAACTATGGTGCTCAATAGCACCTCCAATCTGGAGAGTTGCCATAGTTCATGGAGAGATTACACAGTTCACCAGCCTTCTCTATTCAGTCTCTCTCTGCCCTCCTTGTTGAGAAGTTTTTCATTCATACTTCACTTGTCTCACAAGAGTAATTGTTCTCTATGTATTCATGTATGTTTCAATATGCTCAGGATGTGGGCAGCTCAGCATTCTCCTATGTTGTCACCATCTTGGATTCCCTTTCACCTTCTTGATTAAGTGATCCCAGGATATTTTATTGTTTTGGATATCTTTATAAATTACATTGTTTTTTAAACTTTAGTTTTAGATTGTTCATTGCTGGTGTATAGAAACAACTGATTTTTGTGTGTAACATCGATATTTAAGTCATTTATTTTCTTCCTTACATATGTGAGCTGGATTATATAGGTGAATAAGAAAGTGGAAAGTGAAGCACTAAAGAATTTTGATCTCTAATGTATGATTATCCTTAATATGAGTAGTATGGAATGTCCTTATAGCATGGCATTGGATGAATATTTAATTAAATTGTTGTGTTCCTGACTGGTATTATGTTACATATACTTTGCCATATATATATATATATATATATATATATATATATATATATATACACACACACACACACACACACACACACACACACACATGTCTAAGCGACTGGCCGACTGGCCAGTAGCTATGATGCGTACTGACCACCAGGTGGCAGATGCTCAATGCAAGAGCTGCTGAGCTGCAGTCACTTGGCAACAGCAGTTCTTGGGTGACACACCCAGAACCAGAGAGGAGGGAGTTCGATTCTGGGGTGCATCACCTGCGAATTGTTCTCTTGCAATCTGGAATGCCTCGGGGATGTTGGAGAGCTGGAGCTGGTTTCAGCCTGATCCCTGCTGGCCAAGCTGAGGGACCTCACTGGTGCATGAATCAGTGCACTGGGCCTCTAGTTATAAAAAAAGATACAACACTATTTTCTTTAAGCTTGAGAAAGGTTTGAATATAATAATTCATTTAAACGTTATTATTGCCCAGCCAGTGAGGCTCTGTGGTTGAGCTTCAATCACAGGACAGGGCACATGCCTGGGATGCGGGCTCGATCCACAGCAGGGTGTGTGCAGGAGGCAGCTAATCAATGGTTCTCTCTTATCATTAATGTTTCTATCTCTCCCTTTCCTTTCCTCTCTGAAATCAATACAAATATATTATAAAATTACTATTATTATTATTTGTGACTTAAATTCTGATGTTATAGAAAGTCTTAGGCATAAACCATGTTTAATATAAAATTTTGTTTAGAGAGCCAAAACCAGTTTGGCTCAGTGATAGAGCGTCGGTCTGTGGACTGAAAGGTCCCTGGTTCGATTCTGGTCAGGGGCATGTATGTTGGTTGCGGGCACATCCCCAGTAGGGGGTATGCAAGAGGCAGCTGGTCGATGTTTCTCTCTCATTGACGTTTCTAGCTCTCTATCTCTCTCCCTTCCTCACTGTAAAAAATCAGTAAAATATATATTTTTTAAAAAAATTTTTGTTTAGAGATTTATGAATAATAAAAATAAGATTGGACCATTTTAAACAACATGGATGTAACTTGAGAACATTATACTAAGTGAAATAAGTCAGAAAAGGCTAAGAACCATATGATTTCACTCATATGTTGGAGATAAAACTGAAATTTGTGAACACAAACAGCAGTGTGGTGGTTGCCAAATGGATTCTAATATAGGTTGACAAGAGAAGATTTGACTTTGGGTGGTGGGCACATGGTGCAATATACAGATCTTGTAACATAGAAACCCACACCTGAAACCTATATGATCATGTTGACCAATGTCACTCCAATAAAATTTTTAAAATAAAGATTGGAATAGAAGCTGACTTGAGTGTATAAATTATCATTAATATACTTTATTTTTCCTTTCTTAGTTCTTGAGAGAAGTATTAAAATATTTAAAATTTTATTATGAATAAGACATGATTAATTTCAACATCACAGGTAACTAAAGAAATGCCAATTTATACAATGATTAGATGGTCTGGAAAGGTTGGCATTTCATGACACATTGCATTTGACTCTTGACTCCACTATTTTAGAGGTGTCATTAGGCAAGTTATTTAAAAAGTGAGAGTGACTGAGTTGTAAAGTTCATAGGGAATATAGTCAATAATCTATCTCTATATATAAAGAACCAGGGTCGTAACATCCACAATGACCGGAGGCTCGACCAAATGCCAGACTACCTACGCAGCAGGTGAGTGGCTGAACTGCTGACCTCTCAGAGAAAGAGAGAGAGGCAGAGCTGATCAGCAGTGGCAGTGGCTGCTGGCAAGGCCCAGATAGAGAAGCAGGATGATCAGACCCTGCTTCTCTCTTCCAGAGATCAGCAGTTCAGCCTGTTGGCTAGCAGTCTGGACCAAATGTCAGGCTGTGTGTGCAGATGGTGAACGGGCTAAACTGCTAACCTCTGGGAGAGAGAGGAGGGGTTGATCAGCTGTGGCAGAGGGTGCTGGCGAGGCAGGGACAGAGAAGCAAGATGATTAGACCCTGCTTCTCTCTCCCGGTCTCGCCAGCAGCCAAGCCTCTCTCTCTCCCAGAGGTCAGCAGTTCAGCCTGCTCGCCAGTAGCGGCTGCTCATTAACCCTGCGTCTATGATCAGGCCTGGAGATCCTGACTGGCATAGAAACCGACCAATCAGAACCAAATCTGGATGAATTGCGAGGAGCCAATGGCTGCCTAGGAAATGAGGCTTTTGACACTGACTGGAATAGAAACTGACCAAAAAGAACCAAATCTGGGTGAACTGTGATGGCAGAACCTAAGGTGGTGGTTGAGGAGGGATTTTAAGGGCAATAGCTGTTTGGTGTAAGGTGTAAGAAAGCAATTGAATTTTTTAATGACTTCTTTGGCAGTATAGTGATATGGCTAGCTATCAGTCCAGATATAGGGATTATGTGTTTTTGTCTGCCAAGAGCATTTTCTGCTGAAAAAGGTTCCCTCCCCCATTTAAGCAATCCTATCCTATATAACCCATGTATATTAATAAAAGGGTAATATGCTAATTACACTGGGTCGACCGGCCATCTTCCAGATGTCCAGCTTCCTTCTGTACAAAGCCATGGTGGTGGGTGTTGAGGCAGAGGCAGTTAGGGGTTATCAGGCCAGCAGGGAGGGCAGTTCAGGGTGAGATCAGGCCAGCAGGGGAGGGAATTTAGGGGCAATCAGGCAGGCAGGTAGAGATGTTAGGGGTGATCCAGGCAGGCAGGGGTCAAGGTAGGGGCAATCAAGCCTGCAGGCAGAGAGGTTAGGGGCGATCAGGCAGGCAGACAGAGGGGTTAGGGGCGATTAGGCAGTCAGGTAGGTGAGTCGTTAGAAGCCAGATGTCCAGATTGCAAGAGGGATGTCCAGCTGCCTACGGGGTCCCAGATTGGAGAAGGTGCAGGCCAGGCTGAGGAACCCACCCCATGCACGAATTTTTTGTACTGAGCCTCTAGTGTGTGTGTGTGTGTGTGTGTGTGTGTGTGTGTGTATAATATGCAAATAGACCAAATGGTGGAACAACCGAACAACCAAACAACTGGTCGCTATGATGTGCACTGACCACCAGGGTCGCGTGTGGAACATGGCGGACATTGGCTATGGTGGTATGGTGGAGTATGTGAGTAGGGGTACCAGACCAAGGCGTGGTGCTGGTCGCTGTTATTGGGGCTAGCCTCTAGTGGTTACTCAAAATTCTTTGCCCCCGTGCGCCACAGTTCCACTGGGCGCTCACACCTGCTTCCAGCACCTGCACCCACTGCCAGTGCTGGCCCTGCTTGCAGCCACAGCTAGTTCTGGAGCCACTGCTAGCAACTGCTGCTGATACTGGTCCCAAGTGCTTTGTGCTGTCAGTGGGTGTGAGCTGGGCTGGCTCCGTCAGTGCGTGGGAGCAGCAGCGGCTGGAGTGGGGCTGCTGGCAGATAGGGGACCGACGGCCACGGCAGGAAGGGCTGGGTGGGGGCATGGAGCATGATCTGAGACCCTCCCCTGTGTCCACCGCAGCCTCGTGGCCCACATCCCTTTCAAGGTGCATGAATTACTGCACTGGACCCCTAGTGTTGTAATAACTATGTATGGTGGCAGGTGATACTAGACTTATTAGGGGGTTCAATTATCAATAAATTATAAAAATGTCTAACCACTCTGCTCTATATCTGAAATTCATAATACAATAAAACCTTGAGATAACAGATTAATTCAGGTAAGAGACTATCCATTAAAGCTGAAATTCTGTTATATAATAAAGTAGGTTTTCTGAATGTGTATGTAAAAAAATTGACAAGTTAGTTAGTTTACCTGTTTTTACTTATGCAGACATGTTTGTGTAATTAAAATTAAGTATCTATGAAAAGTTTAATTTCACAGAAATGTTTTCTGAAGGTATTACTGTAATTTTAAATTTATACCGAATAGGTTGAGTAAATGCATGCATCCACCATTCACCTTGAGTAAACAAATGCACATGGCCTGCACATATTAAAACTGCTGCAGCAAGTCATGCCACATGGCGACAGAACCAGTTGCTGTGCATAATGCATTATGCTGTGTGATCACATGCTAGTCATTCTCCAAACATTTAATACTGATGACTCTGGGAGTTAAATATGTAGACTATAGTTGTAGGTATGTAATATTTATATTGGCAAAATTACTGCAGTGTTTCTTTCCAATGTATGGCTTACTTGCTGAAATTTTTTTTTAAAGTAATGGTGAACCTGGCTGGTTTGGCTCAATGGTTGAGCATCGACCTATGAACCAGGAGATCATGATTCAATTCCCAGTCAGGACACATAAGCCCCACATTGCAGGCTCCATCTGCAATGTGGGGCTTATCAATGATTCTCGTCATTTATGTTTCCATCTCTGTTCCTCTCCCTTTATCTCTGAAATCAATAAAAATATATTTAAAAAATATTGAATTAATAACAAAAATTAATTTAATTAGAAGCAAAATATTGATAGGGTGATATGGCCTAGAAATTTTGTCCTTTAAATCCTAAGTACATTAAATAGAGGTCTGCAGAATCGAGGAGGAAGAAGAGGGGGAGGAGAAAGGGGAGGGAGAGGAGGAAAGATAAAAAAAATATGAACAGTAAAATGGTAATACATGTCTATCAACAATTGAATCTAAAAATAAAAATAAATGAACAAGAAATCTAATGAACAAAATACACTGATGAATAAAATAGAATCAGAGGCATGGAAACATGGAACAGATTGATGAATCTCAGAAGCAAGGGAGTGTGGGGTGGAAATAGAATAACCAAAGTCTTATATGCTTATTAGAAGCCTGGTGCACGAAATTTGTGCACTGGGGGTGTGTCCCTCAGCCCAGCCTGCATTCTCTTCAATCTGGGACTCTTGGGGGATGTCCAACTTCTGGTTTAGGCCCGATCCCGGCAGTTGGACATCCCTCTCACAATCCATGACTGCTGGCTCCCAACCACTCACCTGCCTGCCAGCCTGATCACCCCCTAACCACTCTCTTGCCAGCCCGATCAACGCCTGTCTGCTCCCCTGCTTGCCCGATTGCCCCCAACTGCCCTTCCTTGCCATCCTGGCCTCCTCACTGCCTTCCCCTGCTGGCCTGATCACACCCACAAATACTTGTGTGAGGGTGTTAGGTCAATTTGCATATTACCTTTTTATTATATAGGATTATTATATAGGATATGCATTACCAATAGACACAGACAGTAGAATGGTGAAGGTCTGGGGTGAGTTAGGAACCGGGTACATGGAGGAAAAAAGAAGGGACATCTGTAATACTCTCAATAAAGGTTTTTTTTTTTTTTTTTTTTTTTTTTTTTAATATATTTTTGTTTATTTCAGAGAGGGAAAGGAGAGGGAGAGAGTGATAGAAATATCAATGATGAGAGAGAATCAATAATAAAGATTTTTTAAAAATTAAAGAAAAATAAAGATAAATGATATTTCAGAGAGACTACGAGTGCTTTTTCAGATTCTGCACATTAATACACACTAATGGCCATATATTCACTTTCTTTTTCCTACTGTTAAATGAGAGAAGCACTGTTTTATTTAAGTACTGTTAAAAACAGGAAGATTACTGTGTCAGTTATCAATATATTTCTGCTCCAAATTTTCTCTTCAATAGATGCTCTTCAATAATGGACTGGATTCTTAGGCATTTTTCCTTTACAAAGAGCATAATATTAATTATGAATTAAGCTTTATCAGGTGTTGGAGGGGACTAAGTTCTAGAGAAAACTTACTGGGGAAAGTGTTTTTTTTCTTTTTTTCTTAGGTCACGTGAGCTGTGATTTTCATTTTCTTGCTCCTACTGCATGGTCTGTCAACAGTACATATGGGTGGGAAGATCTGGTGTTGCTCTGTCTTAGCCATGTTCCCAGAGAACAAAGGATTTCAGTAATCTTGTAGCCCCAGGCCTGGTGACCACCTTGTTAGGCCCTTCTGAAGTGGACACTGCCTACCTCAGGCCTTGTGCCTGTAGTGCCCAGATTACCTCTGCCTGCCTGCATTCCAGAATTGTTTCCTGTTTTTTCTGGCTACAGTGGATCAGTTCTGGTTTTGGAAAACCCAGTGAAATTCTCTGTTATCAAGTGTGCTGCAACTATACCTTCTCCAGTGAGAAATCCCAGCCTTGGGGTTTTCTACCAAGTTATTCCTTTTGGGGTCTCTCCCTCAGCACTATTTTCCCAACATAGTTTATTATTTAAAAAATAAAATAAAAACAGCTTTGCAGACTTAAAATGGACATATAATAAATTGTGCATATTTAAAGAATATGCTTTGATGAGCTTTGAGATATTAATATAACTACTACAGGCCTGGTGCATGAAATTTGTGCAAGGGGGTGGAGGTGTCCCTTCGCCCAGCCTGCACCCTCTCCAATATGGGACTCCTTGAGGGATGTCCGATTGCCCATTCAGGGCAGTCGGACATCCCTCTCACAATCCTGGACTGCTGGCTCCCAACTGCTTGCCTGCCTGCCTTCCTGACTGCTTCTGCCTGCCAGTCTGATCACCCTCTAACCATTCCCATGCTGGCCTGATTTATGTCTAACTGCTCCCCTGCCAGCCCATTTGCCCCCAACTTCCCTCCTCTGTCGTTCTGGTCACCGCTAACTGCCCTCTTCTTCAGGGTCGATCACTCCCAACTGCCCTCCCTTGCAGGCCTGGTGTCTCCCAACTGCCCTCCCCTGCTGGCCATCTTGTGGTGGCCATCTTGTGTCCACATGGGGGCAGCCATCTTGTGTGTTGGAGTGATGGTCAGTCTACATATTACTCTTTTATTAGATAGGATAGAGGCCTGGTGCACAGGTGGGGGCCAGCTGATTTGCCCTGAAGGGTGTTTCGGATCAGGATGGGATTCCCTTGGGATGTGGGGCAGTCTGGGCGAGGGGACGGTGGTGGTTTGCAGGCCGGCCAAGTCCCCCGGCGACCCAAGCAGAGGCCCTAGTATCTGGGTTTTATTTATCTTCTACAATTGAAAATTTGTAGCCTGGAGCAGAGCCAAGCCTTCTGCTCACTCTATGGTGGCAGCCATTTCTGTTGGAATTTATTTATCTTCTATAATTGAAACTGTGTAGCCTTAAGCAGAGGCCTAGGCTCACCAGGGTGTGCACAAAGCTTGGCTTCCTCCATTGCCGGGGAAAGCCAAGCCTCCCTCTTACTCTTTCCATGGATGCAGCCATCTTGGTAGGGTTAATTTGCATACTCACTCCTGATTGGCTGGTGGGTGTGACTTGTGGAAGTAGCAGAGTTATTTTGCATATTACCATAACATCTACCCATTTAAAATGAACAATGCAGTGATTTAGTATACACTGAGTGGCCAGATTATTATAATCTCTGAATGCATAATAATCTGGCCACTCAGTAAATATATTTGAGGCCTGGTGTATGAATTTGTGCATGGGTGGGGTCCGGCCATCCTGACCAGGGGGAGGGGACATGAAACCCTGTTTATATCTGTCCATCCCCTTCTTTAATTCTTAACCCCACTTACAGGCAACTACTAATCTGCTTTCTGTCTCTGTGGTACAAATCTATAAATTTAATAGGTTTTCACCATTATTTCATCTCTGATTTTAATGGGTTTGTAAGGTGGTAGTTCAGAAATTATTCAGAGATATTTCTCTTTCAGTGTTTCTTAAAGAACCAGTTTGAGTCCGTGTATAATCTCCTTACCAACAGTAGTCATTATCTAGTTGGTATTACATGAGTTGGTGGTATTTAATGAAATAATTATTTTTAAAGGCAAACTTTATGCTTACCTATAAATATGCTATATAGTTGGTTGAGGCTTACTGATGAGAATTTTGAATTCAGCTTGGTTAACATTTAGACCTTTCATAACATTTTGCTGTGAGCTAGGTAAAGACTCATGTGAAGAATTGCATGAGATTGGGAAGAGATAGCTGCACTATCACTATTAGGATATAGAGCTATAAGGATGTAGAGACAGAAAAATGTATATATTAGGAGAGAAAGGACAAAAGTATTTTAAGTGTTTTGCTTTCTTTTTACATTCTCTATAGACACTATGCAAGAGTAAATAAAAAGTAAACTTACATGTGAATTTATAAATTATATTTAAATAATTATAAAAATTCTTTAAAATTGTAAAAAATTTAAAGCAAAGGTGCTTGTTTTTAAGTAATTATTTGGATTGCCCTAACTGGTTTGGCTCAGTGGATAGAGCATCGGCCTGTGGACTGAAGGGTCCCAGGTTTGATTCTGGTCAAGGGCATGTACCTTGGTTGCGGGCACATCCCCAGTCAGGGGTGTGCAGGAGGCAGCTGATGGATGTTTCTCTCTCTTGGAAGTTTCTAACTGTCTATCCTCTCCCTTCCTCTCTGTAAAAAATCAATAAACTATATTTAAAAAAATAATTATTTGGATTGAAATCTAGTTTCTCCATAATTGAATTAGTAGATAAGTTGTATTATAAACCAACAACTATGGGAAGATGTTTGTTTTGTGGTTAAAACACAAAACTTAATCACCATGAGTTATGTAAGTTTTGACTAACCTTGGGTGGTTACTTAAATGTTCAAATCTGTGTAAATCCTTATGCTTTTGAATATGTTTAATTTTAATGTTTTCACGATCATAATTAAAAGATATTTTTGGACATTAGGAATTAATATAGGAAGTCATGTATTTTTAGGGACAAAGCACCAGAGCTCATTGTTACTTACCTGCTTATCTTCCAGGTGATTTGACAGCGAGATGCTGCTCTCCATTGGGATGCTCATGCTGTCGGCCACACAAATTTATACCATCTTGACTGTGCAGTTGTTTGCATTTTTAAACCTACTGCCTGTAGAAGCAGATATTTTAGCAGTAAGTATCGTAAAATTTATTCATGCCTAAAAACATATCTTAAAGAAAAGCTTTAAAAGCCCTAAAGGGTAGAATTTTATAAGTTGTTTACCTACAAATATATGGGCACTTTCTACATAGTTGTTACTTGAAAGTAGGGGGCCTTACTCATCTTTTTTACTGCTGAATATCTAATGGAAGATCTAATGTACAGTAAATACCTAATAGATGTTGTTGTTCTTGTGATGTGTGTGCTCCCAAGAGTGCATATGTATGTATAGCTATATGCTGTGCAATTCTAGAATCTTACCATTTTCCTTGATAATTAGTATATACGAATGACTTTAATAATGTTATTTTTAACAATTGTACAAGATGTCCATAGAAAATATTAAACTGCCCTACATGATTTGGCTCAGTGGTTAGAGTGTCAGCCTGTGGGCTGAAGGGTCTCAAGTTCAATTCTGGTCAAGGGCACATACGTAGGTTGCAGGCTCAATCCACGTGCATGTGTGGGAGGCAATCCATTGACATTGTTTCTGTCTCTCCACCTCCCTTTCACTCCCTCTGAAAATCAGTGGGGAAAAAAAAAAATCCTCTGGTGAGGATTTACAAAGAAAATATTAAGCTAAAATTAATGTGTTTTTTTTCTTTCTTTTTTTTCCAGGTAGTAATTTTTATTTTATTTATTTATTTTTTAAAATAAATCTTTATTGTTCATATTATTACAAATGTTCCTCTCTCCCCCACCCCCCCTCCATTGCTCTCTTCCACCAGGTTCCCACCCTACCCTCTGCCCTTTCCCCACCTCCCATTGTCCTCATTCATAGGTGCATAGTTTATGTTCAGTCTCTTCCCACATCCCCCTCTCCCCTTTTCCCCAAGAATCGTCAGTTCACTCCCCTTCCATACCTCTGATTCTATTATATTCAACAGTTAATATTGTTCATCAGTTTTTTTTTTTTAATATATTTTATTGATTTTCCACAGAGAGGAAAGGAGAGGGATAGAGAGCCAGAAACGTCAATGAGAGAGAAACATTGACCAGCCGCCTCCTGCACATCCCCCACTGGGGATGTGCCCGCAACCAATGCACTTGCCCTTGAACGGAATCGAACCTGGGACCTCTCAGTCCGCAGACCGACGCTCGATCCACTGAGCCAAACCGGTTTCGGCATCAGTTTTTTTTTTTTTTTAAATTTCCTTGGTTTTTAGATTCACTTGTTGATAGTTACGTATTTGTTGTTCATAATTTTTATCTTTATTATTTTTCTCTTCCGAAAGAACCCCCTTCAGCAATTCATATAATTCTGGTTTGGTGGTGATGAACTCCTTTAGCTTTTTTTTTATTAGTGAAGCTCTTTATCTGTTCTTCGATTCTGAGTGATAGCTTTTGCTGGGTAGAGTATTTTTGGCTGTAGGTTCTTGCTATTCATCACCTTGAATATTTCTTGCCGTTCCAGTCTGGCCTGCATGGTTTCTGTTGAGAAATCAGCTGACAATAGTATAGGTGCTCCTTTATAGGTAACTACCTGCTTTGCTCTTGCTGCTTTTAATATTCTCTCTTTGTCTTTTGCTCTTGGAATTTTAATTATGATTTGTCTTGGTGTGGTCTTCTTTGGATTCCTTTTGTTAGGAGTTCTGTGTGCTTCCTGGACTTGTAAGTCTAATTCTTTCACCAGGTGGGGGAAGTTTTCTGTCACTATTTTTTTCAGTATGTTTTCGATATCTTGCTCTCTCTCATCTTCTGGGACCCCATAATTCTGATGTTGGTTTGCTTGAAGTTGTCCCAGAGGTTTCTTACATTATCTTCAATTTTCTGGATTCTCTTGCCTTCTAGCTTCTGCGGAGGAGTGTCTTCTGGCTCTTTATGTTCCAAATCTTTGACTTGATTCTTGCGATCTTCCATTCTGTTTTTAGGACTCTGTATAATATTTTTTATTTCAGACAATGTATTCTTAATTTCTTGTTGATCCCTTATTTTTTCTTGTTGATTCCTTATTAATTCTAGTTGATCTCTTTTCATATCCTCATAGGTCTTATCGACCTTTTCTAGGAAATTCTTGAAAAACCCTACAAGCGTAGATTTGAACTCTATATCCAGTCGCTTTTTGTCCTCCATTTCTTTCGTTTGTGATTTATTTTCTTGTCTTGGCATTTTCGTAGCTTTCCTGAGTTGGTAGCCTTAAAAGTCTCTGTGTTCTGCTTGGATGGGGCGGGGTTTCAGGGTGGAGCCTACAGCCCTATGCGGCTCTTGAGTCTCAGTATTCCCCAGAGTCCTTCGGTACTCGCTGCAAGCACCTTTGAGAGAAAGGTGCCCTTGATTATCGCCTGCTACCAAACAGTCTAGGTTCTTCCCGAATGAGCCCGGAACTGGGGTTCAGTTCAGTTAGAAGTAGAGTTGGAGGTGGTGTTCAGAGCAGTCTGGAGCCCCTGTCTCCTTCCCACCAGGGCAATCCCGTGGCACAGCCAACAGTCCCTTCTCTGCGCGCAATGTGCGCGCCTCCGGGACCTCCTTTCGCCACTCCCCTGAGATTCCGCCTCACAGCTCAGTCTCCCTCCATTTGAGCCTTGGTCCCCAGGGTCTAGCCTAGAAGTGGGGTTCAGGGCTGTCGGGCCTGGGGTTCAGGACAGTTGGAGCTTTTAATTCCTTCCCGCTAGGGAACGCCAGCCAGGCACTCAGCTGCCCCTCCTTTCTGGCTCTGTCCTCTCCGCGTGCTGCGTGTCTCCGTACCTTAGGCTTTTACAACTCCTCCGCTCTTCTGGTTTTCTCCTTGCTTCTCGTTATAGAATTTCCAGTCAGTCGACTTTCCTGTAGTTCTGGGTAATGTCCATTTTATATTTTAGTTGTATTTTATTGAAATTGTTGTGTGCTGATGCGGCTAGGTATTTACCTGTGCAGCCATCTTGGATTCTCCAGAATCAACTCCCTAAAATTAATGTTAATGAGTCAGAAAAAAAGTACAATGGTCTTATCTGTAATGATGGCTAGAAAAGATTTTAGAGAACATTGTTCCTCAAGACCTTAGGTGTCCTTTCTAGGTGTCTTACTATCCTCTAAACTGGGAAGTGTATCTATTTTCTCTTTCTCATTTCTGAAGCTAGGAAGAGAAGAATTAACTATGTGTGTGTGTGTGCATGTGTGTACCCATGCACCTCTATTCGTTAGGTACTGTGCTAAGGTTTATTTTTTTTTTACTTTTTTTCAGTAGGAATTGCTTTGTGAAATTAGGTGAGAAACAGAAGGGCTGGAATTGTTACTAAAGTTTCTACCCCTGAAGCTACTGAGACAGTGGGAATCAATCTCCTGTAACTACCCTATTTAAGCAAGTAAGTGAAGGTCAAAGTCAGAATAGTGGGGTTAAAATTCAAACAGCAGTTTTTACCCAAGATGAATATTCTTTTTAAAAAAATATATTTTATTTATTTTTTTATAGAGAGGAAGAGAGAGGGATAGAGAGTTAGAAACATCAATGAGAGAGAATCATTGATCAGCAACCAAGGAACATGCCCTTTACTGGAATTGAACCTGGGACCTTTCAATCCGCAGGCCAATGCTCTATCCACTGAGCCAAAAAACCAGTTTCGGCCCCAAGATGAATATTCTTAATGTCTTATTTCATTCCCAAAGACCCTACTGGTCTTTTGGGAATGAATCTAAACCTTAGATTCATTACTAGTATCTACTAGTTGAGAATACTGAGTATGCAAGACCATTAGTTTCACTGCCTGTACTTCCTGTACAATATTAACCAAGCATTTTACGAGGCATGGCCCAAAGATTAAGCCTATAAGTAATAGTAATAGTGGGCCTGCTATAGCACTCAGTAGGCTGGTGAGCCAAGGGGTCACAAGAACAAGTTCTTATACCAGTTTCCTGCAGTCTTCTGAGCTTCCTCTCTGTCAGCTAGCCTCTTTCTCAACTGACTTAAGCTTTCCCTTATGACCCCGGAATGATTAGTATAGAAACAGCAGGTTTCTCCTAGAGCTAGGCAAAGTCCCCCTTGCTTTAGGAACAACAGATCTAAGCCTCTTCTCTTCTGCAAAACTACTTCTGCCAGGGACCCGACAAATTCTTCTAATTTGCCTATAGATTTCTCTAGGATACTTAAATCCTGGTCTGTTTGCTGACCTAATTCCTTATAGTTTTGTTGTCCTTTGACTAGGGCTGCCGTGCCTACTGCAGTGGAGCCTGCTAACCCCAGACCACCAGCAGAGGGATTAGTACTGGGGCTCTCTTGACCCTCCGGGGCTCTATTAGTAGGTGCTCACGTCCCCCTTCTCCCGAATAGTAGTACGCCTGGGGCAGGATATGGGTGAGTATGCACAATCCAGGTTCCTTGCCTACCTGCAGGCCTAAGGACCCCATGCATGGGGTGACACCGGTGGTGCATGCCCACCAAGCTCCTTCTGGAGCCTAGTCGCTCCTGGGTCGTACCCTGAAACATATAACCTCAGGCCCCACGTCTTCCCCCCCTGCCCATTCTCTGGACCAGTAATCGATGGGTTGAATTGTTAGGAGATTGCATCTCCCAACCTGGCAGTCTCCTGGCTGAGTCTGGGTAAACCTAGCATCTCTATCCTGCGTCTTGGGGGCCCACCCTTGGGCATAGGTCTCACAACCCCATTGTCCGCAGTAAAAGTCCTCGTGGTCACCACACTTGAGGAAGGCTATCCGAGGCCGTCTGGGGCAGATGTAGAGTTGGGTCTTCCTAGTTGTTGTTCTGCTTCCCTGGTTCCACACCCGTAAGAGGTGGAAGCCTGGTGTTCGGTGTGACCCCCCGAAACCCACCGTTTAGGCCGGGATACTGGGAGAATGGGGCGATTCCAGGTTTCCCGAAAGAGTTGGCACAGGTCAAAAGTTAGGGTGGGGGGCCCTGTTCCCTCTGTTTGGGCCAATACGGTCCCGTCGGTGGTGCAGGTTGCTTCCCAGGTAATGGGGTACCAGTACCCGTTGGGGCTGACTTACTGCAAGTCTGAACACATAGATGAATAACACTGGTCCCTTCATTCTGCTGGCACCAATTTCACCTTCAGTGGATCCTGGGTTGGCTTAACTTTCTACTGCCTGGGTCCCGGTTCCTCCCGGGCTAATTTTACTTGAGACCGATGAATCCAATATTTCTTCTCAGTTACCTTTACAGCATTGGGGGTGCTCAGGATGACGGTGTAGGGACCACCCCATCGAGGCTCAAGTCCTCCGGGCTGGTGCCTCTTCACCCAAACCAAGTTGCCCGGAGCAAACAGGTTGCCTTTTCTGCCTGCTGCAGCACCAGCACCCGCAACCAAGGAACTTCGTAAGCTGCCTTTACAAGTTATCGTGCTGACGTGGCAGCTTTGTGGAGTGCCTGTAGGGACTTAAGCAAATTATGAGTAGCTAGGCGAGCCATTTCCTCCTCTCCCAATCGGGGAATAAGTAGTGGTGGCCTACCAAGCATAATCTCAAAAGGGGTTAAACCCTTTATAAATGGGGTACAGTGGGCATGGAGTAGGGCAAAGGGGAGTAGACTTACCCAGTTCTCGCCAGTCTCTAGTTTGAGTTTGGTCAGTGTTTCCTTAAGAGTCCGATTCATCCTCTCTACCTGACCTGAACTATGTGGTCTATATACACAGTGGAGCTTCCAATTCACCTGTAGAGCTTTTGCTTCCAATTAGGTGGTTTTGGCGATGAACGCTGGGCCATTGTCAGACCCCATGTATAACGGTAGGCCAAACCGGGGGACAATTTCACTGAGGAGTTTCTTAACTACTGTCTGAGCGGTCTCGGTTCTAGTGGGGAATGCTTCTGCCCATCCCGAAAAGGTGTCGATGAAAACTAGGAGGTACCGGTAGCCACCAGGTCCAGATGGGAGTTCTGTGAAGTCTACCTCCCAGTGCTCTCGTGGATGGCTTCCTCGAAGTCTGGTTCCTTCAACCTTACCCGGTCTACTACTTGTGTTAATCTGAGCACAGGCTCTACATCTCTGGAAGATACTTTTTGCTGCTTCATGAAGTCGGGGCACATAGAAGTCCCGCTGGATCAACTCGGCCAGCCAAGTTCCCCCTAAATGAGTGCCTCTATGAGTTTGTTCAATGATGGTTCTTCCTAGAGCTTCAGGGAGAAATATTCGTTCCCCAGGCAATGCTAGCCACCCTTCCTGAGTTCTCTGGACCCGAAGGAGCTGAGCTTGTTTTAGTTCCTGTTCTGTGTAAGAAGGTGAGTCTGGGAGCCGTCAGTCTGGTAGGGCCACTAGGACTTTTAGTGGCCCTACTGGTCTTTTGGCTGACTCCTTAGCCGCCCTGTCAGCTAAGGCGTTTCCCTTCACTATGGGGGAATCCCCCTTCTGGTGTCCTCGGCAGTGTATTACTGCGACTTCCATTGGCCCCCAAATTGCTGCCAGTAGGGCCAGGATTTCGGGGGCATTTTTGATCTCCTTTCCCCTGGATGTAAGCAGTCCCCGTTCCTGGTACAGAGCCCCATGGACATGGACGGTGGCAAAAGCGTACCTGCTGTCAGTTTATATGTTGATTTTCTTCCCTTTTCCCCATCATAGGGCCTGAGTCAGGGCGATGAGCTCAGCCTTCTGAGCTGATGTCCTGTGTCCTAGGGCCTGAGCCCAGATAACCTTCTCCTCTGTGACTACGGCGGCTTCCGCATAGCGCACCCCGACCTCTATGAAACTGCTCCCATCAGTATAGAGTGTCTTGTCCGGGTCTTCTACAGGGATGTCCTTCAGGTCGGAACGGAGGGAAGTCAAGGTAGTCAGAATCTCCTCAAGGTCATGTAGAGGGCTGCTTTCTCCATCAGGCAAAAGGGTGGCAGGACTTAGTGCTGCGGTCTTCAAGAAGCTTACTCGGGGTGGGTCTAAAAGGAGAACTTGGTACTGCGTGATATGAGCATTGGACATCCACCTCTCAGGAGGGCTCTGTAGAAGTGCCTCGACCCCGTGTGTGGCTACTACTTGGAGGTCTTGGCCAAGAGTTAACTTTTTGGCCTCCTTTACCAGTTCTGCTGTGGCTCCTATCATTCGCAGGCAACTTGGCCATCCTGCTGCTACTGAGTCCAATCTTTTGGAAAGGTAGGCCACGGGCCGCCTCCAGGGTCCCAAGGTTTGGGTCAGCACTCCTTTGGCCACCCCATTTGCTTCAGCTGCAAACAGGAGAAAGGGCTTCTCCAGGTCTGGCAGGGCCAAAGCTGGGGCGCTGACTAATGCCTGCTTTAGTTTCTCAAAAGCCCCCTCAGCCTCCTGTGTCCATTCTAAATCAGGGTTTTTTTCTCCTGTACAAGCATAGAGCGGTTTAGCAATCTCAGCAAATCCTAATATCCGCAGTCAGCAATATCCTACGGCTCCAAGGAACTCCTGTACCTGTCTCTTGGTGGTGGGAGGGGGAATAGTTAGAATTGCTTGTATCCGGCTTACAGAAAGTTCTTTCTCCCTCCTGTATGTGGTATCCCAGGTAAGTTACTTTGGTTTCACATAGTTGGGCCTTCTTGGCTGACACCCAGTACCCTAAATCTGCCAGTACCTGCAGCAAGTCCCTGGTTGTCTCAAGGCACTCCTCTGAGTTTTCTGCTGCTACTATGAGGTCGTCTACATACTGGAGGAGGGTCACCCAGGGATGGCTCAACCGGTAGGCTACAAGATCTTGGCTTAAGGCTTCTCCAAATAAAGTTGGGGAGTTCTTAAATCCCTGGGGGAGCCTGGTCCAGGTTAGTTGGCCAGAACTGCCTTCCTCAGGATCTGTCCATTCAAAGGCAAAGATAGAGTGGCTCTGTGGGGCCAAGGGGAGGCTGAAAAAGGCATCCTTTAAGTCTAGGACAGTGTAGTATCTGCATTCTGGCCGGAGGCGACTCAGGAGGGTGTATGGGTTGGGCACAGTTGGATGAATAGTCTCTACCCGTTTGTTCACCTCCCTCAAATCTTATACAGGCCGGTAGTCATCAGTGCCGGGCTTCTGCACTGGCAGCAAGGGAGTGTTCCAAGGGGACTGGCAGGGAACAAGTATTCCTGCCTCCCGAAGCCTCCGGATGTGCTTGGCTATTCCCACATGGGCCTTCTGGCTCATAGGATATTGCTTTACCTGGATCGGTTCTGCATTACTCACAAGTTGGACGATTATAGGTGGTCGGTGAACAGCCAGCCTGGGAGGGTTGTCTTCGGCCCACACTTGTGGTATCTCTTCCCGTAGAACCGGGAGCCAGGATCTGGGTGGCTGGCTGGGTTCCTCATACAGCCGGTATTCTTCCTCCTGTGGCAATGTTAGTAGGAACACACCCGCCGTCCCCAGCCTTACCTCAGGATGGCCTTCTTTGAAGGTTATGGTGGCCTTTAATTTCGTTAGGAGGTCTCGGCCCAGCAAGGGGTAAGGGCACTCTGGCATCACCAGGAAGGAATGTGTAATCAGTCTGGTTCCCAAATTTGAGATCCTGCCCTGTGTCCATGCGTAGGATTGGATCTTCCCATTTGCTCCCTGGACTGGCACCCGTTCTTTGATCGTGGGACCAACTGGCGACTTCAGTTGGTGGCTCCAATGTCTACTGAGAAGTCTATAGGTTGCCCCCCTACTGTAAGGGTTATCCGGGGCTCCAGGGGGGCTTCAAAGCCCTGACTTCCTAATCCTCCTCTTTCACCAAGATCGGGGCAGCTCGTCCTTCTCTTCTCTTCGGGCATTCGTTTTTCCAGTGCCCTCTTTCCTTGCACAAGGCACACTGGTCTCTGCTCATCCTATTTCGAAGAGGGGCTTGTCCCCCACGGTGCCCTTCCTTCTTAGTTCCTTTCCCCTCAGTCATTGCCAGGAAGACCTTGGCCATTCTTTTATTTAAGTCAGCGGTTGAGTCTTCTCGGTTATTGAAAGCTTTCTGGGCTACTTCAACCAGCTCAGACAGTGACTTCCCCTCAAAGCCTTCTAACTTCTGTAGCTTTTTCCTAATGTCTGGGGCTGACTGGGACACAAATGCTACGTTTATGGCCCGCCTGTTCGCTGGAGTGTCTGGATCTATGGGCGTATATATCCGATAAGCCTCACACAGCGGCTCCAGAAAAGAGGCAGGGCTCTCGTTCGGTTCCTGAATAGTCTCTGACACCTTGGAAAGGTTAGTGGGTTTCTGAGCTGCTGCCCAGATTCCCCTCAACAGAGTCTAAAGCCTCCCTTCCCTGGGGAACATTAAAATCCTAACCTGGCCTTGCGCTGGGAAAGACCACTTCTACCTGCCCAGGGTCCCCGCTAGGCTGTCCTGTGGGATCGAGGACCAGTTTTCTCCCCTCCGTCTTCACTCTCTCTCCTCTGAGGTGAAAAAGGTATGTAAGAGCTGTTGGCAGTCATCCCAAGTAGGTTGATGGGTGAAAAAGACAGAC